>NC_064923.1:328516610-328885649 GCF_023897955.1 Schistocerca gregaria
TATGGTACACTTCTAGAAGAGGAGCAAGTTTTTTCACATACTCCGTGTAGAATTGAACTGGTGTCCCCATCATGTCCAGTAGCCTTTCCTCTGTTGAGTGATTTCAGTTGCTTTTCTATCCCTTGGTAACTTATTTCTATATCTATTCTTCAGTCATTGGTGAGACTTTTAAAGACGGAACTTAGTATGACCTTCCTTCATGAAACAGACGTGGAAAAAGACGTTTAGCATTTCGGGTTTTACTGTGTCATTCTCTGTTTCAATGCCATTATGGTCACAGAGTGTCTGGTCAGATGGCTTTGATCTGTTTACCAATACAACGTAATACCAGAACTTCTTAGGATTTTCTGTCAAGTTGGTATGTGGAGTTCTACTTTTGTAGTCATTGAATGCTTCACACGTAACCTTCCTTATGCCAATTTGGGCTTTGTTTAGTTTCTGTTTGTGTGTGAGGATTTGGCTGCATTTAAGTTTACAGTCTTCAGTCATTGCAGGTCTCCATCAGTTTTCCTTTTAGTGTAGTATTTCATTTTCTATGCTTCACATATTGTTGAAACCAGAATGTAATTATCAGTAAGGACTTCAAGGTAATTTTTCCGTGTACTGCATTTACAGAAAGAGTTTAACAACAAAAGTTTGTTCTTTGATTTGGGGTCATAATGTGTGTGTGTGTGTGTGTGTGTGTGTGTGTGTGTGTGTGTGTGTGTGTGTGTGTGCGCGCGCGCGCACACACATTGTCATCACAAACACATTACAGGATGCCAACACATTTATTTGGACCTACAGCAACCGGACATGAAATAACCATATCATAAAGAAATGCATAAACAGAATTTACTGTTTAGTGGCTTTGACTGAATGATTAACAGTATAAAACTTCAGTATTTTCGTTTGTGCCATAGGATGATGGGGGTTTCCAGCTCCACTTAAGAGGTCAGGTGTCCACTACAGACAGGAGGCAGCTACACAGGTATGGAATGGATTGGGTGGTTTTTTATGTTAGAAGGTCTCTGGCAAGTGCAGAGAGGTCTTCAGTTTTAAAGGGTGCAGGATAAACACAGGAAGATGGTAGACAAGCGATAAACAACAATCAGTACTGCAGCTGTAAACTGTTTTACCTGCACTGGCAAAGAACCAGAGCTTCAAACACTAATAGAAAGCACTGAAACTCTAATTGGTAAAGGTACTGAAACCTGGCTGTAGCTGGAGATAACTTCAGCCAAGCATTTTACAAAGGACCTAACAGTGGTTAGAAAAAGACACACTAAATGCCATTGGTGACAGTGCGTTTGTTGCTGTTAGTAGTAGCTTGTCTTTTAATAGATAGCTCCTTTAAGTCAGAATGGGTAGACATTATAGAGGACAACAGGAATAATTACTAATTGGTTCCTTTTACAGACCCCCAATTCAGATGATAAGGGTGCTGAACAGTTCAAAGAAAACTTCAAATTCATCACAAATAGGCAACCCTCTCTCACAATTATAGCTCGTGGAGGCTTCAATCTACCCTTGATATGTTGGCTAAAAAAATCTGAACTGGCAGTAGGTACGAAACATCAAAAATTGTACTTAATGCTTCCTCTGAAAATTTTAGCCAATTAGTTCAGGAACCTACTCAAAGTGTAAATGGTTGCAAAAGCATACTTTACCTCTTAGCAACAAATAATCTGAGCGAACAGGGAGCATCATGACTAGATACAGGAATTAGTGACCACGAGATTGTTGTAGCAAGACTGACCACCAGAATACCCAAATCCACGAAAAGTAGACACAAAAGATACCTACCTAAAATATACTTGGCACCTTACTAAGAAACAGCCTCCACTCCTTCTAGATAAGATGTGGTTTAAATTCAAAGAAACACTATCAGATGCAGTTGAGAGATTTATGCCAAATAAATTAATAAAAGATGGTGCTGGTCAGAACTCTCTTGTAGAAGCGACGAAAAAGCATGCCAAATTGGAAAGAACACAAAATCTCCTTAATTTGCAACATTTAACTAAAGCTCTAAATTTAAGCATGGACTGCAATGTAAAATGCTTTTAGTATCTTCTAGAATGAGGCTTTGGCTTGAAATGAGCGAGAAAATTCGAAGAAATTCTTCCTCAGGTGCAATACACAATTGATACTTTCACTGCAAAATACCAATGGTAATACTACTGATGACAGCGCCATTAAGGCGTAGTAACTAAACACAGTTTTCTGAAATTCCTTTACCAAATAAGATTAAGTACGAGGCTGAGTCAAATGAAAACTTCAAATATTTTTTTAAATATTATTTATTGTGCAGAAGTGGTACAAAGCTGTATCACTTTTCAACATAATCTCCCCCACGCTCAATGCAAGTCCTCCAGTGCTTACAAAGTGCGTAAATTCCTTTAGAAAAAAAAATTCTCTTGGTAGTTCGCACAACCACTTGTGCATCGCGTGGCGTACTACTTCATCAGAACGGAACTTCATTCCTCCCAGTGAGTCTTTGAGTGGTCCAAACATATGGAAATCACTTGGGGGCAAGGTCTGGTGAGTAAGGTGGATGAGGAAGACACTCAAAATGCAGGTCTGTGATTTTTGCATCTTTTGTACGGGCAGAGTGGGGCCTTGCATTGTCATGTTGCAAAAGGACACCTCCTGACAGCAATCCACATCACTTTGATATGATTGCAGGCCGCAGATGATTTTTTAGGAGATCTGTGTATGATGAACTGGTGACAGTGGTCCCTCTAGGCATGTAATGCTCCAAAATGATGCCTTTTTCGTCCCAAAAGAGTCAGCATTACCTTTCCTGATGATGGTTCTGTTTGAAACTTCTTTAGTTTTGGTGATGAGGAATGGCGCCATTCCATGCTCGCTCTCTTCATTTCCGGTTGGTGGAAGTGAATCCAGGTTTCATCACCAGTAACGATTCTTGCAAGGAAGCTATCATCTTCTCGTTCAAAGAGCCGAAGAAGTTCTTCACAAGCACAACATGTCGTTCTCTCGTTTCAGGAGTCAGCTGCCATCGCACCCATCTTGCAGACACTTTGTGAAACTGGAGCACATCATGCACAATGTGGTGTGCTGACCCATAACTAATCTGTAAACATGTTGCACTGTCATTCAGTGTCACTCGGCAGTTTCCCTACACTATGGCTTCAACTGCTGCAGTTTTCTGTGGAGTTACAACTCGTTGTGCCTGACTTGGATATGGAGCATCTTCCACTGAAGTCACACCATTTATAAACTGCCTACTCTATTGGTAGACTTGCTGCTGTGACAAACATGCATTGCCATACTGAACCTTCATTCGCCGACTAATTACAATAGGTTTCTTCACACCTTCACTACGCAAAAACCGAATAACAGAATGCTGTTCTTCCCTGGTGCAAGTCGCAAGTGCGGTGGCCATCTTTATACTGATACAGCAACAGTATGTGTGCACCTGCACTATCCTGGCACCCTCAGGCCATTCTGCACGCCCTTTGTAGCATGCTTACCAATTTACAGGATAGCGGCGCGAAATTTTGATTTATTACTACAAATTTAAGGTTTTCACTTGACTCACCCTCGTAAATATTGCAGAATTTGAATCGAGAACAGTTGCCAACATGAGTTCCTAAAACTAGATATTCTCGGTGGACCAAAGCAACTCAAATCACTTAAGAAAAGCAAGTCTTCCACTTCAGATAGCATACCAATAAGGTTTCTTTCAGAGTATGCTGACGCAATAGCCCCACACTTAGCTGTCACAGACAACTTCTCACTCAATAAAAGATATGTATCAAAAGCTGGAAAGTTGAACAGGTCACACTTATACTCACGAAAGAGAATTGGAGTAATCCGTTGAATTACAGACCCATATCATTGACATTGACTTGCAGTATGATTCTGGAACATTTACTGTGTTCAAACACTATGAATTACCACGAAGGTAATGGTCTATTGACACAGTCAGTACAAATTCAGCCAATATTGTTCTTGTGAAACAGAACTCACTCTCTATTTTCATGAGTTAATGAGTGCTATCAAAATTGGATCTCAAATTAATTCCACACTGCTAAATTTCCAAAAGGCTTTCAACACCGTTCCCCACAAGAGACCTCTAATCTAACTGCATTTCCATGCAGCATTGCTCCAGTTGGTTGTGAAACTGGATTCTTGATTCCTTTTCAGAAAAGGTCACAGTACATAGTAATTGATGGAAAAAATCGAGTAAAACATAAGTGATGTGGCATTCCCTACAGCAATGTTATAGACCTTCTGCTCTTCCTAATCTACATAAATCATTTAGGAGACAACATGAGCAGGTCTCTTACATTGTTTGCATTTGATACTGTTATGTACCATCTAGTAATTCTTATGAAGATCGAAACCAATTAATAAATACAAACATGATATCTGAATGGTGCAAAAAGTGGCAATTGTCTATTAACATGGAAAAGTGTGATGTCATCCTCAAGATCACAAAAACAAATCCATTACATTTCAATAATATGATAAATTGCACAAATTTAAAGACTGGTAATTTGACTAAATACTCAGGAATTAAAAGTGGAACAAGTTGGAATGAACACACAGACAATAGCATACGGAAAGCAAACTAAGAATAGGTTTTACTGGCAGAACACTTATAAGATGCAACAGATCCACTAAAGAACCTACTCTATGCCTGTCCATCCCATGCTACAGTACTGCTGTACTGTACTGGATACTTACCAGATAGGATAGATTGAGGACAGTAAAAAAGTTCAAACGAACACAGTTTGGTCTGTATTATCACGAAATATGAAGCAATGTGTCACGGATACGATAAGCGAGTTGGGACAGCAATCATTAACACAAAGGTGTTTTTTGTTGTGGCGAGATCTTTTCATGAAATTTTAATCACTATCTTTCTCCTATAAATGTGAGAATATCTTATGTCACCAACCTACATAGGGAGAAATGACGAGCATAAAAAAGTATGTGATTAGAACTGATAAAGGAAGATTTTAGTGTTCATTTTTCCTGTACACTGTAGGGGAGTAGAACGGTAGAGAATTAGGCCGAAGGGGTTCAAAGAACCCTATACCAGGCATTTACATGCGAGCTGCAGAGCACTCATGTAGATATTCTACACAAATCTGTAACAGTCCTGCCAATGACATTACATGTAGGTGGAATCTAGATTTTATTCACAACATGCAGAACTGCTGCTCATTCATCTGAGTGATCTATTTGGTAACATTGATAAAATTCATGAGTGTCGTTTCTAATACAATAAACATAATTAAATAATCACCACAATAATAACTGAAAGGTAGGCATTTCTCTAACACCCTATTAGCACCAGTTATTTTATAATAAAGTGTAAACAATTTCAGTAAACATCCTTACCACAGAAACTGGCAGTCACTCCTTCCTTATAATGGGTGACCGGGAAGTAAGTACGAATTTGAATTTTGCACTATTTTGTCGTATAATGATGTGGAGCTGTGGTTTTTTCATGTTTGTTACCTATGATCGTTCCCATTAGTAGCCAGACAGCTTTTGTGTGGTGAAAACTATTGTTTTAAGTTTATTTTTGCCGTGGAGCAGATGACAACTGAGCAATGTATCCAAGTGACCAAAAGTTATTACAACAACAGTGAAAGTGCCATGGCAACCGCTCGTTAATTGCACTGACACTGACATAATGCTACTCCAGCTGAACAATCAGTTCGGAAGTATATCTGGAAGTTTGACACCATGGGTGCTGTTTCAAAAATTAAGAAAACAGGATGACTGTGTTCTGTTTGAACAAAAGGAAACATAGCTGTCATGTGTGACAATGTGACCAAAAGCCCTTGAAAACTGGTTCACTGATGAGCTCAACAATTGAGTTTATCACTAAGTTCACTGCATGAATTCTTTCAAAAGATCTGAACATGCGTGTGTACAAGATTCAAATTACACAAGAGTTGAAGCCTGCAGATCGTGTAAAGAGACATCGATTTGCTCAACAGGTCTTGGCTCAACAAGTTGGGCAAGAGGGACTGTTCATACCCTCGGTGCCACTTGCAGAGGGGGTGCAAAATGGTCTCCAAGCAAACAAGATTGCGGAAAATATATTACTACTAGGAGTAAATTCTAAGTATTATATTATTTCATTTGTTTCTCAAGGTTGTGTCAATAAAATGTAGTGTTGTACCAAGGGCACCGAGGAGGAGGGCGCAAATAATGTGTTGTGCCCTGGGTGCCAATGGGGCCAAGGGGAGGGGGGCATCAATAGTGTCATAGGCACCAGTTACATTCGCTATGCCACTGTTCATCAGCTGTCTTGTAATTGCAATGGGTCTTTTGCAATCATATAACAACTGATATTTCCACATGTTTCAAATATGCAAAACAAGTGTCATTCAGGCTGTATGAACAGCAATCCAAACAAACTATTTCCAGACAAAATTATGACAGAACTAATTGAAGTAAAAAAACAAACAACGGTACTACTAATTTGTAGTCATGGCAGACAAATATGCCTGTCTATAAGTTTATAGCGTTAAGTAAAACAATTCTTTCATGTACATTAGAATCTCACAGGGTGCCTGCACTCTGTTGTATTGCACTGTGTAATTACAGCTTTTAAAGCATTTCGACTGCCACTAAATTACAGTATACCTTCAGTATATTCTCTCTAAGCCTCTTAAATTTTCATTAAGATGGCGAGGAATCTCCATATCATCTACTTCTTCATACTCCCACCATTTGTTGGTTATTTGGGTATCACTTGATAAAACAGCTAATTTTCCATGTTTATATGCGACTTGTTCTCTCAATTGCTCTTTTAAAATGTCACTGCACTCCTGTAAATATTCATTTTAACAATTTGCTGTGTGCAGATTGATACCCACATTACATATGAAATGTGAACTTCTCTCTTTGCATAGTTGGCTTCAGTTTTCAGTTGATATTACATAGAACAATGGAGTTAAAAGCAGACTAATAGGAAGCAATAGTCATAACTGAAATTTTTATTACACAGTGCAAAGAATTTCCTATTGAAGTAGTTGTTATGGTCATACTAGTAAGAGGTTATTTGTCTTCTCCCTTTTTTAAGAAATTTTGTTTCATTTCAAACACTGTATCCTGACAGTTAGCAGGTGTTACAGTATGATTTAGATAGATAGAAACAACCTTCCAGTAAGTCCACATCCAATATATGAAGCATTATTTGTTACAATAGTTAACAAGCAACATTGAAAATGTACAATGGTGTACAAAATTAAAGCAACAAATGGAAATTTTACAAGGACGCATTTATTTTGTCACAAAAGAGTATAAACACGTGGTAGGATAGTAAAAACGATGTAAAGAATACAGAACATAAACAACTGCAACATGCGTAACAGTAGACAAAAATGTTGTCCGTTTTTTCCAACTTAATGGATTTACACACACATTCTGACAACTGTTTAACACTCTCAGTATGGGGTGTCACCACCTCTGGCAGCAATAAAGGCCTGACAATGTCGAAGCATGCTGTGAATTATGTTGCCAGTCTCGTGTTGAGACAATAACACCCAGAGCTGCTCACAAGTCTTTGAGAGTAGTTGGTGGATGCTGATGTGACGCAACCCGTCTCCCTAATGCATCCCAGACATGCTCTATGGGATTAAAATCTGAAGCACAAGCAGGCCACAACGTGCATGCAGTATCTTCCTTTTCCAAAGGAACAACAACAACAACAACAACAACAACAACAACAACCACCCGTGCTCTGTACGGTCGAGCATTATCATCAATCAGTGCAAAGTCTGGGCCCCACAGCATCTTGCAACAACTATACGTGAGGTTCCAAGATTTTGTCACAATAACTGAAAAGTTAAACCTCGCCTATTCACTCGTATAATTTTACAAGGAGCTGTTCAAGTGCTCAACATAATCCTTGCCCACACCGTTAGGGATCCTCCATGATATTGGTCTTTTTCGACAACCTCTGGATGCCAAAATCGTGTTCCACATTCTCTCCAGATATGAATCCATCTAGAGTCACTCTCCAGACCAAATTGGGGGCTCATCTTGGAGAAGAACATTGGCCCACTGTTCTACCATCCACAGGTAGCACGCTGACGATTAGACTCTACAGACGTACCCTTCTGTGAAGACACACACACACACACACACACACACACACACACACACACACACAGCAGCAGCTCTCAGCCATTCTGCCGAAGCCTTCTGTACACCATTTACCTCAATACAACACATCCAGTGGATGACGCGAGGTCAGATGCCAGATGTCTTGCAGTACTATGGCTGTACCCTCGTGACCTTACAGCCAAATAATAGCCCCCCCCCCCCCCCCCTCTCTCTCTCTCTCTCTCTCTCTCTCTCTCTCTCTCTCATGTGTCACATATGGTCGCCGTACCCTGGTCTTCAGTATACAGTTTTGGTCTCTATAAACTGTCGCCACCTCCGAGAAACAACAGGACGATTCACATTAAGCCATCAGGCCACATCAGCTTGTGGCTGTTCTGCTTCCACTCTTCCTATGGTCCTCCACCACAGAGTGTCTGGAAGGTGTCTTCTTTGTGCCACACTGCACCATCTATGACTGTTTACACAGAAATTGTGGGTATGGGACTATCCGAAAAACACACCCCATTTGGTAGATGCCGTGACATCATCATTGGTGCAGTTGTCTGTTGACCAGAATGCCATCTTTACTGCCGAACACGATCCTATGGACATCTGCTGACTGTCTGTATGATTACAATGTAAATTACATACAGGACAGGAAAATAGCAGCTTGTTGCTTTAATTTTGGACACCAGAATATATCCACAGTCCTTTACCACATAAGAACAAAGAACTGTGAACTCCAGTCACATCAAGTGATAGGTCATTTGTCCATACCCTAAAATCCTTCACCCTCAGAGCTAAAACGAGTGATCGATTTCTTCTGTGGTTCATCACCATTGCAAATCCATTGGACAATTCGAGATGGTAGTCACTCTCTCAAAATAAAATCATTGACTTTTCAACATGGTGTGTAACATTTTCATTAGTATGTTTTTCATGTGCTGCATGAATCATATGTATAGATGGATGTATTACTTTCCACATTATTAAAATAAAGATTATATGTATGTAATGTGTGTGCGCGCGCGCTACAATTTACTTTCAATCAAATTCTTCTTTATCTGAATTTTGTCCTCAATTCTTCTCTATTATCTGAACTCCTATTAACCTGAAGTTTCAGTATTTTTGAACTTTTTCACTGGTCCCTGGAGTTTCAAATTATCCAGAGTCGATTCAAGATCTAAATGTGGTCTTGCACATTTTCAAATGCAAAATGTCAAGGTGTACAATAAAATGTAAAGTGGCTTGAGAAAGGCCTTGGCGTAATATTGCCTAGTTACGTAATAATTAATTCCTGTCACTTACATTTTTTTGTCTCCACAGTTAGCTGACTCTGGTGGTGTACAAACCTCAACCAAACTTTTCTCAAACACATATGTTGCTAACGTAATAGCTTTTGTAAGTTGTCAACTGAATTACTGTTTTTCCTAAAACTATGAACGGTTTTATAGCTGCCTAAACAGAGAAACAAGCTCTTGCGGATTCTGACAATTTGTTAAGATTCTCTTTGTTACAATCTTAACAATGAGCTGATTTCAGATTAATTTCACCACCAGAAATTTTTAGCTGGCAATCTTCTCATTACAGGTAATTTATTTATTACATGTCACACAGCAATGCTTATGAGAAAAGTGGTACATTTGCCTTTGTCGATCTTCACTATAGCACACAGATTTGTTGGATCAAACTATTTTTTCAGCTGTTATTCTTGAAAATTTTGACTATCATTTTCTGCAACAGTATGAGAATAATATTTATTGTACAGATAAATAACTGCAACAAGTATATTAGTTACAATTTTTTAACATTGTAATCTAATCATCTTTTCAAATACTATATTGGTGTCAAAGTTTTGTGTATATACTGTGTACGTCATATGGTTTCCTTCCATTCACCTCACCCACAGCAATACTCACTGATTTACTGTTGTATTATGATGGAAAGACAGGAACAGAGCAATGTAACTCACTTGGGCGTGAAAAAAATAGGAAGTGCCAGGAAGCAAAAACAAAATGGCTACAATGACTTTTGCTGAAATCAAATGCAAAGGTGCCAACATTAAGAGTGCAATTGGAACGCCACTTTCGAACAGAGAGTGGGTAGGTGGAAAGAGTTCACTGAAGAGCTTATGAGGGAGAAGCCTTTCTGATGGCACAACAGAAGAACAAATGGGAGTCAGCAATATGGGAGATGCAGGGGTGCCACTTTTAGTGTTTAACGAAGTCAGTGGCTTATTTGAAATCGAAACAGGAAGAACAGAACAACTCTTCGGAATTTCTAAAATGTTTGGGGGAGGTGGCAATAAAATGAGTATTCAAGTAGATGCATAGAATCTTTGTGGCTGAAGTCATACCATCAGATGTTTGAAAAAATATCATCGACAAAAGTACAAAGATAGCAAAGATGGATAAGTAAGAACACTAACGCACAATCAGCATTACAGCTGAACCATAAATTTGGTGACAAGAATAATGTACAATAGAATGGAAGAAAGAATGGAAGGATAATTAAGGTTTTATATCCCACTGACATTGATGTCATTAGAGATGGAGCATAAGCTCAGGGTTTTCTTATAGAGGTAGGAGAGGAAATCTGATGTGTCCTTTCAAACAGATCACCCTGTTTATTTGCCTAGAGCGATTTACGGAAATTAGAGAATGAAAACCTAAATCTGGATCGAGATTTGAACCGTCAGCTTCCCGAATGCAAGTCCAGTGTAATAACCACTGTGCCACCTCACTCAGTCAGAAGAGAAGGAACTTGAGGGGCTATTAGACGACTATCATTTTGGTGTTCACGAAGGTAAAGGCACTAGTGCGGTAGTTCTGAAATTGTGCTTGATGATGATAATGGAAACAAGACTTATTAAAAATGAAGAGACCTTCATAGGAAAATATAAAAACAAAGATTTCAAGTTGCTGCCGCTCATACCTCACTTGTCTTTCAACAACTTCTTTGCCTATGTACTTCCGCTTCGACTGACATCTCTGCCCAAACTCTTTGCCTTTACAAATGTCTGCTTGTGTCTGTGTATGTGCAGATGGATGTGTGTGTGTGTGTGTGTGTGTGTGTGTGTGTGTGTGTGTGTGTGTGTGTGTGTGTGTGTGTGTGTGTGTGTGTGTAGAGAGAGAGAGAGAGAGAGAGAGAGAGAGAGAGAGTACACCTGTCCTTTTTTGCCCCTAAGGTAAGTCTTTCCGATCCCAGGATTGGAATGACTCCTTACCCTCTCCCTTAAAACCCACATCCTTTCGTCTTTCCCTCTTCTTCCCCCTTTCCTAAAGAAGCAACCGTTGGTTGCTAAAGCTAGAATTTTGTGTGTATGTTTGTGTGACTATCAAACTGCCAGCACTTTTGTTTGGTAAGTCACATCATCTTTGTTTTTAGATATATTTTTCCCACGTGGAATGTTTCCCTCTATTATATTCATATATTTATAAAAAGAAAAAGAAGAAGAAGTAAAGTGTTTCATCACAAGTTGTTTGAAACTCTTAAGAAACACAGGAGTAACGTATTTGGAAAGACGGATAATGTGCAATATGTACAAGAATCAAGAGAAAACAATAAAAATGGAAGACCAAGGAGGAAGTGCTTGGATTAAAAGGGGTGTAAGACAAGAATGCAGTCTTTTGCAAAAGAAAAAAAGGAAAGGATCTCCTATTTTTGGGGACAGAGAGAAACACTTAATACACTTGTTGGCAACACTTAAGTGAGTGGTTTGCCTCTGTTACCAAACAAGTGTATGCCCACGCTTCACTTAGATGCTTAGTCTACACTTTGTAGCCAATCAAAATGGAGCTCCCACTGAAAGCTACCACCAAGTGCAAAGTTCGCACAATTATTTGATTTCTTAACACAAAAAGCATAAAACAAATGAAATTTTCTGCACACTGACAGGTGTATCAACAGGCATGCACAGATGTCAAAAACAGATCGTTTCCAGCTGGTGGTGCTGCAAGTCACAACATAGCCAAGAGCAGTCATCGAGACAGTCATGAAGGTTGAGAACACTCTAAAGTGCAGCTCACGACCAGAGATGAGGAATGTTGAGCAACGGCATAAGTATTCCTTAACACAACATTCACCCACACATCACCCATCAAACCCTAGATCTACTGTAAACATCATCGCCCACCATACAGTCTGGGCTTTGCACTGAGCTACTACTACGTGCTCCCAAAGTGTAACGAACATTTGCCTGGGTAGCAGTTCTGCTCTGAACCCAAGTTGAAAGACAGGGTTTAACAATTCCTGAAGGCCCTGGTGGCATAAGGTTCAAGAGTGGGATTAAAAACTGGGATGAAAGGATATCAATGATAGGATTTGTTGATATTATTGCCATCCTTACTCAAGGTGAAGACAAAATTCAGAATCTGGTGGATGGAATGAACAATCTAATGAGTACAGAATTTGGACAGAGAAAAACCAAAGAAAGATTGAAGTAATGAGAAATAGCAGTTTGAGACATAAATATTTCTTCTTGTTGACTGTGTTACACTATGCAGTTTGAAAAGATCCTATGTTCTGGAGAAGACATCTCTGCAACCTTTCCCCTTTCTTTTAGAGCAGAAAATGATATTTCTTTTTTGCAACTGATGCACTTATGTCCACAAATGAAGAACAGTAGCACACACCTACAATACAGCACAGCCATGTGTATTACAATCACACTGCCTATATAATCTCAGAAAGCCTTGGTGGGTCTTCTTTGTCTACAAACAAATAGTAAATTAATGTTGTGAGTAAGTTGAGAAGCAGAGAAAGAAGATGCACCATCCTGGAAATTGGGGATAAGATTCCAGACAGGTATATTGCAGCCAGTAGCCACTTTTACTTTGTGCTCAATGTTGAAACAATCTAATTATGCACTTCTACAACAGTTGTTATAAAAATACTAGAAACGAAAGATTGGAGGACCCTACATCAGCAATCAGCTAATAGCGGCAAAGCCACCATCATACCAAGGGGTTAACTGTGAACGGCCTGACAACGAAACAGACTCAAGTTATGTAGTGCCTGCTGAAGTCACAGTGTTTCCCACTGCACTCTGCAATGCTAAATTTACTATTAAGAACGTATCAGCCAATTACAAAATGCATGAAAATTATGTAGTGCGTAAGTCATATTATCTCTGATTCCAGGAAGCAGCGTGTGTCCCCCACCCCCATCAAATGCCTATGCACTTTTGTTTGATGTAGTCATAGTGAACAAACTGATGCTTGAGCAATAACAGATTGAACACTGTTTAAAATCTTCATTCCTTACTATTTATATCATCTTTATTGACAGGATTTAAAAACTGGATTTTCTATCTGTAACATCATTTTGGAATGACAGCTACTACAAATTGTTAATTCAAGCTACGTCCACTTTACACAGTAACACAATGAAGCACTCATCTTAAACAGTTCCAAAAATATCTTGATTTATTTGGTAGGATACAAAAATACAGGGTAAAGAACTTTTGGATTCACTTACAGTATGAAATATAAACTAATAACATGTTAATCTTCACAAAATGAACAACACTTTTAATCACCTACTTAGCTATGCTGATGAAACCACACGAGGCTGTGGCGTGGAGTGGAGTCCAACCTTCATTGTCACCTCTGTTAACATCGGCACCATGCTCTACTAGGAACTCCACCATATCGAGATTGTCATCTATGCAAGCCTGCAACAGAAATATCATTTCTTTCCTCTGGGAAAACTACTCAAGGCCATAACAAAGCAAGCATATGATTTCTCTTGGTATCTTAGTGTAAGTCCACAGCTCTTTACTTAACAACAAACATTTCATAACCAAATGTCCATCATATGTAGCACCAACGATTTAAAACTAAATATTGTGATTTCAGTATTCTGTAATATTCTCTAAATCCGACCTCTTTTGACCAATTGTTACCAAATTTAATCATCATAATGGTATTTTTGCAGTGGGCTGTATAGTAATAGTTTTGAAATTAATTAATGAAAGGTGTGGTCAATGTCTTCAATTATTTCCTCAATGGTAAATGTTGTCACTGCAGCAACAGTAATTATTTTGAGTAAAACAAACATACAGCCACTAGCACCATACTTCAACCTTGAAGCTGTAATGAAATCCAGACCTTTCGCTGCTTACAAGCACTGATAAATATCAACGGGGACAGTTGAAAAATGTGTGCTCACATCGGCACTCGAACCCGGGACCTCCTGCTTGCATGGCAGATGCTTTATCTGACTAAGCCACCGAGGACACACAGGATAGTGTGAATGCCTGGACTTCTCTCTCACACGCTCCCCGTGAGACCCACACTTTCTAACTTTCTGTCCACACGCTCCCTTTGTAGTGCCCCTGCCCACTATACTCATTACTCGCAGCAGTTTTTGTAATTTCATTCTTCAAGAGCTGCACGATCACCAATGGTAACTGTTCTTTCTGGACTGTCCAAAAGAACAGATACCATCTACATATACATAAAGCTTACCGGCCAATGAGAGTGCGGATGCACTCACATTGCCCAAACTCTTTAAGGGAATCAGTAGATTGACTGCCGTTAGTAGTGAGTATAGTGGACAGGGGCACTACGAGTATAGTGTGTGAACAGAAAGTTGGAAAGTGTGGATCTCACGGGGAGTGTGCCAGGGAAGTCCTTGCAGTCGCACTACTGTCTGTGTCCTCGGTGGCTCAGTCAGGTAGAGCGTCTGCCATGTAAGCAGGAGGTTCCAGGTTCGAATCCCAGTCGAGGCGCACATTTTTCAATTGTCCTCAATGATATTTATCAACACATGTAAGCAGTTAAAGGTCTGGATTTCATTATAATTTCATTTTTCGAGAGCTGCAAGATTACCAATGATATCTGTAGATATACCAGTTTCATATACTACAACATATCTGTAATACAACCAGCACAGTGGAATAATGTACGGAACTGAACTTATTGCCCACTTTATGGCAAATAACCACGTACTAAGCAGTGTAATAACAAAAGCAATCACCCACAGTGATTTACTAGTAATACCTGGAAAATGCCTAGAAAAAATGGTAGTTTCCATTATAATTAAAAAGAATTAAGGAAGAACAAATGGAAAAAATGTCAGCATGTGTACTTGTAAGCAGAGCTATGTTTAATGCATATGTAATTTATAGAGAGATCAAACATTCTTCCACACTTGTATGGAATTACATGTTTTTATGTTAAGCCAATATGCAAACTTAAGCTTTTATCAAAGCAGATTATTAGTGTGATGAAATTTGAATAAAAAGACAAACCAAATTCTTCAAATTTTCAGTTCCTCAGTAGTGATTAATCTACATGAGAAGACTGCATTAAAATTTTGCAATTTGCCAACCACAGAACCCTTCATATACCTAATATACGAATACAGTTACAAACGGAAAACAGTTGACTGACAAGGCTCTATGCACTGACAAATCATTTCCATTCCCTGTTGAATGTGATGCAAAATTAGACTTTCTTGACTAACGTATTTTTTGAGTATCACTGAGCCCCATACAACTGAAAAAAGTGTACCCATCACTCTAGTTTGGAAAGGTAATGAAAATTATGGATTTTAAATGCTACAACCTACGAAACTTTATCTTACACAATTCTGACAAATGTTCAAAGCTAATCTAAGGCACCTACAATGCTGAAAAAATATCTCTCAACATAAGCCCGCATTTGAAAAATATCTTTAGTATAGTAAACTGTTCACTTAGTCTAAGAACTATAGCGCAGGCAAAGAGATATATTCAGTAGGTGTAGATTTCTGGGGAGGGGGGCACCTAATGTCTTATTCTGTCAACTGCTGAACACATGTTTACAGTGATTTCCGAGTATTATTCACGTAAAAATTGTGTCCATCAGAAACTAAGGTACTACTAAATGAGTGTACAGAATAAAGTGACAACTACAATAATTTGCTGGTCAAATGAAGTAAATTGCGTTTTTAAGTACAATTTGATCAAAACAGCATTGCAACCAACAGTTTATTGAGTAAAACACTGAGCTAACGTCATCTACATTTGCTTTTCTTTGCCATGTTTGATCTGCTTGCTGTAGTGTGTGCTCCATAGTAATAGAAGAATGTGAACACATTACTATTGGCAAAATGAACAAATATTAGCGATGTTGCTTCCCTACGCTCAAAGTTGCCACTCAAACTGTAACTATTGTTGAATCTAGACAAAACTAAAAATTCCTAAAAACAGCAAATGTTAGTTTCACCTAAAATATAGATAAGCATGAATAGGACAAAAAGGCTAAAGTTTCATATCTAACAATTACAAGCTGGCAAGAAAATTATACATTCTAATTAAAAGAGAGATTAACTTCTAATCAAAACAAGACATTTTAAATCCCGTTAACCTAATGAAAAAATTAAACCCATACCTATCCAATGTAGTGTTAAATGTGTGTCCTTTGTTTATTTTTCAATTTACCAGTAGATGAATGTGCAGATATTGATATAGAATTATTGTATTGTGAGAAAGAAACTGGCTTTAGGTTTGCCACTAAGTCATGCCTGGCATAAAATAACTTCCATTTCCAAGATAATCTATATAACCAGTTCCACAACTTAGCTCACTTTCTTAAACCTTTGTAAATCACTCAAAACCATCTCATACATAAAGAACCTTCAAGTGTACGTACATACATTCATACAGATACATACATTAATGTTTGTTCCATAGATCATGAATACAAGATTTCGTAATGATGTGGAACGTGTCACTTTAACATAAGTTTTCTTTACACAAAGTAATTAGTTAATTAATTCTCTTCAGGTTCTACTTCATATCTAAGAATTCATCTATTGAGTAGAAGGAGTTGTCATTCAGAAATTCTTTTAATTTGCTTTTAAAAGTAGGTTGGTTATCTATCAGACTTTTAATACTATATTGAAAACAAAGATTCCAAGACTTACCAAGCAGAGAAGTGTGTGGGTGGCACGCGCACACGAGTATATACCTATCCTTTTTTCCCCCAAGGTAAGTCTTTCCGTTCCCGGGATTGGATTGGAATGACTCCTTACCCTCTCCCTTAAAACCCACATCCTTTCATCTTTCCTTTTCCTTCGCTCTTTCCTGACAAAGCAGCCGCCGGTTGCGAAAGCTCAAATTCTGTGTATGTGTTTGTGTGTTTTATTCATTGTGCCTATCTACCGGAGCTTTCCCGCTTGGTAAGTCTTGGAATCTTTGTTTTTAATATATTTTTCCCATGTGGAAGTTTGTTTCTATTTTATTTACATCATCACAGACTTTTAATAATATTTGACTAATGACCAAAGAATTTTGTGGCAGCACAATTCATCCCTTTCTGTGCCAAAGTGAGATTTAATCCAGAATAGTGAATATCATCCGTTCTTCTAGTGTTGTAGCTATCTATGCACTTTGCTGTTATTTTTTAATTGGGATGGGTTATTAATGACAAGTTTCATAAGTGAACATGTGTATTGCAAAGGTACTGTGAATATCCCGAGTTCCTTAAATAAATGTCTGCAAGGTGATCTTGGGTGGGCTCCAGCTATTATTGCGCTAACACGCTTTTGTGCAATGAATACTTTCTCTCTTAATGACGAATTGCCCCAAAATATGATGCCATATGAAAGCAGTGAATGAAAATAGGCATAGTAGGCTAATTTACTGATATATTTATCGCCAAATTTGCAATAACCCTAATAGCATAAGTAGCTGGACCTAACCGTTTCAGCAGATCATCGGTGTGTTTCTTCTAATTCAATTTCTCATCAATGCGCACACCCAGAAATTCTGAGTATTCTACCTTAGCAACAGACTTCTGTTCATAGTCTATATTTATCAATGGTGTTATGCCATTTACTGTACAGAATTGTATAAACTGTGTTTTCTCAAAATTTAGCAAGAGTCCATTTGCAAAGAACCACTTAATTTTCTGAAAGACATTATTTGCAATTTCCTCAGCTGATTCTTGCTTCTTGGGTGTAATTACTATACTTGTATCATCAGCAAAAAGAATTAACTTTGCGTCTTCATGAATACGGAGTGGCACGTCATTAATATATATTAAGAACAATAAGGGACACAAGACTTAACCCTGTGGGACCACAATACTTAAGCTTATCTAGAAGAATTTCACGCTTTACAGAGTCAAAAGCCCTTGAGAGATCACAAAATATCCCAATGGGTGGTGTTCAGTTATTCATTGCATTTAGTATCTGATCAGTGAAAGCATATATAGCATTTTCTGTTGAAAATGCTTTCTGAATACCAAATTGACACTTTGTTATTACTTCATTTTTACAAGTATGTGATGCTACTCTTTAATACATTACTTTTTCAAGAATTTTGGATAAAGCTATCAGAAGTGAGATTGGGCAGTAGTAGTTAGCATCAGATCTATCCCCTTTTTTATGCAATGGTTTGACAATAGCATATTTCAGTCTATCTGGAAAAATTCCCTGTTTCAGTGAGCTACTACATATGTGGCTGAGAATCCTACTTATTTGTTGGGAACAAGCTTTTAGTACTCTGTTGGAAATGTCATCAATTCCATGTGGGCTTATTAAATAGCAGTTCCTTTTCTGTGGATGATGTACTATACAATTTGATGTGGGCTACAAGACAACACATACTTTGAATATTAAACACAATATCAAAATATTAGTTCCTCATGGAGATAGGTAACAAATCTTTAAATTTCTTGAAGCTGTGGATAGATATCAGTACACAAATAGACTACCTCAGTATCATTACTGATTTGGTAAATCATTTATATAAGCTAAAAGTAAAGATAAGTGCAGGGAACACCAACGCACATTCCCACGACACACTTCAACAGAATCTCTAATTCGTAAATGCAAGAGGGGGTGCAATGTCATACTGGAAAATGGGTTCATACTGCCTGGTTTTTTGTGAATTTGACTCAACAGTTTAAACACTGAAATATCACCACATTAATGTAATACAGAGAAAACCTAAGGTATATTAAGAGAAATACTTCCCCAAAATGCCTTACCATCCCCAGACACAATGCATTGTTTGTAGCTCATGTCCAACATATCACAATCTGTTATGATACAAAACATCAGAAGCCAAAGTCCACTGTCTTTCATTTCACTGCTGACTTTGGTTCCTTGGCAGATTTATTGTTCAGTAACCTACGTATTTTGTCAAAAGATGATGAAGTGAAGGAGCCACGAAAAAGTATCTAGCATAACGACACTGTCATAATGGAGTACTATGAGAGGCAGTCAGCAGTCAAAGAAACAAAACTGACACAGAAATAAACAGTTTGTGGGAGGAGTAATAACAGCTGATGGATACAAACTGTTTTGTTTATAACCCAGGTTGCTTTTAAGATGGAGGGTCTGCTTGAAGTTTCCACATTAATAGAACATTCAGTGATCCATTTTTTTGCTTTGTGAAGGTGAGAAATCGGGAAAAATCTTTCCTCACATGATTTTACTGGATGGTGACAGTAATACGAGGTACGGAAATTTGCATATGGGTGGAACAGTTCAAAAACGATCTTTTGGGATGCTCAACAGTGTCTGTACTCACACACAATGATAACCAGTAAAGCCAACAATGAGAGAAAAATGTCGCGGATCTCAAAGAAAAGCCGTGAATTTGCTACGGGGCAATGCTCACGTACACGCCGCCCAGATGCCCCAAGGATCCACTGAAAACATGGGTTGGAAGATACTACCTCATCTCCCCTACAGTCCTGATTACCTCCCTCGAATGTTCATTTGTTTGATCCATTGAAGGACACATTATTTGAGTAAAAGTTCCGTAACAAAGAGGAGGGGTCAAAATTTTGTGAGAGAATGGCTTAAACAAGACAAAGACTTCTTTACATCGGTCATAAAAAGCTATTTCATCGTTGGGATAAAGGTAGAAATATTGGTGGGGATAATGTTGAGGAGTATTGAAAGTCTCAGTTTGTAAAAACACAGTTTTTTATACATCAATGTCTTTTTAATTACTCTAGTATCTCACATATTACTAAAATAGACAATGGTTATGTTAGCAACCGACAGAAGTACTGCAAAGTACCCGGCTGCTAGGCTAGGGCAGCTCGATATCCCGATCACGCCAGGACCGGCGGCGAACGCGCATATGATCTATTTCGGTTCAGCCTTCAGTGCGTCAAGTGCCCGCACGAGTCGTCCGTCGTCCATGACGTTAGAACTCGCGTTCCTCAGGGCCTCCGGCACACTTTCAAAATTAACTTCTGCAAGTGACCAATTTACAAAAGCAGCTCAGTAGAAAGTACTATACAATTTACGTCCGACAGCGCGTCATTTACTTCACTTTCCCGCAAGAAAAATACGGAAAAATAACGCGAACTTCCTCCAATGCCTACAATTAATATTTCGTCTTCTTCCTAAAATGTAATTGTACCGTATTCATTTATCCCCAACTGAACTGATATCAGTGCTCATTTCCTGAAAGCACGATCGTCCCGATAACGATTTTTTTACGAACTACATGGTTCAAAAATAGCTGGCTTTGATGGAACCATATCGTTATTTTTGTATCTTACGTAAGACAACTAGAACCATATGACGTACGTATTTTTGTAGCTCTGTCCCGAATTTTTTCAATGGTAATTTCTGACACCTACTTGTCCCGGATTTAATGATTATCAGATTCACCGCGAATTATATCTTTCATTAACTTGTACTGGTGTATTTTAGTAAAGCTGGTATTTGACAAAGAAATTCTATTCTTACCAAAGATCGTTGCACAAAAACACAAAAAGCTGGTTTCTATAATCATAACTATGTGAAATTTAAAAGTTATATCAGATTCAGTAAACAACAGCAAGAAGAATTTCCATTCAACAATGACATTAGTACTTCGGACTCAAAGGTGAAAAGTCAGACGGAACACGTGTACTCCCAGTTTCTCAATAACTCAGTTCTCCACTTAAAAAGCGACAAACTTGTTAAGAGTAGTCTCTGCAGCACCGTCAAGCTTCTAACCGCATCATTAAAGTAATTCTTTAAATCTGAGAACTTTGTGATCAGGAGGAGAGGTTAGATGAAACAGTGTTTTTGCATATCACAAATCCAGCAGTCATAGCTTCATCTATGGATTGTCATCTTCAATTTTTTTTCATCTACTGTTGAATACAAACACGCTTACGAAAGTTCACAGCACTAAAATGCTGTTGGTATGCTAGCACTCCATTATGGAAGGTACCAATGAAGTATCAATGTACTTTTTGTAACAAATGAAAGTAATATTTTTGCATGTATTACATTTAATTAGGATCTTTTTCAGTATCAAAATCTTTAATGTGTCCCGAATTTGGCTCTTAGAAAATACGGTCACTTTACTGGAACGTTCACCTTTAGTGGCAACCAATGTATCTGCATTTTTTTCGGATGCATGACTACTAAGAAAATTTGTCATTGGGTTTGCCCGAAGCAATATTTGTATTATATCTTCCACATATATTAGACTAGCGTTCTCTTGACGTTGAGCTACATGAAATCGTACAATAGTTACCCGCCGTGTTCTGGAAATCAACGTGGATATCATTGGAAGAAACACGTCGGTTTACTTTCTTGTGCGATAGAATGATGACCAAATTTAGAATGCAATATTTTAAATACAGCAAAACGATCCTTCAGCCACAGGTAATAAGAGCAAAGGGATGTTACAAAGTATATGACGAAATACAGTAACAGGAGTGATGAACGATACGAAGTACTGTAGAATTACTTTCTAATTGCATACAAGAGCGTATCTTCTGACTATTTCAGAACTACTTGACAAAAACATGAAACCGAACATCCTAAATTAGTTTTTAAATGTGGATTTATTTTACATGCTGAAGTAACATGGTTGTTTCCTCCTCAATACAACACTCACGTTGGAAAGTGCGTTTTCAATCGACAACCCGTGAAGAACTTTGGCGCTGATGATCGTCGACAAAAAAAAAAAGTCTATGCTACTGACCTATCTACTTCCATTCTGAATGGCAGCATAAAAATAGGGTTTTTTTGGTAGAAGTTTTATTAATCAGTTCTACTCTCAAGTGAAACTACATACGAAGCTATTTTTGCTTGGGAAAATGATACGAACTAAGAAACTGAATGAAGTGATCTAACCACAGCATTTCCGCTGCTCCCGAAAAGCAATTACCGCACGATACTCCACTTTATCAAAGGGCTGGGGCCCTTTTTGTTTTGACTCCTCTAGTGGTTTGCCTTCTGTATTGTAGCGCGGGAGCGTCAAGACAGGACATACGCCTGCAAACAACACACACGAACAACAAAACTAGAAGGTCTGGTGTGCTGCGTGGCCTCTATATGACGAAGTATCAATCGCCTTTCCACTGACCAAGATTCTTCTTTATTTCATATTTGGATCTCCGGAAGAGAACTGCCAAGGGGAACATGGGTACAGTGAGTGTAGAGGAATGAAAAGAAGAAGAAATAGGTCAGACGACAGTGGGCAATATCACAACAGCACCGAAAATGGAATGCCGGTCGGAGTGGCCGAGCATAGGGGCTTCAGTCTGGAACAGCGCGACCGCAACGGTCGCAGGTTCGAATCCTGCCTCGGGCATGGATGTGTGTGATGTCCGTAGGTTAGTTAGGTTTAAGTAGTTCTAAGTTCTAGGGGACTGATGTCTTCAGAAGTTTAGTCCCATAGTGCACAGAGCCATTTGAGCCATTTTTGAAAATGGAATAACGGGAGTACGATTCGCAATGAAAAGAAAGATTCGAAAACAAGTGAGTTACTGTGAACATTTCAACTATAGTATTATTCTCATCAGGATCGAAGCCAAGTCCACGCTAACAACTGTAGTTCGTGTATACACGCCATTGTCACATGCAGCAGATTGCCATACAGAGTAGATGAGGGAAGAGAACAGTTAATTCAGTATGTCAAAGGAGGGTCAATGTAATTATCTGGAGGATTCTATAGTTGGGGAAGTAACAGAAAGAGTCGCGGGAGAACACGGTCTCAGTAAAAGCAATGAAACGAGACGGATATTACTAGTTCTGCAATGTATTTCATGTGTGTCAGGAATAGCATATATACACTCAGTTCATAATTTAGTAAAGATGAACAGCACGCTTAAGTTCAAAGGAACCGTCAGATAAATAGGCCGCACATATTGCAATAATGAATATCAGTGTAGGGGGCGCAACAGATTACGAATGGATACTTAAAAAGAATAATCACAGAAAATATCGGACAGATATAGGTAGATACACAACAGGTAACTGCAAAGAATTTTAACAGAAGAAATGCATCAATTGATCGACGAAAGAAAGAAGTACAAAAATGTCCAAGAAAAGGAAGGAATAGAAAAACAAGAGAACTCAGAAATGAAGTCAATAGAAGAGCAAAGTTAAAGCGAAATGGATACAAGATAATTGTAAGAGATCTAAAAACAAAGTTTAGTCGGAGAAACAGTTTCTAAAGCAAAAACGTCAACATCAAGAGGTCAATTCTTCTGCTGCAAGCACAGGAGTGAGTACTTTGAGAGCCTCCACGAGGCGGAGAAACTGCTTGCTTTTGTTATAGAATAAGAAACGTATCAGACAACATGCGTTACAGGGGATTCGGTTTTAGACTCAGCAGTTTGCCATGCGAACAAGGGAGGCAGAAGAGAGAAATATTCCTTCACTATTTTTTAAAGACACTGACGGTAGCGGCAACTGAACTACAGGGTGCATCGAAAAGAATCATCCGATTTGGCAAATCTATGTTGCTGACATTAATAAACATATGTAACTTATTTTGCTTTTTGATGAACGAGAAATTAAAGAGTTTTTCTTTTCATAGGTGTTCAATATGCCCCCTTGTGATGCATGGCGAAGGTCAATGCGGTGATCAAATTGTACCAAGACTAATGGAGTCAGTTGAGTTACAGCTTCCAATGCTGCTGTTATGTTGTGTCTCAGTTCATTCATTGTTGCTGGTAATGGAGGCACAAACAATATTTTATAAACCTACACAAGACATCACATACAGTCATGTCTGGTGACCTTGGAGGCAAACAACGTAAGGCTGAATATTTGGTTCAGTGCGACCGATATATCGTTCAGTAATCATGCGATTTAAAAATTCCCGCACTTTCAGATGGCAGTATGGTAGTGCTCCATCCTGTTGGTATACGAAGTCATTCGAGTCAAACTCAAACTGTGGGAAAGGAAAGTTCAAGTGTATCGAGATATGTGCTTCCTTTAATAGTGTTCGCGGCAAAGAAAAATGGACCATACACACCTTTTTCCGTGAAACTGCACAAGACACATTAAATTTTTGAGAATCCCTCTCATGTTGCGCAACTTCGTATAAAACCCCACAGATTTTGCTCTTTTCAACAGTACAGTATTCAAGCACATATCTCAAATAATATAACAGTTGTTTTTTATAAATCGGATGATTAGTTTTGATACACCCTGTATTATTCAGTCTAGTGTGTAATTTCTGAGACTGGTGACACCACCATACTTTCGAAAGAATATCATCGACAGATAGTAAAGCCTGATAAAAGCGATAAATCTCCCACATCAGCTTGCACCTAAAGAATGTTATACAGAAGACTGGAAAAGAAAATTAATGAGAACTTTTGCTTTAATATAGGTGAATACACAATAAGGTAGTTATGAAATTACCGCTACAACGGAAGCAACACTTCAGAAAAATCAAGACACTTTGATAGGTTTTTGTTTGCATAAAAAAGGTATTCGATAATGTGATGTGCTTCTAGACGTTTGAAATTCTCAGAAAAATGGAAATGTGCTATAGCTAAATTCGGGTACTAGACACACTGTACTACTATATACATAATCCGCCGGCCGTCATACAGCGCATGGCAGAAGGGTACCGTGTACCACTGCTGATCATTCCCTTTTCCGTTCTACTTCCAAATGGGGCGAGGGAAAAGCAACAATCTATGTGATTCCGCGTAAGTCGCAATTCCTCTCGTGTTGTTTTCGGGTTCTTGGGTGACGTGTGTGTTGGTGGTGGGTGGATAGTTCTGCTGCCTGCCGCACATGTGAACGTCTTCTTCCCTGCAAGGATTCCCACTGGAGTTCGTAGGGTATTTCCGTAATACTCGCTTGTTGACTATCATACCAGTAACAAACCTGGCAGCATGCAAACTGAATTTATTCGATGGTTTCCTTTGATTTGACCTTGGGGAGATCCTAAACTTTTGAGTAGTACTCAAGACAATGGATCGCACAATTATTCTGTACACGGTCTTTCTTTATAGGTGTGCTACACTTTCTAGAATGTGTATAACAATCCAGAATGTACAATAGGTATAAAGGCCAACAACAAGTATCAGAATTAAATGACCTAAGGCGAAAATGCAGTATCTCTCTTCAGCTGCACAATCTGTAAATTAGAAAAGCAATGATGGAAATAAAAGAAAAGTTCATAAGTGAGATGAAAATTTAGAGTGAAAAGATAACATAGATCGATTGATGACACTGGTGTCCTCAATGAAAATGAGGAAATGTTGGAAGACCTGTTAAACTGAATTAACAGCCCATTGATCGTAGAATACGGAGCAACAGTAAGATAAAGCATTTACGAGTAACAGAAGTAAGAATAGTGACAAACTTAACATCAATATTGTGGGCCAGGTAGAAGACATAGTGAAGATATTCTGCTACCTGGGAAGCAAGACGGGCATAAGAAGCAGACTAGCATAGGCAAAGAGAGCATTCTTCGCCAGAAGTACAGATACTGGAATATTCCAGTATCCGTGCCCAGAACTAGTTTATTGTTACCAAATACAGGCCTTCATTTAGGAAAAGAAATTTCGGAGAACGTACTTCTGGAGCATAACGTTGTGCAGAAAAGACTCTTGACGAGCGGGAAAAATTGAAAAAATTCAAGCGTTTGACATGTGTTACTAAAGGATACTGAAAATTTACTGAAATGATATGACAAGAAGTATCTAAATAGAACTGGCAAGAAGAGGTACACGTGTAAAACAGTAAGTACGAGGAGGGTAATGGACTAAGAATGCATTGAATTTAACTTCCCTGTTACTATAGCGGTCACGGAGGGCAAAAATTGTAGTGGTAGATACAGTTTGGAAAATATACAGCATGTAACTGAGGACACTGAATGCTAGGTTGGAAATATTGCAAAAGGAGAGGAAACTGAACGGTTAAATAAAACTAGTCGAAAGACTGATGATGCAAAACTAAAAGATACAGATGGTGTGTTAAAAAAGAAGATCTAGGCCACCAAAATCCAAGTAAAGACAATAGAACGACAGGCAAACTACAAGAATTTTACAAGAAAGAGGTAAAGAGCAATATTACAATCAAACTCCAGCAACCACTGAATCAGCAGCTGGCGATCTTCGGGTCCCCTTATAAGCATGAAACGAAAATATAAAAATCGTGTTGCGAGCGAAGAAATTCTGGGACAGTGTACGAAGTGGCGCTCGAGAGCAAATTTTTACAACTTTTATCACCTTTAATTCAGAAATGGCGAAAGGTAGAAAAGTGCTGTTTGTGGCATAATGTTCAGACACCCGCAAAGTGTTTTGTTATTGATGAAAATTACCACTTACAGCAGATGGCACTGTGTGTAGAATGTTCGACAGAGATCAAATATGACACCCACGTCCAGCGAAACTTCCGGACACGTCACAGAAGCGCACCAAGATAATATCCATCAATTAAACAGTGGATCACGAGGTTTACGCAATCCAGAAGTGTAATGAAGAGGAAGAGTTACGGGGGTGGGAGCGTGGGTGGTGCAGGTGAGGGAACACATGCAACAGGCATTTGTCTGAGCCCAACCAAGTCAATCCACCAAGCGTCTCGACAGTTGATATCACTAACCATGACGCAGGAGTGCTACGATAGAAACTGAAGCTTCATGCCTACAAGGTACAGTTGCTGCATGTGCTTCAACCTAGAGTCGTACACTACCGACACCACGCCAGGCAGTCAACGCCAGGAGGTTGGCAAGAACTCATGACTGTCAATCCGCGGCCGCCTCGAAGACACACCCTCTATGCATGCGCTAGCGCGCCACCACCGATTCGACGTAAGATGACTCCGCAACGATGCCAGCCCAGGCGGATAGATGAGTTTACTCGGTGCATTCGAAGCCTACTAATTAACCTACCTCCCTGTGTTATTATCTACGACGAATTTGCTCGTGTCAAGGAACTGCTGGAATAAAATTGCACTTGCTGAAATGAAATAAACCGTAACGAACACCTTCACGTGTCTCATTTTGCTCTCTGTCTCAGCACTTACCAATTTCTTCAGCATCCACACCTGGAACGATCCAATAACGCTAATGACAGCGCAAAGCATTTGTAATTTAAATTCTCAGTCGCTTCGATAATGATCCAGACTATCTGAGGAGGATGACGTTCACGAACGAGAAGGTAAGCAGAGACAATTTGAGGATCTGGGGCTCTGACAACCTCCACTTTAGTACGGAAATTGCGAGCAACAATCCAAAGATAAACATGTGGTGAGACCTGCTTTATGAGAGTATCGTAGGATCGATTTTCTTTGCTCTCCATAACATCGACTATTTATGTCGACTTTGAGCAGTTTGCATTTGCATACGTCAAATAATTGCAACCTGGCATGCTGTAGCAGGATGGTGCCGCCCCTCATTGGGCTTCGATAGTCTGGAAGGCTTTGAAGAGAGATTTCCAAGATACTAGATTGGCAGTGGAGGACCCATTTCCTGACGCCCAAGGTCTCCAGACATAATCCCATTACATTTTTTTTTCTTTGGGGTTTTGTGAAGAATACTGTCTACCAGATACTGGTATGGAAACTGCAGTAACTGCGAGCTTACAACAGAGCATTAAATGCACATGCTAAGTCGGACATGGGAGAAACTGGAACATCGCTTTGATATTCTGCGTGCTACAGGTGGCGAGTGGAGTCTACTAAACAGCTACTGAAGCTTTAAGCGTGAGTCACAAACCGCACCCTTCTACCTATCTCCACTCTAAGAACAGGCGGCCAAAACTTAAAATCATTTTGGAACACCCTGCGTGATCCAGCGTTCGTTTCCCTTAATATCGTCCACAGTCCTATCAATTTGATATGTGAACGCCTCGGGTGAAGGCTTTGAAAGGAATACAATTTTCGTTGCCAGGAAATAATGACTGTTAAAAAAGGTGGCAAGCAGGTTTTACGTACTTTGAGGTAACAAGTATTTTAAAATTTGTGAATTATACAACTCAACCTTCAATTTCAATGATAGGTTAAGAAGGAAGAGTTCCCTGAAATTATATGAAATTCCTGAAATTACCCGAATCTTCCAGGTAAAACGTGTAAAACGTAATTCACTGAGAATTCCAGGTTTTCCGAGGAATCGCCACCCTGTCAGTGCCTTCGTCCAGGGGTAGTAATCCGGAATTAGTGATGTCCACCAGGAAAATGATCTGATGGTGAAAGTACGTAGGAGGGGTAAAATCGAGTTATTGCAGGCAATACCGATGCCGGAACTGAGATGTACGTTAGCCTCATTTTGCAGGAGAATATGTGAAACCTCGTGAAAGGGCCTAAGCGGAGGCCTATCGGATGATGCCCAGATGTTATATTCTGAGAGGACTACAGAGTGGGAGCCGTACCAAATGTAAAAGTCATCGACACAAGTGCAGGGGTGACAAGTGGCCCGACTAGTGTCACTAGTCCATAGAAGGCGATGAGGAATAGTGTGACATTCAGCACGGAGCCCTGTAGGGCGCCATTCTCTTGGACCAGTGGAGAGCTAAGTAACAAATTCGAATGTGGAACAATCAATGGGGGAAAAAAACTAACGAATAAAATCGGTGGAATCTCAAAGCCCCGGTCATGGAAGGTAATTAAAAGCTGACTGAAACAGATAGTATCGTATGGCTTCTGTAAGTCAAAACCGACTGCCATGAGAGATTTCAGTTTTGAAAAAGCCTGTTCGATTGCTTTTCCAACCTAACCAAATGGTCAGTTGTGGATGGCCCCTTCCAGAAAGTACAATGATAGGGGGTTAAAGACTCCAAAATTTGAGAACCCAGCATAATCAGCACGCAATTGCCCTTTCAAGCGGTTTGCAGATCACGCTGGTGAGGGTAATCGGTCGGTGACTGTCCATAGATGTCAGGTCTTTGCCCAACTTCAGGATTATAACGATGATTCTATCTTGCCACTGCAGTGGAAAGGCACCTTCAAGACAATTACAGTTTAAGACCTGATGAGAAGGAGCCGTTGGCTAACATTCAGTTGTTTAATCATCTGGTTGTAAATGGAGTCAGAGCTGGGGCTATACAGTAAGACGACGCAAGAGCCTAAAGCAATTCCCATTCAGGGAATGGTTCATTATATAATGCGGTATGGCAAGGAGTGAAGAAGAGGGAAACGCCTTATTTGTTGCTTACAAATTCGAAAGCAGCCGCATGAAACGTATAAATACCTGGTATGGACTTAACTGATTCAGAGTCTTTTATGGTGGCAACACCACCTTTTTTGTGGAACACACTGAAGACAGATTTGAAGTTGAGTCATTGGGAAAAATGCACATTTGGTTGTTACAGCTTCTCAATCTACAGCTCTTCAGGGTATGCCCCAGATAAAATTGGTCCAAGGAGTCATCTTCCATAGAGACGAAACACTCCAGACAGACGAGGAGGCAGGGATACTCTCAAATGGTTAGGTGTACATTTTGTTTGGCACATACAAAAAAAGGTCCCCGAGATAAACATACATTTGCTTTCATTTTAGCCTCTGAAGGAAATGTCCTCCCAGAAAAAATTTGTCTTGATGCATGGATTTGATTTGAACACTTACATCGCACCACTCATTAAGTATTTGTAATGCTTACTCTCTGAACATTTGCCATCCTGTTGCACGGTGGATCCAGAGTCTGGAAATTGCAGGTGATCAGTACGCGAAGGTAGTGCTTGCGAACAACCCCCTTTGTGTGACAGTTGTACAGAACACCATTGCCCTCGCTCACTGTTTACCCAGTCTTTAAGAACGAAAAGAAGGTATATGAATATATGTTTCTGTGATGTGTGCCGTACACTAGGGTAGGAAAAAAAATATGAATACCTGCGTCCTGTTGACATGATGACTGACTGTGCGAAAGTCACTGCTATCCCCCCTCCCCCAAACTACTATCATCATCATCATCATCCTCCTCCTCCTCCAAGCTATAGCTCCCACTGCCATCCTCTTGCGGTTCCCGCAGCACCATCTTTGTGAACCACTTTCCAAGCCTTGGAGGATCTCCCTCCGGGCCTACCAGTGACATCCAGTGGCTGCAAAACTGTGGTCCCAGGGCTGCCCACCCTTCATCTGTCCCCCCCATGTTCATCGTGGACAGACCCTCGTTAGAATCTTGGCTGTCTGGGAGGAGGAGGAGAATAATTGGGACAAGGCTACTCGGGTGATCGGAGCTGCCAGAACCATCCGCGCTGTTGGGTTCTTAACAACTGCTCATAGATATGGGTCCATCCCCATCAGTGACTGGCAGTGAGTTTGGGACATCGTTCAAATGGCTCTGAGCACTATGGGACTTAACATCTTAGGTCATCAGGTTTGGGACATGAAAGATACTCCTGGCTCATTGACATTTAACTTGGGCATTTGTAACATGGGCATTCAGTGGAACTGTGTATTACTGTTGTCTGCCAGAACTAGAACATCTTATCTCCTCCTCTTATGCAATTTGCATTTCTGTACAAGAAATGCACTTCATTGATGAGCGTTCCCCAACACTGTGGTTATCGTGCACTGTCAGAACCATGCTGGCCCCAAGATGGCATTTGGTGGGGTCTGTACATTGATTTGCACAGATATCTGTGTGTGAATTTCCCACTGTAAGAAATTGGAAGCAGTTGTGGCTGGGTACAAATGACCACAGCGATCATAGTTTGTAGCGTTTATTTACCTCCAGACAGGCCACTTACATGGAGTTGACCACCTTAGTCCGACAACTCCGCCCCCTCCCCCCGCGTTTCTCCTTCTTGTGGACTTCAAAGTGCAACACCTCTTGTGGGGAAGTACCTCTTCACCTAGTTTCGATCTTGTGATTGACCCAACCAATAATGGCATGCGTCTACTCTGTTTGGTACACATTACCCACACCAGGACCACTCATTGCACCTTTTCGACTATCGACCTAACGATTTCTTCTGTCAGTCTTGTGATTTTGCTACGTTGGTCACTAAATGACGAACTTGTGGCAGTGAAAACTTTCTGGTGATCCTGTTCTTCCTCGCAACTGCCAGGTGGATTGACTACCTCTAAAGAGCCAACCAGCAGTTGCAAGTCTCTGTTGTTACATTCACCTATCTGTGAGATTGCATCGACAAGGTTGTGCCAGAAACCTCTTATGTGATCCAATGCGCCGCTGGAACTGTTATTCCTCTTTTTGCAGAGGTTTGACTTATCCTCCTTCCGGTGGGGTACCCCGTGCAGGAAACGCACTACGATACCAACTGCCCACACTGAAATTTCTATACCTGGCTGATGGCTGTCAGATCAGAACAGCCAATGTTTTGGTTTAATTTTATACGTTTAAAGAGCGAAACATCTGCCCTGTTGACACCTACTCCGATCAACGGGTGTCGCCATGGGCACCGCCCAGTCGCAGCAAAAGTGATCTAGGATGACGGCTATTGTCAGGAGCCCTGACGCCCCAAGAAGAGTTGCATCTACTCCATGGCATGCTTGGGGAGCTAACAGCACAGGCATCAGCAGTATGATGCGTATTGTGTCAGGAGCCCCTATCAACAGAGTACATAACGACCCCACCACGTACGATTGACTACCGTGTTAGCTTTTAAACACAAATACGAGTCTACGCAGTTGCATGAAGATTATACTGAACACTGCAAGCAGCACATGCTATTTACGGAATTCTTCCCTAGTTGGTCCACACTACAGAATTTTGAGAAAGAAGGTAAAATCCAGACAGGGACTAAAAATTACTTCACTGAATATGACCAAAAACGAAAGCAGAACCTAGGGCATAGCTGGGTCAACATCAAAGACTGTCATCAAGGGGGAGGAGGGAAGGAAGGGCATCCTGAGGTGATATGTTGCAGCACAAGAAAGGGAGTAAATGCTGCATTAGCACAGGGACCCTATTCTCGACGCACGTACTCATGAACGAGTACTGATTCTACCACAAATCGAGGTGGTAATTCAGCAATTACTACAATTTTCTTCCTTGTCACTGATGTGACCTGTGCCAAGTTTCAATGATTTGAGTTGCTTTGTTGCACCGTAGGGCATCTAATTTTAAATGACTAAGGTTGGCAACTGTTCTTTATTCGAATTCTGGAATATTTACTTTTGACTTCCTTGGCAAATGATATAGTCGCACTGTCCTCGGTAACGTAGCATTACTACCGCGCAGTGTAGAGCTCTTGCCCTTAGTATACTTCACATACGATCGGCATCTCCCTGGGTTTTCTACCAGATTTCGAAACAGTTTCGTTGTGGACACTACTAAAACCATCTCTCATTGAAGTCCACGCTAAATTTAGAGTTTATATGAAACATCACTATTCTTGGGCATTTTACGTTCACTTTTGAATTTGGCATGCTTTTTTCGTTGCTTCTCCAACAGTGTTCTGACCCGTTCTGTGTATCCTAAGAGATCAATTCCATCGGCTGGGATTATTGGTATGTGGGGTATGAGAAAGATCTCTCCAGATGGTGGATCTGTGAGGATGGTAGCTTCAATGGCAGTATTTCGGATTGTTTTAATCTGTAAACGGGTAGGACTTCGAAGTTTCCGTCTATTCAGATTCCATAGCAGTGTCCTAATCAAGAGACGATAAGTCATAAATACGACTTTCCAGTTTTCTGTTAAAACCGACTGCTAGGAAGAAAACAAACCAGCACACAACGGTTGTGTATATAATTTTTGTTTAAAATCATACATAAAGAGAATGAAAATATGGGAGATACAATTTGTCTTGCGGTTTAAATGTCATGCTATCTTAGTTAAACCCGACTGGAAGAAAGAAAACGAAATTACACACTTTCACAGTACAGTATTTACTATCTCGCAATCTACGTTAACAGTTAACCTGTTTACTGTTTTTTTGTTAGTTTTAAAGATATACAGCCCACATCCCTTCGAATGTTTATTAGCGTCACGTAAAAATCTTAAGTAAATTGGTCACGAATTTTTCGAGATTCTTGGTAACAACGTTTTAACGACACATCTTTACATACTACTACACATAAATATCTCGACTGCTGTCGACACTGTTCTTTGAATTTAAGTCACACCCAGTCTACGTTTACATAGTTAGTTTGGAAGGAGTGATAGTTTGTCTTTTAGGAAGGCATCAGCGAATTAAGATTTCTTTTAAAGAGATTTTGCTTTTATTTTCGGTGTATTCGGAAGTTAAGCCTACCTAAAACGACCTTGTTGTCACTAATCCCTGTAACCCTCACAGTGCGCCTAATCTATGTTTTATGCCTACCACCGACATTACACACTTATTTTCGTCAAGGTATCTAGAGTACATTGATGTCACCACTCAATGTTTGACCTGCAGGTTCTGAGACAGGAGCCCTTTTTTTGTACCTGCCCTAGATCCTCTAACCTAAGAAAACATCCTGACCTATTAATTAGCACCCGAAACCTGACCATACTAAGATGCAATTACGAGAATCTGCAACCTACATGGTCGCAGAACCATCTGAGCCTCTGACTCAGACCCTCCACTCGGCTCCGTACCAGAGGTCCTCGATCGGTCCTGTCGACGATGCTACAGATGGCGAGCTCTACATCGCACAAGCAAGATTGGCAGTCTTTAACACTTCGGATGAACCACTGGCAACGAGAGAGAATCTCTTCAGATACAACGTGACAAACATTAGTACTGGCATGAGCCACAACCGGCAATTGCCTGCAGCTATTGTTCTTGGCATCCAGAAGGACCCATTCCACACCTGTGTTAACTCCCCCCGGTATGCACACACAGTGCATACTGGACTCCTTCCCCTCCTGGACAGCCGTATCCCTAACGGGCCCCATTAAGTGGGTATCAGAAGAGGTCCCAACTACCAATAATTCCACCCTCTCCGAACCGGTGTTGAAGACCGAGAGGCTTCCTCTGAAACAGAGCAGGTGACTGCATCTGACTCAGAATCTGATCAGTAACAGATACCGCCTGAAAACAGTTTTCAGGCACTAACAGGAGAGGCCCTGTGATCAGCCTCGCGAAAATTCTCTCGGTGCCTTCCTCACGTTGAAATGACCTCGCACTCGACAACGAATAGTGATCACAGTCAACGTTGGCAGCGAATGGGCCGGCCAGAGCAGTCGACCGAACGGGGAACACTTGGGAATTGCTGGACTCCCTCTGATCTCCCCCATGGTGATGCTCGTTGCGTGATCGTAGGATCCATAGCCTCGAGCTATGTACGAAGGGTCACCAACTCGGCTCGCTTCCGAACACAGCAACCACACAGTCCGTACCCATACTAAAGGCGCCAGAAATCTATACAACACAGTTACTAAAATGCAGGACTTTGCCTTGTGAATACGCTCATACGCAAGAAATTTACGAATTAAACTACAACGTAGCAGGGGGTGTGTATGACAGCGAGTGAGCATGAAACATTACTCTCAATCTAAAATACAACTACACGTAAGAATGTATACAAATCCCAAGGCGGTAGTGACATTCGCCACCTTTTAATCATCCCGTAACTCTTGTCAATGAGCACGCAACTAGGAAGGCAGAACCAATATGATAAATTGTACCCTTAACAAGATCTAAGAACGTTCACACAACAGTTCTCGACATGGCTCTGTGACCAAGGAGGGATTTCTACCTTCGAGGAACTGATTGGTAAAACATTGTTGTTTATAGAGACTTTAAGACGATATTGAAAAACGGTCATGCATCTGTGTCGCGTTTTTAAGTCCCCTCGTATATTCAAACTAACTTGGAGGGACATACGGATTGTGTGTTACCGCTGCTAAAATGATAATTGCTTTTCTCTCATCAGATGCTGTTCTTTTCGTATTTACTTTTTTTGTGTAAGGTTTGAAAAGGTAGACTGCGAGAGTTTGGCTCCAAGTGGATATATTTTCAGCATCGAAATACACCGCTGCTCCAATAATTTTATTTATTTATTACATTCAGAAGGGCATAGACTAAAACCAATTCCGATTTTATGACTGTCGTATACACTGTGAAACTCTGAATAGCTACACAAGCAAGCTGTCTGATCGAAACCCAGATTGACGAGCTTCAAGCTCATAGTAAGTCACATGAACCGTCTCTAAGAAACGTGTTTGCTTACTTTTCGAGCAGTACGGCACAAGGTTGTCTGATCTCTTCTCCCGAAGACGCAACAGTGGTTGGGCGTACAACAGAGGTATGTGTGGCGAGCGTTATCCTGCTGCAAAAGACCCCCTGGAATGCTGTTCATGAACGGCAGCGCAAATGGTCGAATCGCAAGATTGACGTACAATTTTGATGTCAGCGTGCGTGAGATAACCACGATAATGCTCCTGCTCTCATGCGAAAACGCACCGCACTCCATAACTCCAGGTGCACATCCAGTTCGTCTAGTGTACAGACAGGTTGGTTGCAGGCCCCTCAACTGGCCTCCTCCTAACCAACATACGGCCGTCACAGCCATTGAGGCAGAACTAGCTTTCATCAGACAACACAACAAACATCTCCCTCCCCTCAACTTTCGTTTACGTCGCATAACTCTTCCTTGGTGTTGCGATTTTTTTTCCGTCTGTGTATTTGGTGTGGCCTGTCTTAGTTGCCTCACGCCAGGTAAGATTTTGTCCCATACAAGATCATAAACGTAACTGTTCCATGCTAACATCTATATTTAACGTAGTTAGTAAGCCACCTACCTTATAACCTCATCAATCCACTACTGACAGGGGAAAATTTAAAACGAGAATCAAAAACACGCGTAATGTTACTTATGAAGATACGACACAAAAATCGTTAAATCACCGGAAATACACAGCCAAAATACGAGAAATAGTCAGGTTCAACAAGTTATATTACAGACTAAAAATACTATGTTCCTCGTGTATAGGCTTGCCAGGGCGCTTCGATCCAAATCGACAGTTCACTGGCACTGTTACAGCACGGGCGAGTTGGCAAGTGCCCAGTACCTCACAGCACTCCAATCCAAAGGACAGCTATAGGATCTGTTGGACAGGTGGAACGCCTTGGTTATTCTGACAGACATGCGTATTTTAAACAGGCCAGGGTCCATTGAGACATTTTTTCGGTGCAAAAAATAATTTTTCCTTATTACTATTAGCTTCATTACGGACAGGTTTTAAAAACACCAGTGCATATATGGAAGCTTTACCACCTTTTAAACCGATAATATCTCAGACGTAATACGCACATTTAGCGTACAATTCTGAGTCTTTTCTATAGGTGGATCCCCGCATTGTCGCGTTTCAATTTCTTCAGCGTGTAAAACAAGAATTTTCTGGTTGCCAGAACGTTTTATATGACTTGATACATCCAAACTGACATTTGTGTACATGAGAATCACACCTAAATATTTAGCCTTCATCGGCAGATCAAATAAGACCACTAAATATTTTTCAGGCAATTTTACACAGTGGTTGTCGCTGAAGAAGCCCTGGAAGATAACATTTTGAAGGTTTTTAAACAGCAATTAGTGATAACCACTTAGGTGCCACATGCCTGTTACGATGCCATTTACTGATGTTCCACTGCCGATACCCAAGTCCACCACAGAGCCAATACCCCTGGCAAATTTCACAGAGCTCAAACATCGATAAAAATATCATGAATCACACTGATTACATTCTTATCAATAAACGCTCCAGGAATCCCTTAACAAGAGTAAAAATGTATCCTTGCCTCAATACTAACTATGATGGCAACTTTTTGCTTGGCACAATGAATATGAAAAAAAAAAATCACCAAGCGCAGCGAACCAATCGATTTTGGATCAAAAATCTCCAAGATCCAGTATTGAAGAACGGAGTTCAAATGGCACTGTGTACAAGACCTGATTACATCCAGTCAAATATAGATACAAATAATGTTGAAGACACCTGGAACCAAGTCAAATATAGTCGGAAACGCAGGCCTTTCATGACTGATGAAGTCCTATTAAATTGAAGAACAGTAATGTACACAGAACAGCAGAAGGTAATATAGAAGGAAACAGATAGTTTAAAAGAATAGCATATTTCGAAGGCATGTAATGAAACAGAAGAACTGAAGGCGAAGCATGACTCATTCAACATTTACAAGGAAATAAGGCAAGCATCAAGGATTAGAGGTATTGGGCACCTCATAAATATGGCTACATCCTCCATAGTCATGATGAGAAACTGGTGAGTGGAAGAAATACACTGAAAATCACTTCCGCGACAACATCAGTGTTGACTACTGTGTCCGGGAGAGCGATGGTACAGACATTACAAAAACGGTAGTAGAGCACGCCATAACAATATACACTGAAGCGCCAAAGAAAGTGGTACAGGCATGCGTTTTCCAATACAGAGATACGTAAAAAGGCAGAATACCGCACTGCGGCCGGCAACGCCTATACAAGACAAGTTTCTGGCGCAGTTGTTAAATCGGTTACGGCTGCTACAATGACAGGTTATCAAGATTTAAGCGAGTTTGAACGTTGTGTTATAATCGGCGCACGAGTAATGGGACACAGCATCTCCGAGGTAGCGATGAAGTGGCGATTTTCCCGTACGACCATTTCGCCAGTTTACCGTGAATACCAAGAATCCAGTACAAAATCAACTGTGGACGGAAAAAGGTCCTGCAAGAACAGGACCAATGACGGCTGAAGAGAATCATTCAGCGTGACAGAAGTGCAACTCTTCCGCAAGTTGCAGCAGATTTCAATGCTGGACCATCAACAAGTGTCAAGCGTACGAAACAGTCAACGGAACATTATCGATATTGGCTTTTGGAGCCAAAGGCCCACTGATGCACTTTTGATGACTGCACTACAAAAATTTTTACGCCTCGCTTCGGCCCGTCTACACAGACAGTAGACTATTGATGACTGGAAACAAGTTGCCTGGTCAGACGAGTCTCGTTTCAAACTGTATCGAGCTGATGGACGTGTACTGGTATGGAGAAAACCTCATGAATCCATGTACTCTGCATGTCAGAAGGGGACTGTTCAAGCTGGTGGAGGCTCTGTAATGGTGTGGGCCGTAGGCAGTTGGAGTGATATGGGACGCCTGATACGTCTAGAGACGACTGACAGGTGACACGTACGTAAGCATCTTGTTTGATCACGTGCATCCATCAAGTCCATAGTGCATTCCGACAGACTAGGGCAATTTTCCAGCAGGATAATGCGACACCCCCCACACACAGAATTGCTACAGAGTGGCTCCAGGAACACTGTTCTGAGTTTAAACACTTCTGCTGGCCATGAAACTTCCCAGACGTGAACATAATTGAGCATATCTTGGACGCCTTGCAACGTGCTGTTCAGAAGACATCTCCACCCCCTCGTATTCTTACGGATTTATGGGCAGTCCTGCAGGATTCATGGTGTCTTACCTCCAGCATTTCTTCAGACATTTGTCGAATCCATGCCACTTCATCTTGTGGCCCTTCTGCGTGCTCGCGGGGACCCTAAACGGTATCAGGCAGTTCCACCAGTTTCTTTGGCACTTCAGTGCATTTATTTATAAGTCAATCTAGCGGAAACGTAACTTATGGCTTTCCAAAATAAAGGGACACTGCATCTACCTGTGTGTCAATGCAATGGCTGGATAAGCAACTCGTGGACGGACACAGCGCCGGTGCATGAGAAATACATATTATCCCTACAATTTTATTTTGTATTCTACGATCATTCTTATCTATTTAAGCGATTTCAGCAGTTGTGCAACCAGCCTGCTACTATCTTTAGGATATATATATATATATATATATATATATATATATATATATATATATATATATATATATGTGTGTGTGTGTGTGTGTGTGTGTGTGTCTAGAATCCGGAGAGATGATTGACCCTTTTGTATACTGGCCTAAGATAAAAAAATGTTCTGTTTTTTCGTTAGTTCATGATGCAACAGACCAAAAGAGAAGAGCATTATGTGCCCTATAATTTAATATAAAGGGTACACAAAGTCCGGGAAACATCCAATTATTTATTGCAGAAGAACTAAACATTGTACAGATGTCATAAATATTGCATTTTGAATAGAAAAGCTGAACTTTTTTTTTCAAACATTCGATATGCGAACCATAAGTGACCCGGCAGATGTCAACATGGTAATCTAATTCTTGCCATATACGTCCCAGCATGGTATCATCGACCGGAGCTCTGTCTGCTACATCACGTGGCAGAGGCGGTGACACACCAGATCTTTATTGTGTCCCCACATACAAAAAGTCACACGGAGTGAGATCTGGTGATCGGGATGGCCATTTCATGGAACAGCTCGCCTCGCACCTGAACTCGCCCTGATTGCAACTAGTGCTGACTCTCGGCAAATTACCGAACTACACTGTGGTGGTATACATGAAAAAAAAAAAAAGCAAAAAAACTTTCAGGGGTTCTCTTCAAAATGACATGTGTATGATATCTGTACAATGTTTGGTTCTTGTGCAATAAATAATTGAAAGTGTTCTCGGACTTTATGTACATCATGTGCTTTCACTTGTTAAGAAGTAAGTACAACACACTCCCCAGCTGGATGCAGACTTCAATCGGATCTGTCTTATCACTCCCTATAGCCCCTCCGCACTCACGTAAGGTTGTGTGGCGTGCACAAACCCAATACGAGTCTGTATTTGTAGGAAAGATAGATATTCTTATCATTGGTTTAATAATGAAGCCGTTCAAAATACTGCACTATAAAGAACACAGGGAACAGTTCCGAAGAGATTATGATACTGACTATTGAATAAAGCGGAACAATGTAGTCACATTTAAAATTTGTTTTCTATACATACCGCCTCTAGCCTCCTCTGCCGATCTTATTGGTCCACATAGCTCTTCTCACCTACAATGATGATGAGTTCGAAGCGTAATACAGCCTGTATCGATTGCAAGGGGAGGGGGTGATAACCTTTCGAATCATAACCGCAAAAAGCACGAAAGCTTATACACACATCAATCTAACAACGTTTACAAAAAAAGTGTTGTCTTCTATTTTTTAACTTTTCGCTTTCAAGCGAAAGTTGTCAAGAGAACATCGAAGAAATATAAAAGAAGGTTCAACTAGTTTTTGTATAGTCGGTAAAGAGGGGAGAGAGAATCACGGATATGGTGTGCGAGTTGGAGTGGCAATCTTTACAACAAAGGCGTTGCGGCGAGATCTTTTCACGAAATTTCAATCACCAACTTTCTACTCCGAATGCGAAAACATTTTTTGACCCCCGCCTACATACAGAAATGATCATCGTAATAAAATAAGACAAATGGGATGTAGCATCGAAAGATTTAAGTCTTCGTCTTCCCTGCACGCTGTTCGAGAGTAGAACGGTAGAGAATAGTCCAAACGTGGTTCGAGCCCTCTGTTACGCACTTCAGAGTGAAGTGCGGAGTAGTCATTACATGAACTTAAAAAATTCACTTCACACAGTCGTCTATGCAGAGTTACTACTGGCCTACTAACTGTTACGGAAGCAAACACTGCTTTGCTATCTTATTAAATCAGAAATGTTTACACACGTCTCCCGAAAAGATAATGGCTGCCGAAGCTCTGCTGCCGTTACCATGTATTGGGTAAAAGGTATCCTGAGCAATAAAACAAAATAAATAATAAATGAAAGATTACACTACGGTGCAATTCTCTAAGATACATGAACTGTAGTCTACGTGGAGGAGTGTTTTGCCATTAGACATTACAAGTAAGCTCCGCATATAACGGAGGTTTCTCTGTACAGGTATGCAAGCCAGGGCATCAGTTCCCATTTGCTTTGCCGAAAACCGAAGGCACATTCAATTCGCTGGGAAAACTTAAAGAGTTGCTTGTGCTCAAATAATTGCTTTAAATACACGGTCCAGTCACAATAATGTGACCACTGCCTATGTTTCATGTCAACGACGAATAACCACTCTCAGACGTCAGGTGGCAGGCGGGTCTGTGGGACGCGGAAAACGGTGCTGCAATCATTGTTGTAAACTAAATGATTTATCAGATGTCTAAAGTGCATGGTCATTGGCTTTCGGGTCAAGGGTAGAAGCACTTCTGAAACGACTACGTTTGTGAACTGTTCGCGCGCCGCCATGGCTAAAGTGAACCGTTCATGGCAAAATGACGCTATCCAAAACCGGTGCTGAGACTACTGTAGCGCACCACGAACCATGTATGGCGAGGGTGAACGACGACTGCGGATAATGTACGGGCCAATATACGTGCAACTGTTGAGCAACTGACGCCTGGATGAACAAAAAGGTTACTAACAGTGTCTCCTCAACGACCACTGGTGCGTATGCGCCTGGTTCATGCAGCCATGCTGACTGCTGTTCATCGGCGACGAAGGCTGGAATTTGCACGCCAATATAACAACTGGACGGCAATGAGTGGCGAAGGGTGGCATTTTCAGATGGATCAAGTTTTATGCTCCGTTGGACGGATGGTCGTTGGCGTGTGCGGCATGAAACCCCTGAAAGTAAACATCTTGCAACAAATGTCTGAAATGCCCCGGCCGAAAGAGGGAACGTTATGGCATTCCCTGGGTGATCTCGTTATTCTGGAAAGCACAATGGATCAACCCAAGTATGCATCTATCCGCAAGTACTTCTACCGCTGCATGCAGTCTGTTTTTCTCTCTGCACGGTGATATATACCAGCAGGATAATGCCAAGTGTCACACAGACTGCCAAGTACTTGCATGATTCAGAGTACCAGGATGGGTTTGCCGTACTCGCCTGGCCACCAAACTCCCTGGATTTAAACCCAACCGAGAACCTGTGGAACCCACCTCGATCGGACTGTTCGTGCCATGGATCCATAATCGAGAAACCTAGCGCGGCTAGCCATGGCAATGGAGTTGGTATGGCTATACATCCCTGTCGGTACCTTCCAGAATCTCGCTGACTCACTTCCTACAAAAGGTAGTTATTCTTGAAAATGAAAGGTGTATCCCATGGAGCAAATCACTAACGGAACTGTGAGATTCATCAAAGGCGTCGGCCCACTGAAACATAAATATGTGAGCCAAGTCTGTTATTTTACATCCACGTGGTGTAGCGGCAATTACACGACGAGTAAAATGATGAAATGCTACACGAATACAACTACTGATTTGAAACTCGATCGAGTCATCTGGATGCCGCTGTGGATCTTAAGTGCGAAGAACGGCAGGAGAAAGAAACTTTTACCGAAACCTTGCATTCACTACTATTAAGGTCTTATTGAACTTTTCCGTTGTAGCCTAAACGTTACGAGCTTCACTACATCTGGCATGCCCTTGATATTTCGGAACGCCATCCGTCTATCTACCGACGTTCTTTGTTTCACCAGTGAAGCAACTTCAAGATCACTCATTATATCATCACTTTTGATAGAGACAACCGTTTTCATGGACGCTGCGTTATAAGAGACCTAAGGAATAGGAAAGATGCAGATTAAACTATGGCTTCCTTTTGATATAGCTGTTGCTGCCTCGTGGCGTCTGACGAAAAAACGTTAGGTAAAAACGAGGTCGGCATTAATGTATTATATATCTTTGGGAACTCTCGGAAAAGAGAACAGGAAACTGTGCTGAACTATTCAGATGAGTTGAAAGCAATCAGCTGTTTTGGATTTCAAGCTCATATACGACAAAACCGACAATCGGTAACTAATCTAGGAACAGAAGATAAAAATATTGATACTCTGAAATCTGCTAGATGTGGTCTGGGGCTTTTGCCAAGAGGGTAATTAAGGTAAACAGGTCGGGCACCTTATAAATGCATTCTTTGCCTAGCCACAACTATTTATTTATGGTGCGAAACTAAACTCATACTAGAATGAGATTTTCACTCTGCAGCGGATTGTGCGCTGATATGAAACTTCCTGGCAGATTAAAACTGTGTGCCCGACCGAGACTCGAACTGGGGACCTTTGCCTTACGCGGGCAAGTGCTCTACCATCTGAGCTACCGAAGCAAGACTCACGCCCGGTACTCACAGCTTTACTTCTGCCAGTATCCGTCTCCTACCTTCCAAACTTTACAGAAACTCTCCTGCGAACCTTGCAGAACTAGCACTCCTGAAAGAAAGGATACTGCGGAGACATGGCTTAGCCACAGCCTGGGGGATCAGCGGAGTGTGCGCTGATATGAAACTTCCTGGCAGATTAAAACTGTGTGCCCGACCGAGACTCGAACTGGGGACTTGCACTTGCCCGCGAAAGGCAAACGTCCCCAGTTCGAGTCTCGGTCGGGCACACAGTTTTAATCTGATTGGAAGTTTTAAACTCATACTATTTCGTATGGGAAATTTCCACGTCATGCGGCGGCTTAGATTTCACAATACACTCACTGCCACCATCCCCCAGGCAGAAGCCACTTAGTTCTCGAATATCTGAAAAGCAACTGCTAACTGTTTCCAACAGTACCAATCCTGTTTTTCTGAAAAATAGCACTTGTTTTGAAAAACACCTTTTGAAGGTCATTACTTGCGAAACACACTATTTCTAATTTTTCACATCCTCTTTAAATGTGTAGTGAATGCTGCAAAAAAATCCCTCTTAGAAAAGGCGGTTCAGAAACAGTTCGCAGGAAAAAAAATGCTTTCGATGGTGCTGAGCCACAGTCATACATCACTATTTTGAAAGAACACACCGCCATATGACCGTATATCACTGCATTTTTCCTCTGTACAATGTAGGTTTCGGCTTTTATTCCTTTATCGAGTACAATATTATTAGACCAACTAACATGTCGTATCTGGAAAAGTCAGCCCCAAGCTGCTTTCGGCTACCTTTACCACATATGAATCGTCTAAATATACAGTCAAATGGCGGTGTATTAAAAGAAAGAAAATAAATGAAGTTCGTAGGCAGACACTGTAGATTCCTGCACTCTACCAAGATGCCAACAAAAGGTTTCTTTAACTTTACCGCAGTTTACAAGGAACCAAATCTGACGTGCACGGAAGATGTGACAGAATCAATACGAAGCTCAAGAAATATATTTGTTTTGGGCGCCAAGTTACGCACTATGTTTTCGCGAAAAGGATTTCACCCTAAAGCGTTTCTGTTCCTTTTCCTAAGTTTAATTCGAAAACATTTTGATCTACATACTGCAAGTAGAACAACTGTGTCGATGTGTCCAGCTCGCAAAAGAACCTTGTGTTTTGTTGTCACAAGGTGCAGTATCCACCCGATGAAAACTTTTCTTATGCGAAGGCTCTTCGGTAAGACAGCTGTAGACCCAATCAGACTAGCATACAATGTGGCAGCCGCAGCAGGCGCCTCTTTAATTTTTCGCCGAAGACGGAACACATTTTTTTCAGTAGTGGATGCTCTCCGAGCGCATGGCCTGACTTTCACCTTAAAAAGAACGGTGTCCGTTGGGACCGAGCTCGTTAAAGGAGGAGACTTCCCAAATGCCATCATTCAAGGCGCTGCCTGACACTCGAATTCACTCTGAAATCCGAACAGATCACGAAAGAGAAATGTTTTCGTTTCAGCTCCATGGCGGACAGCGAAATATGCAACGCGGAACACAATAGAGCCATAGCGCATTTATTAGCATCTAGAACTTAAAACTTGTTCGTAGTTCAGTCTGGTGGTTAGAGTAGTCACCTCTAGATCGATGGGTCCCGAATTCTATTCGTTCAGTTCGCCGCCGGGTCGGGGGATTTTCTTCGCTCTTGGACTGGGTACTTGCTTTGTGTTAATCATTTAATCTTATCCGAGGCCCACGAGGGTAGGTCGTGACGTAAGTCACAGTACGTAACACTGCAGGTCTTACAAGTGCCAGTAGTCATCTTTGGAGGAGAACGAATAACCATTTCCGACGAGCTTAATAATTCGTGACTGCGCATTTAAGTTCATACAAGCTCTCGGCAGCACACGACTAAGTTAAGCCCTTTCATGGTTAACATTTCAATTACATATTGATTTCCCGTGGGCCATGTACGGAACGAGCGTTCGCGAAGTGTGGCGGACAAGCGTGACGTCACAAGTTCCTTGCGAGGTCCGTATTCCTCGTGAGCCCCGATCTCATGTTCTGACGCCCAAGTCGTCGAAGTGGCGACAAACGGAAAACTTATCACGCGTGTGACCCAGATCAGGGTCTCCTGGCCAATAATTACATAATTTTCTTTTCTTTTTTTTCCTTAAAATTTTCAAATGTATATAACTGTATGCCGCTAATGTATCTCTGCCTTTAAAGTCCAGCAACAGACTAGAACATAACAAAATCAAAAATTTTGGAATGACTGTCACACAGTCGTTCTTTTCCTACATATTTATCAGATTACTTAGAACCGATCTTGAATAGGCGCTGCCTGGACAGCTACTTGGTCTTTCTTTGCGAGTGTCAGTGCTTTGCAAAAGGGATAACGATCACCGTCAGATCATTAAATCCTCGCTAACAATCAAGCACATGTCTTTAAACAGTTTTGGCCTTGATCTGTTACTTTCTAGGTTGCGAAAACAAAGTTAAAACGAAGACGACCGACACTCTCACATTCCAATAACTCATTCTGAGATTCTTTTACCTTAATAAGAGCCTTATATCGACTACATAAATTCGGTAAAATACATTACATTACGCACAACACAAATGAACTAATCTGTTATGATGAACCAGTAATATCTTAAGTTTTCTTGACTTTGATACTTTGTTCAGGCTAATAAAGTCGGGGACATGACTGATGATGATATTCTTTTTGCCTAGAGCTAAGCCTTTTATATATAACACACTGACTTAAAACAGCTACTGAAACTAGTTACATTTTATATTCACGATACGCACGCACCGACGGGTAGTACAGTAGTCTGTTTTTCACTTTTTCATTCCAGAATAACTAAATGTGAAATGAAATTAAAAGAATATGCAACAGGCTGGGCAGAAATAACTGGCAAGAAGCAAAACAAGATAGAAGCATCTGGAGGTAGCATGTGAGATTAGCACGGGAGCTTCGAAACTCTTAGAAGCCGCAGCAGGAGGAGGAGGAGGAGGAGGAGGAAGAGAATGCTGACAGCAGAAAATACAGTGCAATTCCGCGATTACAGTGCAAATTCGTTTCAGGCTCAAGTATGAAACTGATCCTCCGAATGGATGGAACATTCGCTGACGGTATCGGCAGTTTGTAGACACAAGATGTGTATGTAAAAGAAAGAATCCTAGTCGCCCTTTTGTTTCCGACAAAAATGTCGCATGAATTCAAATCGCTTTCGAGAACGCATTCCTAACAAAATCAACTCTTCGTATCGATGGAAAGTTACAACTGCTACAACAATTATGCGTGTTTTGAGACGTCAGCTGGTTATGAAGCCTCAAAAGTTACAGCTGTTACAGACTCTACGCCATGACGACAAACGCAAACGTGCGGCATTTTACGAAGAGTTTCAGAATGCCACTGACGCCGATAACATTTTGGCACAGTGATGAAACGACTTTTCACTTTTCGCCGAAAAGTAAACATAATGTTCGAATATGGGGCCTACAGAACCAATCCGCAGCCACTGAACATTACGACAGTCGTCCAAAGTCATTGTGTGTAATGTGTCTACGGCTCATTCTTGGATGGAAACTAGCTTAACGGTCAGCAGTAACTTGTTATGTTAACAATACTGGTTATTTCCGAGACTGAACGAGGATAATACTTTTCAACAAGACGGAGCACTCCCTCACATGAGTCGCCTAGTGCATGGATATATGAAGGAAAGTCGTTGGACTGGTCGTCAAACACCCGGCTACTTAGCACTTCTCAGCTGGCCTCTACGGTCACCGGATTTGACGCCCCGGGATTTCTTTATATAACAACAACGTTTATGTACAAACATTGCTACAGAACTCAGACGAGATGAAGAATCCGATCCGTGCTGCCATAACGTCAGTGACGATGGACATGTTTCACCGAGTATCGGAGGAAGAGAGTATCGACGTGCTAGCTGTTCGTGTCACTGGCGGAGGACATACTGAACGTCTGTGATTTAAGCTTGAGAGATGTGTGTCTCAAGTTTCATAGATGTCTATCCTACAGTTTAATAAATATATACGCTCGAAATAAGTATATATCTTTTAAACACCCTGTATTTTGACCGCCGCAATGAAATAATTATTTTCTTTTTTAAAAAACGCAATCTGTCCCTTTTCGAAGTCTCTAAAATACTTCCTAAACTCTAAAGTAACCTCTACACTTTGCTGACTTAATTGGCATTTTAATTCCGTCCAAGCGTCTGCAGATACCTACTGCGAAACAGCGAACATTATTGGATGTTTTAGTGACCAGAATGAAATTGTACTGGAAAAAGAACAGAAAAATTAAATTCAAGCTCCATAACTCCGATGCGCACAAGCCATACATTTTTCAACTTGAGATAAATATTCTGTCTCAACAGTTATCATACTCGTAAACTTAGGCACACCATCATCTATTCCGCTTGTGGTTCCCATTATCACAGGCAGCATTTGGGGATTGTAATGTCTCAAATCAAGTAGATATTCCGCAGTCTAACTTAGAAGAGCAGGGGCGTAAACTTTGTGTGTTACGTGAGAGCCCAACCCCACTGTTTATTCTCTTAGAGCATCAACGTCCGCGACCGTGCGGATCCGCCCACAAGCCGCTATTTAAAATCGTTTGCTCAAAGTCTATACTTCCTTCCCTACTTATAAATAGGCAAGCGATCAGTTTAGCGACCATTAAAGGGGTGCCGGGAGAAAGGATGACGCTCTACGCAAAATACATCGCTTAACGGAATCTACATGCGCTGTAGTACAGCAACTCACATCCTGATACGACGGAAGTTATTTGCAGTGTATACACAAATAAAGTTTATATATTTCAGATCTAGAAGCACTAATACGATCCTGTAGGGAGGATAGTTTGATTTATGGCGTGGAAGTTTAACAGATTACTTGGGTTGTAACACCATTAAAATGCAATCAGATATTCTATTAGGGCAAATCAATATTGAAACCCGATAACGTACAGCAACGGAGCTTCTTTAAGCAACAGCAAAACTCACTTGGTAATGGGTGACCCTTACAACAGCGTCTGCTGGGTCTCCAATTCGCCGGCATTATTTTAATGTTATGTACTAACGAATGTAGCTTTTCAGACACTAATCTCTTAGTTGCAGTGACTCATCTTGTTATTTTTGCTTCAGTACACTGTCTGTCACTGTTATCTATGATAAACTGTAAAACTCGTGTATGGCGTTACATTAGATACTGCCCTTTTACTCACGATGCCATTCGGAGACATATCTTCTGGCATATTCTTGCTTATCTTGGTTGTAACCACTGAACGTTGTCTTAAATTTAGTGTTTGCTATAAAGAACACACAATGCGTGTACAAAAAATTTTACAATCATTACTATTCTCTAAAAATAACCTTATAATTACACAAAAAATTTGCGATTTTCTTTCTTACGACTCATTACAGAAACAGTGTGCTTGGCACGCAGAAATTTGGGAATGAAAAAAAAAAACGGATTTTTACTTACTCCTAAAAGTCTACATTTATATAACTCCTGGCTGAGGACACTAGTTTTTGCTGTGTCACTAAATTTTCGTCACTTAGCCTTTTTTTCCGCGACCTCTTCCATTTTACGATGGTAAGAGTGCATCCTTTCCTGGTATGCAGATGTTTCGTTCCCGTCATACCTCCCGCTATCTATTACTTTCATCTCACATTTAGATGCAACTACCATCATCAGTTCTAGAGTTTTAATTTACGAAGTTAAATTTTATTTCCCTGAAGTTCACTTACCATCGCTTCTTTCGATGCCAGAGATATGGAGTTTCGTTGGCTGATCTAAATTCCCTTTTGCCTTCTTTTTTAACTCCAAATTATAGTTCAAAAACTTACTTACGACTGGACTGCACTGATGGGGTAAAGGGACCAAACTAAGAGGCTATCAGTCCCTCAATCCTACATGCCTCAAGCCGGGAAGAAACTTTATCTCACTAAGTTAGTACTCCCTTACAACCTATTTTCTTTCCCATTCAATTTCTAAGAGAACTTTTTTGCTGTACAACCTTTCGAAGAATTTATAACAAAACACTATATGTAACACGGGTTCATTAGAATTTTATGAAGCAACGATGATCTATAATTCATGATTTTGCAGGGTATGTTAAATCCCATGCTCTAGGGACTGCACAGCAGTGGATAAAAACAAAAATGCCTTCTTTGGAAGTATCTCTTAAAACTCTAAGATTTATTGGTCAGTTCCAACAGACGCTGCAACCACTCGTTATTCGCCTAAAATTGCCTCAGTTCTCTTTACACATCAAAACGGAAAACAACGCACACGAGGAATTTTCAAGTCTGTGAAGCCATCCAGGGGAGGAAGTTAGATACGAATCACTCGCACCTGCTGAGTCGTCTTTCGGCAATAGTAGCTTGACTTTTCAACATCGAGCGATCTTTCACCTCCCATTAAATTATTTGGATGGAGAAACCTGAACATCTTTTTCACCGATCGCGTTCAGCGCTGTTCTCAAAATACGACGTCGATTCTAATTATCATTTCTTTAAGATAGTTAGAACAAAATTTCTAATATGTTGACTATTTTCTGGTAGTAAGCTAAGTACGTTTAACTTCGTGAAACTGGGCACTCTTTTTCCATATTTTGGAGTGAAAGAGCTGGTGTGGCTTTCAAGTCAGATCGATGCTCTGCAACCAATTGCTGGTTCAATTAGAACTTCAGGTGTTTAATTTTTCTACGATGGTATTTTCGTCTTCCATATTGCGTCAACAAAACACACAATATAATCAGAACAATCCTATTGAAATTAAGTGGTGGCATCCAAAAGTTTTTGAAATTTGAATTTTTGGCGTAAATAATTACGAACTTACTGAAATGTAATTAGGTTCTTTCCTATACGTCTTTCTTGCAGCAGTGTAACAACTGCGAGCTGAGTCGTTTGGTTGGTTGGTGTGCTATTTTAGATTGTCGTGTTTCGATGAGTTTGTTTTGCAACGACTAACCCGAAAGAGCAGCGTGTCTACATGAAACTTTGTTATGAACTTGGGAAAACCTCTGCTGAAACGCACCAAATGGTGACGCAGGCCTTTGGAGAAAGCGCTTTAGGCAAGGCACCGCTTACAATTGGTAGAGGCGTTTCAAAACCGTGCGAACTTCGACTGTTGCCGAAGAACTTTCCGATCGACCATCAACTGGCATCACACATGAAAATTTTCTGACAGTGATGATCGGATTCCGCAAATCGTAGTCAAACTAGGCAAGATCTCTGCTGCACTTTGGGATTGAGTAACGCTACATCTAAACGTATTCCATCAGAATAATTAAAGACACAACTGCTTCGAGATGATCAAAAGCAACATCGCACTGAAGTGCATAAGGAACTTTAAACAACGATCCGATGTTACTTTTAAAGTTTATCACTGGTGAGAATTATGGCCTGTAATACTGTAACAAAGCAGCAATCGTCACAATGGCAGAGTACAACAACTCGGCCGAAAGTAGCTCTAAAGTGTTTATCCCTATTTATCATACGGTAAATCTATGAGGTTTGAGAGAGGATATGAGAATAATACTACATATGGCCTACATAAACTATGATTATATTTTACTGAGAACAAAATGACCTCTTCCCACTCGCCGTAATCATCAAACTTAGCTCCGTATGACTTCTTGCGGTTCCCAAGCTTAGAATCTATTTAATAGAGTGTAGGAGACTCAAGCGAGTCTAGAAGCAAATACTTCCGGGACGCATGTGGAAGAAACGTTAGGATCTGTGTATTCGTTCCCACGGGACTGCTTTGAAAACCGTGGTACAGAATACATCTACATTTATACTGCGCAAGCCACCCAACGGTGTGTGACGGAGGGCACTTTACGTGTCACTGTCATTACCTCCCTTTCCTGTTCCAGTCGCGTATGGTTCGCGGGAAGAACGACTGCTGGAAAGCCTCCGTGCGCGCTCGAATCTCTCTAATTTTAATCTCGTGATCTCTTCGGGACGTATAAGTAGGAGGACGCAATATATTCGGTACCTCATCCAGAAACGCGCCCTCTGGAAATCTGGACCGCAAGCTTCACAACGATGCAGAGAGCCTCTCTTGCAGAGTCTGCCACTTGAGTTTGCTAAACATCTCCGTAACGCTATCACGCTTACCAAATAACCCTGTGACGAAACGCGCCGCTATTCTTTGGATCTTCTCTATCTCCTGGTACGAATCCCACACCGACGAGCAATACTGAAGTATAGGTCGAACGAGTGCTTTGTAAGCCACCTCCTTTGTTGATGGACTACATTTTCTATCGACTCTCCCGATGAATCTCAACCTGGCACCCGCCTTACCAACATTTTTTAGGTAGCTAAAACGTTGTAACTTTAATTACTATTTTACGTGAACTTCAGGATGTACTTATCTTCCTTTGGATCCTATTTTCCGCGTTTCACGTCTAAAAGTACGAATAATTTATTCATATTTTCTATATTCGCCAGTTCATTTTTTTACCTGGTTCTACATATGGAAGGTTCACCCATAGTAAGCCGTGCATATCTCTATCTTGTGGAAAAGGAGCACAATACTTCGATTTTTCCTGTCAAGTAACTGGTCATCGGAATGTACGCAGTCTGGCAACGCTGAAGTGTACTCTCCTAACAATAAATATTTAACTTTCCTAAATACCTACTGAAGAATGAAAAGTAATGATGTCAAAGGAGCCTTTAGTTATCCCAAAACTGTCAAAATTTCAGACTTTTGATGTGACAACTCATGTTCTGAAATTTATCATCCTCTATCTTTCTCTTTTACCAGGTTTTAATCACTGTGTTGCAAGAGCACATCTAACAGGTACTTCGGATAATATCTCTGTCATAACTGTATTATATTATTAGTGTCAAGTCAATCAGGAGATGGAGCGCTGCACATTTACTCTATAAAACGTGACGATGTTGTACAAGTCTATTAGTTGTTACCTGTGTTACGTTCTCTACTAGTAGCACAGTATCGCCCCCGAAGTCAACGTACACAGAAGTTATGCGTCAGACGCTACAAGCAGTGACTCATCAATGGATAGCGAAAGGATGAGCTCGAAGTGCAAATAAGGAGTATGCTACCAAGCATACATATTTGAGTTATAAAAACCCGTTACGTTTGCAATATACGGTCCACGGCATTTGACACAGTTTTTAACTCTGCAGAAAAGTAACAAAAGTGACTAAAATATTTGTTCCAGAAAGCCTACCAAAAGTTTTAGGGAAAAACAAACGAGGGTGTTTCAACAAAGAGCGTATCGAAATGCATTTGAGATGATTTACAAATTAACATTAGCTACTTTCGACACGGTTGATCGAACATTTTTCATTGTTGATCTTTAGTTTCTGTCACTCAAGTAGATTTCTCGATCTAGGTAAGAGATGAAACAAACTATCTGACGGTGTAGGAAATGACACAGATCCATATCAGACACTGAGAACAACGCTTTGATGCGTGGCAATGATACACCATTACAAACTTTTGAATCAGTGAAGAATCAAGATTTTTCAAAATCTGCAAGATACTGATGCGTTTCGAAATGTAAGTTACTCTACCAAATATTTTCCTCGTTGTTTCCTGAAGCCGCCTCCGTAGCTAAGGCGGTGCTCGATTCCGAGGTTGATATATAATCCTGGAGGTAGAAGAAAGAAAGAAAGAAAGAAAAAAAATCAACGCAAGTGTTTGTCCTGAAATTATAGGAAAGGTGATGAAATGTCGTGCCAGATCACCAGCTTTTGCGACTGTCGTGGGATTACTACTTTCCCATCTAGTCATGGCAACGATACACCAGCGTATTGGATATATCGATACATTTCCTTGATATTCAGGCTGTCATAGTTTGTTTTATATAGTTTTACGTAACTGGTTACACATCCTGTTAAACTTAACAAACCGAAGCTTCATAAAGCACTGTATCACACTGGTAAATGACATCCCAGCTAACCTTTGCAGTAAATAGTTATTTTTTATAAATCAGTTTAATTTCTTATCAGACGAGATACTTTAAATAAATCAGACATATTCGTATATCTCTTTTACATGGAGTAACGCTATTAGTTCCCTATATACCTGAAACTAACCAGCTGGTGAATCCGTAAATAACTGAACCCATCGAGCACCCCAAATTGTCTACAGATAGAAAGAGGTAGAACTGTTAAAAAAAGCTCAACCTTCTGGGAATACGTCAGACATGAAGTCACACTTACAGTTTCACAAATCAAAGGACGAAGTGTTTTATATCAAACATACATCATGTGAAATAAAGCGAAGTATGACGGATATCTACAAATTAGTGACCGGTAACAGGTCCTCACACGAAATTTAATTTGCACTTACACCTACCGAGTTTGTCAGTACGAAGTTAAAATATTCGAGCTATGAGTACTTTAAATACTACTTCTGCTTCACCGATATCGACCCGTCGCCAAAGAAGTATCATTCAGATTGAGCTGTCCAACTCAACACTAAAATAGCGTACCACTAACTTTATTCTGTCACTGCCACAAAGTGCGGTTAAGAATTCATTCCAAACACTGGAAATGTTTTAAATGAGACACACTTTAGATATAATACGATAAATCGAAACTATGGCTATTTTACCTCTGAAAACTATCGTCAGCATCGTTGTCACCTCAAACTTCTTATCGAATCGTTTCTCTATTTTGCCATCGAAACTATTCGCCCGTTGCGCAGGGGCATTAAACTCTCAGGCCAATATTGGTGCTCTTCGAGAGCAAGTATCGAGTTCCATCCTCTCCTTCCTTTCAATCAAAAAAACACACATCACAACCATCCACAAAACACAGCTAACTCATTACAGAGCAGAAGAACGTCACGGCAAACCGCCTCTACAAGACTCCTGGCAGCGTTAAGGTCCATGGAGATACAGATTTCTACGTACTGCATGCAAAGGACACATGTATAAATACTTGTAGAATGTCAATATGTGCACCTATCAAACTGGCAATCTGAGTGATATTCGTCCCAGCTAACAGCATCCCAGTAACCAATATAATGTCAGATCGGCCCACTTCGCAACATATAAGTCGTCAATTTCATTTACATGCAACTTAACACATCGCCTATGTCCACCTACAGCCTGATAAGATCATTGTCTGTGTTTAGTATATTACAGCAAACAGTTCCGTAATTCCATAAAATATGTTTTTCCTTTTTATCCTTGCTACCATCTCAATTAGATGGTCAATCTAACAGAATTTCAGTAAATCTTAAACCAATGTGTACACGACTATTCAAAAAACACACACACACACATTTCAGAACAGTGACAAAATATGCAGCTATCCTCCACCATTCCTCGTTGTGTGCTCCAGCATTATGAAACTAATGTGATCCTCAAAAGTTCATGCCACGCTAAAGAAAGAAAATGTGTGGAATTCCATCCTCGAATAGCACTGTTATTTGCGCTCATATGCTTTTGTCAGAGAATTGCTTGACTCCCAACACTACGCAGCTAAAGAGAAGACCTAATTATATTTATGAACCCATCATCACCCTCAGGATCCCTTTTCCGGATTTCACACACGAGGCACAGATTTCTCGGGATGAACTAGATTTCCCGAGATGAACTGCGTTAACACCTACAAAGCGCAACCGTCCTGTCCCCCATTTCAACGTGACATTTGTACGTCTGGCGCAATATAGGGGAAAAAAAGGAAAAAACCAATGGTGGAGGCTTCAGTAGTATTCTTTCCGTATTATGGTGAACCCTAACTAAATCTAAAGAAGTTACCGCCTTAGACTTGCATCAGGCTTTCAGAATCCTCACAAGCAACTCTGCAGATATTCACATGAGCCACCCAGCGCGCGCTGAAATATTTACTTTCGCTACGGCAGTTTACGGAAATGTTTTTATTTTTTATTTTTACAAAAACTTTATGTTTCTGGGCGTTATATTCCTGCTTTACATTATCATAGACTGGGTTTAACAAAATTTCGTACGTTCCTTTCTCTTCTCCAAAGAAAACACGTGGTACTCGCTACTTAGATTATGTAGCTTACCTTGCGTCTTATGTAATTCAACGGAAAATATTGTCTATCTCGGTACGGTCTTTCTCAAGGAAAAATATCGCTTGCTAAGAAGCTGTTTAGACTGCTTGCTTCCACCTGAGTCTCTAACAGGTTTTGGGCTGCCATCAAGTCCAGAAACTTCTTGGCCCAAATCGATATTTGTGTCAAACGACTTCCTTTTTTGCAAATAAAAGTGCATTCCCGAGATGTGTTACAACTTACAGCTACGACGACAATTAGAGTAATTTCTCTGTCTTTATCTGGGTTACTCGTCGTCGTCACTCGTAACAGTGAACTTTTATCACGTCGCTCATACCACGAACTTAGGTAAGCTTCGCCCACTTGAGAAGACCCTGTTGGGTAGATGCATTACAACTCTAATGACAAAAAAATCACTGGAGCAAAACGCAGATTTGTCAATTCCGCGCTCATTGTTCTGGGAAAAATCCGACGTACGCCCCAATTACCATAAATAAGAATCTTCTTACAACTTAAGACGAAATATAAGCACTTAATTACCGAGTGAATGGCGAAAATACGTAGATATTGCTTTCTCTAAGTTTTACTTCTCCCGCCTTAAGTTGCAACAAGGCAGATAGCGGAGAAGGAATACTGGCGGAGACCGTAAGGCTACTGAACGTGTTCATGCCGCTTCCCACGACATGGACACTGAGGATCTCTGTGACAGTCCATAGAGCAACCTTAGGGGGGAAATCTTGGGCCAAAGACATCGTTCGCTAAAATTGTTGCGGGAACAGAACTGTGATTAGGCAGTGTAACAAATGAATTTGCCTTGTGAGTCCTATTCCATGGCACGTCACGTGTATTCTTCTGAGTATACGCTATCATAGAGAATGGCTGATCGACGCCTGCACTAAAGGACGCACGTACCCCGGTAGCGGCCGTTATACACCGTCCGCCTTACCAAAGTACTAGCCTTTTATGGATTAATGGCGCGTAAGCGACATCAGCGCAGCAACCACGGTGGTAGCTTGAACTAACAACTGTAAACAGAAATGTGCATTCGGCCAGTCAGCTGCAAGTAGTGGACGTTGTGTCACAAATCGCGATGGAGTAACATCTCTAAATCAAGTGTTTAATATATCCTGCGGATGTTTCGAAGAAGGGACAAGTGCATGCTAAGTTCGTCCCGCACAGTTTAACTACAGAATAAAAGACACGTGGACACCTGCCGCGATTTTTGTAACATTTGCACATGATTCTAGAAACGTTCTGTGCGTTGTATTCAAGTGGGCGAAGACTAATAAAACACCTGAAGCATTCAAAGTCTTAAAATTTTCTCTGTTTTCTCATTAATCCAATCTCGAGTTTTTTTCTAACTGACGAAGCTACAAGGGAGAGGCATCCGTATGTAAACCAGCAGCATTTAACGTTGACACAGAAGGCACAATGAGAGTTGCACAACATACCATTGACTACCGAAATATAACACTGTGTTTGGTGCTTACCCGTTCACCACCTCATAACAGTGGTGCTACGTTTAGAACCACTGAACACTCACTCGAAAGGAGGAACACTCAAATTCCCGTTCAGTCAACCAGATTTATATTTCGCGCAGTTCCCATAATTCACGTGGCGAATGCTGGGATCGTTCAATAGGAAATGCCAAGGCCCTTTAATACTCCCATTCTCTTCAAATTCAAGTGCTTGCCGTGCATATATAAAGAACACCTCAATAGAAATGATCGTCCCAACAGATGAACAGTCCCTACCACGTAATTATGACGACATTCCAGTTTTTGAGGAGTTTAATGGTTGTTCCACTTGATATCAAAAACCTCAAAATTAGCCGAATATCAATAATATCGGAACCATTAATGCTTCCGAATGCCAGCTGGGGGTTCAGGAAAGAAACTTAAATCGCAGTAACACTATACGGGCGTTTAGCGCTCATCACACCTTACCAAATACCACCAGCTTTCATACCACGATGAAATGCATTTTTTTGTTTGTTAAGAGGTGAAAAGACATTCTTAGGCGCGTCGTTAATACGAGAAGGAGAAAAAAATTTATGGATCTGGCAAACAAATGGCATTCAAGTCAAAGACATTTAGTTCTGTTGGTACATGCCATCACGCAGTAGGTAAGTAACCGTCATCTTACCAAAGTAACAATTTCGTGCATACTATTTCTTAAAGTAGTGTTGTTTGTGTTCCATATGGTCAACGGAAAAAGGAGGGATATGAGGTGTACACTGCTAGGACATCCACCTTACCCTGTTACTTTTATTTAATCCCATGTCAAAACAAAAAAGACACTGGAACGCATTCTGAGGTCAGAGAGAGGTTACGGCAGGTTCGCTCTACTCACTGAACAGATACTGGACAAAGCTCACTGACCTAAAAGGATGCTGCGTCGAAAAATTTGGTCCATTCCTGAAACAAGAAACGGGCATCACTGACAGGCCTAGAACCTTTCTCCTTCCCCTCTTTCCGGGGTTGTCGCCGCTTAGAGTAAAGCTCTCATCGATCCGAAGATTGTTTTGAACACCATGAAGCTTAAGTAGGCATGATCCAGTAGAAGGTTGTACGCGTCTGCCTGCTCTGAAGTGACTGAGCCAGGCAGTCACTGGAGGGGGCCTACATTTTAACGTAGGTACCGATCCATGATGCAACTCTACGTTTTTCACATTGACAAACATTGCCAGAGGTGAACGAGGTGGTTCGTGACATAAAATTTCTAGGATTAACAGGGGATCGAACCTCATACCTTTGAAATTTTCTTCTGGTACTTTACCACCGAGCCATTACATCTGGTTAAATATGAAGGAGACCTCTACTTTATACCATTTCGATGACAAGTATTTTCCACGTGTGGCGGAATTAAAGTTAAAGGCTAATGGCTCCGTAATGTTCATTATCTAATTGACTAGTGTCATGTCGGAAAATTTGCTACCAGTCCTGACGGTCCCCTAGTTCGTAGGTGTATACACAATCTTCGCCCTTTCTTCTAGGCAGCCGAACTTTTAAACAACCCTTAAGTGATCTACACTCCTCAACGCCACCTTACGGTATGTGGCGAACGGTACCTCGGATACAACTGTCTTTAACCCCTCTGCTCTGTTCTAAACGTCAATGGCACATCGGAAGAAAGAATGTTGGAACACCTCTGTATCAGCTCCAATCTCCTTTTGTGGTCATTTCGCGAATCGTTCATACGAGGGACTAGAATATCGGCCGCATCGGCCCGGAGCGTAACCTCTCGGAACTGCAGCAGTAAACTTCTCCGTCATGCACAGCGTGGCACAAAAGTCACTGGACACTGATTTAAACAAAAGATTTAATTCGTCAGCTGTGACTGTTGTTGGGCGGCCAGATCTTGGTGCATCCATAACAACTACATGCTCTTTAAATCTATCTCGTATGTCGTGCAGTGTTTGTCTAATTGGGGGTTTTGATATAAACTGTCTTCCCTATTCATTAACAACTGCTGTAACAACGCCATTATAAAATGCTTTTAATGTGAAAATCCTCTCTTCTTTCATTAACATCGTGACAATTCGAAAACTTCATCTGTGAACACGTCTCACAGATCACGCTCCTTCAACAATTCACTAGTTTGATCACTGAGTTTGTTTTGCTTGTGATTGCATTGTATACCATCTTGAGAAGACGTAGTGATCACAATTTGGTAATAACTTAACGGGTTAAAACTTCCTACTGTACTAGGTCTTGCTGTTACTTTTGTTTTCTTTTAACCAACTGACCAGTGACTTTGGCGCTACCCTATAGAACGCCTCTCACGTTGCATCTGCCACTGAAATTTGATGAACATCTACTTTTCGCTCTCGCGCAAGCTAAAGCATTCTACGACGAAGCTGCCGTTCTTCACTGGATCTTGGTACCTTCCTCCCCCCCCCCCCCGCCCCCTCTCTCTCTCGCCCCCTTATTACCCCACCCGATAAAGGTTCCAAGACTCATGGGTAATAGAAAGAAATGTCAACGAAGTGTTTTGTAAGCCACTTCTTACGTGGATCAACTTCTTCCCATTCTCCCAATGAATCTTTTCCAGTAAATTGTTTCCGTCGCTTCAAATAGTTACTCCTAGATATTTTACGATAGTTATTGTTTCTGGTGATTATAATTAAAATTGTTGTTGTTGTGGTCTTCAGTCCAGAGACTGGTTTGATGCAGCTCTCCATGCTACTCTATCGTGTGCAAGCTGCTTCATCTCCCAGTACCTACTGCAACCGACATCCTTCTGAATCTGCTCAGTGTATTCATCTCTTGGCCTCCCTCTACGATTTTTACACTCCACGCTGCCCTCCAATACCAAATTGGTGATCCCTTGATGCCTCAGAACATGTCCTACCAACCGATCCCTCCTTCTGGTCAAGTTGTGCCACAAACTTCTCCCCAATCCTATTCAATACTTCATTAGTTATGTGATCTACCCGTCTAATCTTCAGCATTCTTCTGTAGCACCACATTTCGAAATCTTCTATTCTCTTCTTGTCCAAACTAGTTATCGTCCATGTTTCACTTCCATACATAGCTACACTCCATACAAATACTTTCAGAAACGACTTCCTAACACTTAAATCTATACTCGATGTTAACAAATTTCTATTCTTCAGAAACGTTTTCCTTGCCATTGCCAGTCTACATTTTATATCCTCTCTACATCGACCATAATCAGTTATTTTGCTCCCCAAATAGCAAAACTCCTTTACTACTTTAAGTGTCTAATTCCCTCAGCATCACCCGACTTAATTTGACTACATTCCATTATTCTCGTTTTGCTTTTGTTGATGTTCATCTTATATCCTCCTTTCAAGCAACTGTCCATTCCGTTCAACTGCTCTTCCAAGTCCTTTGCTGTCTCTGACAGAATTACGATGTCATCGGCGAACCTCAGTTTTTATTTCTTCTCCATGGATTTTAATACCTACTCCGAATTTTTCTTTTGTTTCCTTTACTGCTTGCTCAATATACAGATTGAATAACATCGGGGAGAGACTACAACCCTGTCTCACTCCCTTCCCAACCACTGCTTCCCTTTCATGTCCCTCGACTCTTATAATTGCCTTCTGGTTTCTGTACAAATTGTAAATAGCCTTTCGCTCCCTGTATTTTATCCCTGCTACCATCAGAATTTGAAAAAGAGTATTCCAATTACCATTGTCAAAAGCTTTCTCTAAGTCTACAAATGCTAGAAACGTAGATTTGCCCTTCCTTAATCTAGCTTCTAAGATAAGTCGTAGGGTCAGTATTGACTCACGTGTTCCAATATTTCTACGGAATCCAAACTGCTCTTCCCCGAGGTCGGCTTCTACCAGTTTTTCCATTCGTCTGTAAAGAATTCGTGTTAGTATTTTGCAGCTGTGGCTTATTAAACTGATAGTTCGGTAATTTTCACATCTGCCAACACCTGCTTTCTTTGGGATTGGAATTATTATATTCTTCGGTAAGTCTGATGGTATTTCGCCTGTCTCATGCATTTTGCTCACCAGATGGTAGAGTTTTGTCAGGACTGGCTCTCTCAAGGCCGTCAGTAGTTCCAATGGAATGTTGTCTACTCCGGGGGCCTTGTTTCGACTCAGGTCTTTCAGTGCTCTGTCAAACTCTTCACGCAGTATCGTATCTCGTATTTCATCTTCATCTACGTCCTCTTCCATTTCCATAATATTGTCCTCAAGTACATCGCCCTTGTATAGACCCTCTATATACTCCTTCCACCCTTTTGCTTTCCCTTCTTTGCTTAGAACTTGGTTGCCATCTGAGCTCTTGATGTTCATACAAGTGGTTCTCTTATCTTCAAAGGTCTCTCTAATTTTCCTGTAGGCAGTATCTATCTTACCCCCTAGTGAGATAAGCCTCTACATCCTTACATTTGTCCTCTAGCCAGCCCTGCTTAGCCATTTTGCACTTCCTGTCGATCTCATTTTTGAGCCGTCTGTATTCCTTTTTTCCTGCTTCATTTACTGCATTTTTATATTTTCTCCTTTCATCAATTAAATTCAATATTTCTTCTGTTACCCAAGGATTTCTACTAGCCTTTGTCTTTTTACCTACTTGATCCTCTGCTGCCTTCACTACTTCATCCCTCAAAGCTACCCATTCTTCTTCTACCGTATTTCTTTCCCCCATTCCTGTCAATTGCTCCCTTATGATCTCCCTGAAACTCTGTACAACCTCTGGTTCTTTTAGTTTATCCAGGTCCCATCTCCTTAAATTCCCACCTTTTTGGAGTTTCTTTAGTTTTAATCTACAGGTCATAGCCAATAGATTGTGGTCACAATTTAAAACCTGGTTCCTAAATCTCTGTCTTACCATTATATAATCTATCTGAAACCTGTCAGTATCTCCAGGCTTCTTCAATGTATACAGCCTTCTTTTATGGTTCTTGAACCAAGTGTTAGCTATGATTAAGTTGTGCTCTGTGCAAAATTCTACCAGGCGGCTTCCTCTTTCATTTCTTTGCCCCAGTCCATATTCACCCACTACGTTTCCTTCCCTCCCTTTTCCTACTACCGAATTCCAGTCACCCATGACTATTAAATTTTCGTCACCCTTCACTATCTGAATAATTTCTTTTATTTGTTCATACATTTCTTCAATTTCTTCGCCATATGCAGAGCTAGTTGGCATACAAACATGTACTACTGTAGTAGGTGTGGGCTTCGTATCTATCTTGGCCAAAATAATGCGTTCACTATGCTATTTGTAGTAGCTTACCCGCATTCCTATTTTCCTATTCATTATTAAACCGACTCCTGCATTACCCCTATTTGAATTTGTGTTTATAACCCTGTAGCCACCTGACCAGAAGTCTTGTTCCTTCTGCCACCGAACTTCACTAATTCCCACTGTAACTTTAACGTATCCATTTCCCTTTTTAAATTATCTAACCTACCTGCCCGATTAAGGGATCTGACATTCCACGCTCCGATTCGTAGAACGCCAATTTTCTTTCTCCTGATACCGACATCCTCTTGAGTAGTCCCCGCCCGGAGATCCGAATGTGGGATTATTTTACCTCCGGAATATTTTACCCAAGAGGACGCCATCATTTAATCATACAGTAAAGCTGCATGCCATCGGGAAAGATTACGGCCGTAGTTTCCCCTTGCTTTCAGCCGCTCGCAGTACCAGCACAGCAAGCCCGTTTTGGTTATTGTTACAAGGCCAGATCAGTCAATCATCCAGACTGTTGCCCCTGCAACTACTGAAAAGGCTGCTGCCCCTCTTCAGGAACCACACGTTTGTCTGGCCTCTCAACAGATACCCCTCCGTTGTGGTTGCACCTACGGTACGGTTATCTGTATCGCTGAGGCACGCAAGCCTCCCCACCAACGGCAAGGGGAAAATTAAACTTTCAAAACACTGTATAAATAACACCACTTGTCAGAATGACGTCAAATAGCAACGGAATATTATCGGAGAAGAGGGAAAACGTATGGCAGAAAAAAGTGTGAAAACTGATCAATAGATGGCGCTGTATGTGTCAGAATATGTAAATGAAAACACCTGCCATGCGCACGACCTATTGAAATTGGTGCACACACGCCGGATACAAAGCTTTTCCGCCTTTCGCGTCTGCGACGTTCGGCGTTGACTGTCTCAATGCACTGTCGCTCTGCAGAAGTTTCGGACACAGAAAGGTTTGAAAAGAGGCGTTGGTCCGATGACTGCCATAGGTCTGGAGAAACTGATTCGGAAATTCGGAAAGACGGGTTCTTTTGGTGCGTAACCTGGTAAAGGGAGGGAAATAATTGATTCGACGTCAGTGGAAGCAACGGCCACAGCAATGCAGGAGGAGACGAGTGGTGGTGTGCAAACGTGTAGTGTACAGAGAATTGCCCGAACATTGGACATACCCGTGAGCACGGTGCGTAAAATCCTACGAAACATCCTTCTTTGCTATCCATTCAAAATTACCCAGGTGCACGAGTTGCTTCCTGTTGACCTGCCAGCAAAAGAGACCTTTGATTTAAAATTTCTTGCTCGCATGGAAGTGGACAAAGATTGATCGTTGAAGATTTTGTGGGCAGATGAAGCCCACTTCCATCTGACAGGATATGTCAATACACAGAGTTGTAAAATATGGTCAAGGGAAAGTCGACACGCAAACCAACCAGTACCACTTCATCCTCAAAAAGTCACTGTGTGGTGCGAATTTACGGCGTCATTTATAATATGGCCATATTTTTTCGAAGCGAAATGCTTCCGGTCCTGTTATGTGTACAGTCACTGGTAAGCGCTATGAGGGCCTTTTGGGCAACCACGTCATTTCAGCTCTCCATCAGCGTGGATGGTATCATTTTTATGCAAGAGGGCGCACCTCCGCACACTGCAAATCCAGTTAAGCAGCTACTGAAGCGCCATTTCGGAAATGCTAGAATTATCAGCAGCCATTTCCCTACAGCCTGGCCGTCCCAATCACCTGATCTTAATCCGTGACTTCTTGTTGGTTGATTGGTATGTTCGGGGTATAAAGAGACCAAACTACAGGGTCATCAGTCCCTTCTTCCTGACGCAAGCAAAAGTAAAAGGGGGAAAAGAAATGGGGAACCACACCTAACAATAATGTGAATGAAACGCACAAAAAACGGGGAAACATACACCACAAGGAAAAGTAGAAGAATGTATTAAAACCACAGAGCAGATGGTCTGGGCTAGTTGATCACAATAATAAAAGGGGATGAGCCAGCTACTCTGCAATATATTAAAATGTCCACCCACGAAGAGACAAGGCGAGATGAACACGTGTAGGGAAAAAGACGACCACCAAAACAAACAACTGCAAAGAAAGTGCGACAGAGTTAAAATGGAGGGAGGGTGGCGGCCTCAGAGAGAAGGCTAAATGCCCACCCTTAGATGGTACGATAAAAACTCCCCTCACGAATAAAACGTAAAACTAAATCTGCTCTTGAGGCATTATTGCCCAACACCGAAGGAAGGGTGTTGGGAAGGTTTAAAGGCAGCCGCAGAGGGAAGTAAAGTTGGCAGTCCAGCAAGATGTGGACGACAGTCATATATGAGCCACAGTGCCACCGAGGCGGGTCCTCGCGACAGAGGAGGTAGCCATGTGTTAGCCACGTATGGCCAATGCGGTGCCGGCAGACAACCCCACAGTCCCTGCGATATGCCCGCATGGAGGACTTGCGTAAATTCATAGTCACTTAATGGCACGCAGTTTGTTGTGCGTATTGAAATTATGCCATAACGTCTCCTAAAGATGAAAAACCTTGCGGCGTATTAATGATCGCATGTCAATTACGGGGATGCCGATTTCCAGAAGCGGTTTCCGTGTAGCCTGTTTGGCCAGCCAGTCGGCAAGTTCATTTCCGGGGGTTCCGACGTGGCCTGGAGTCCACACAAACACCACCGAACTACTGGACTGTTTCAGGGCGTAGATGGACCTCTGGATGGTGGCTATCAAAGGATGGCGCGGGCAGCACTGGTCGATAGTTTGTAGGCTGCTCAAGGAGTCTTGAAACAGGGGAAATGACTCGCCAGGTCATGAGTGGATCTGCTCAAGAGAACGAATATGGCCGCCAGCTCTGCATGAAAACACTGCAGCCATTTGGCAAGGAGTGCTGTTCAATATGTCCTCCATGAACATACGCAAAGCCTATCGGTGTAAACCACGCATGGTCCTGGTACATGCCCAGAATCTAGAGGAAGTAACAGCGAAGAGACATAGCGTTAACCGAGTCCTTAGGACCATTTGAAAGGCCCAGGCAAAGCTTCGGCCTAGGTGTGTACAATGGAGATGTACGTGAATGGACCTCAAGTATAGGCGGTAAAGGCAAGGACTCCACTTCAGACAGAAGAGATTGGACGCGAACCGCAATCGTAAGCCCTGACCTGGGCCTCCAACGCGGGAGATTAACTGCCGTGGGTGGGAAAAGGAGGCTGTAATTCGGATGCTCAGGAAAACTACGAATGTGTGCAATGTAACTGACGAGCAGTTGTGCACGCCTTACCTTCAATGGAGGGACTCCGGCCTCCACCAGGACGTCGGTCACCGGACGCGTCCTAAAAGCTCCCGGTGCCAGTCTAGCGCCACAGTGGTGCACTGGGTCGAGTAAACCCAACGCTGTGGGTGCCGTCGAACCATAAATCAGACTCCCATAGTCACGGCGGGATAGAGCTATAGCAGCGTAGAGCAATCTGCACTCCTGTTGGTGTTGCTCAGGCAGCAGAGGGCATTGAGGTGCTGCCAGCACTTCGCTTCAGCTGACAAAGATGAGGAAGCCACGTCAATCGGGCGTCGAAAACCAGTCCTAAGAATCCATATGTCTCCACTAGCGAGTGGATCGTCATTAACGTAAAGTTCTGGCTGCAGATGAACGGTAGGATGCCAACAGAATTGCATGACACGACTTCGCATCTGAAAACTGAAAGCCGTGGGCTAGAGCCCATGACAGCGCCTTGTAGATGGCTCCCTGTATAAGGAGACGCTCAGCAACACCAAAACTGGAGTAGCAGTACGAAATGCAGAAGTCGTCTTCATACAGAGAAGGTGAGACAGACGACCCGGCAGCTACTACTAGACCGTTAATGACCACTAAAAATAGAGATGCACTCAATATAGAGCCCTGCACTACCCTATTCTCCTGGATATGAGGGGGTGGGGGGAAGCGGGGAGCGGGGGTGGGGGTGGGGGGGGGGGGGAACTATGGGAGGCACCAACTTTGACACGGAAAGTACGGAGCAATAGGAAATTTTGGATAAAAATCACGAGCAGGCCCCAGAGAACCCATTCATATAATGTGGCAAGGATACGATGTCGCCAGGTCGTGTCTTAAACTTCTTGTAAATAAAAAAGACGGTAGTCACGTGTTGGTGTCTGGAAAAGGCTGTTCGGATGGCAGACTTGAGCGAAACTAGATTAGCAGAGGTAGAGCAACCCAGCTGGAAACTGCCCTTGCATGGAACCATTAGGCCACGTGATTCCAGGACCCAACACAACCGCCGACTTACCGTATGTTCTAATAGCTTACGAAGGTCAATGGTGAGGCTGATGAGCCAATAGCTATCCAGGTCAAGTGGGTATTTGCCAGGTTTGAGCACTGGAATGATGGTCTCAGCAAAGTGTTCGGCAATTGCGTTTGCGTCGGTAGATAACACACCATTACTGTAAATGCCAGTGACACCTGTCGGGGTCTGGTACCCACAAACATGTCTGATCTTGTCCAGACCAGGAATGGTTGAGACGTACCTCTCCTGTTTCCGTCTTTTTATAAGCTGGTGAACGCGGGCATGGAGTCGTTTCAAAGCTATTGGGTACTCAAGGGAAGGGTGCCACTTATGTCACTATAGAGCTCGCCGACGCTCTTTAATGGCCTCAGCAATTTCCGGTGACCACCAAGGTACTGACTTTCGCTGGGGGGGGGGGGGGGGGGGGGGGGGGGGGGGGGGGGGGGGCGGCACCCTAAAGAACAGGGGATCATGTTTTCCGCCGCACAAACGGTCGTTCTAGTGACCCGCTCAACTACCACAGCAATGGTACCATGCGGGGATTCAACATTTACAGCACAGATGGAAGCTTCCCACTCAGCCTTGTTTAAAGCCCATCTTGTTAGACGTCCAGGGGAATGGCGATGGGGGAGTGACAGGAAGACGGGAAAGTGGTCACTACCACACAAGTCATCGTAGGCTCTCCAGTGGACAGATGGGAGAAGTCCTGGGCTGCAGAGGGATAAATCAATGGCCGAGTAAGTGCCATGAGGCACAATGAAATATGTGGGGGCCCCAGTATTTAAGAGCAGAGGTCGAGTTAAGACAGGAAAGTTTCGACATCTCTACCTCGGCCAATGAGCACAGTGCCACCCCACAAGGAGTTACGGGCGTTAATCTCCCAAAAGTAGGAAAGGTTTATGGAGTTGATCAGTGCAGCCAATGCGTTCAGGGGTACTGCACCATCTGGAGGAAGATCTACATTGCATCATCCTTATCCTGACAGCCACAGCTTCAAGAGGGGTTTGAAGGGGCACATGTTCACTGCATACTGAGTTCAAGAGACTAAACCACCTGACACTATTATAGTCGCTACAGTTCTTGTAACATCCCCTATATCCGTGAAGGGCAGGGGTCTACATTGCCGGGATCCAGGTTTCCTGGAGGTCAATGCAGAAAGCAGATGTAAAGCTCAACATTGCCGTAGCTCAGCCAGGTGGTAAAAAAAAAAAAAAAAACCAGCAGCAATTCCACTGGAGGATGTTATCGTAAGGGTGGGAACACACGAAGCACAGAATGAGACAGGTTACGCCTCAGGGTCACCTGCTGCCACTGGAGTATTTGTATCCATTCCTATTGTGGATGAGCCATCAGTGAGATCCAGGTCCTCAGATGACACCAAGATCTCCACCTCATCCTCAGATGCAGAAATGGTAGAGACTGGTGGTGTTGGGGCCACCGGAGGGGCGTTTTTCTTAGCAGACTTCCTTGTTTGCTTGCCCTCTCGCTTCGCTTTAGGTGCTTGCCGGGAGGACTTCTCCGAAGTGGTTCCAGGCACGGAGGAAGACCGTGAAGCTATTCGCACAGTGGCTTTTGGCTCCTTTAGCCACTGGCGAGTGTCCACTGTGGCATTAGTAGAGAGGGTCCCAAGGGTCCCCTTCCACACAAGAGGAGCTCGGGAAGGTTGTTGCCTCTCCAGCTGAGGGGAGGTCCACTGCATTTGAGGGCGGGGGGTGGGGGGGGCGCCTTGCTCTCAAAGTAGGTACTTTGGGAGCAATGGAAGGATGTTTTATTCCTACCACCAAGGGGGCGGATGTATTCTCGAGATCCGGAGGGCCCACTGCTCGCGACAGTGTGGAACAACTGGTACATGTGACAAGGATGGTAATGCAGCTGCAGCACATGTGAACCTCAACCAAATCGGATGTCGTCGTTCAAATTTATGTTTAGCCTCTTGGTAAGTCAACTGGTCCAGGGTCTTTTACTCTACGACTTTCCGCTCCTTTTTGAATACCGTGCAGTCTGGCAAGCAGGGAGAGTGCTGTTCTCCAAAGTTGATACAAGTGGGAGGAGGCGAACATTGAATATCTCTATGCAGTGGACGTCTGCAGTCTCAACATGTAGTGCTGGAAGTGCAAAAGGAAGATGTGCCTGAATTTCGAGCACTTTAAGCACTGCCTAGGGGGAGGGACATATAGTTTAATGTCACAGTGGTAAACCATCACCTTGACCTTTTCGGGCAAATGAATCACCCTCAAAGGCCAAGATGAAGGCACCAGTAGCAACCCCGTTTTCTTTGGGTCCCCTGTAAACGCGCCAGATGAAATGAACACCCGCTGTTCTAGATTGGCACGGAGTCCGTCGTCAGAATGCAAGAGGAGGTCGCGATGGAAAAATAATCGCCTGGACCATGTTGAGGCTTTTATGGGGAGTGACGGAAACAGGACTATTACCCAATCAGTCAAAAGCGAGTAATGTCCAAAACTGGGCTGGGGATACTGCCTGAATCAATACTGCACCGCTTCGAATCACGGACAGCACTGTCACTTCCCGAAACTAATCCTCAAGATGTTCAACAAAATATTGAGGCTTTGTAGGTAGAAAGGAGTCCCCTTTCTATCAGCTACAGACTAAATACCGAGGCAAATATGGCTCTTCTTTCTGTAGCCCTACGTTCCTTCCACAGTGTAGTGAGGGAGGGAACAGATTTAGTGTCATTTCTGTCCACACTGTTCTCTATCCTGCCCTTCTTAAGAGACTGCTGGCGCCGTATGGTCACCACCAAGAGATGGCTTAGCCTGCTTCATTGCGAGTCATCCGCCCTGATGTCACCCACTCCAATCAGGGCCTCTCCCCACAGGTGCCACCCAGCCACACCAAAGGCCACCTGGCATGATGGTCGTTGCCAGGAGTCCTGATGCCCCACGAAGACAGGCATCTACTCTCTGGCATACGTGGGGAGTTTACAGCTCAGGCATCAGCAGTGTGTTCGGTGTGTTTTCAGGGGGTCTACCACCAAATGGGTATACGTCAGCCCCACCACAACTGACTGGCTACTGTGCTGGATACTGGGCGCAGAGAAATCCAATATTGTCGGGGGCGAAAGAGGCCCACAAGACAACAGGAGAAGATGACATGCCCCGGAAAGTCCTCACCCAAATAGTTGAATTACAGATGGAGATGCGAAGCCATGACATGAGGTTCAGGAGATTGAATCTAAGGGCACTATAGGTAACTCATGCACCACGTAAGGCATCCTTCCCCATATGGTCCAAACTTCTGTAGAATTTGGAAAGTGGCAGCTCAAACCATAAAATGGGACCTAAACTTGTAGGGCCGAAAAGTGTGAGACATCTCTGAGTTGCCTCTAACCTCAGGCCTATTCTGACCCCCAAACATGCAGGGGGCCATGTGACTTCTGGCTGTGGAGCTATCTGAAAGGCGTTACATTCAGTGTTTAGATTGCAAATTTAGCTGCATTAAAGACACACCTTGTGCAACACATTCTGAACGTGATACTGGAACACTTCAATCAGTTGTCAAACATTCTGTTTCTCGATTTAAACATGTTGCACAAAAGGGTTGTGCCATTAACATGGAAATTAATAATCCGATTTTATTTTGACTAATGCTTTATATGCAGTTCTTGGCATCAGGACAAAAACCAATTTTTCCTATCCAGTGTGATATGACCTTGCCATGGTGGATGGGTTTACATAACTAACAGCATCATACCTGTACACCTATGCACACTGAGTAATACAGTTTGTTTAATATCAAACATACACTTTAGGCATTGTAGTATGATTCATTTGTCACTTGTAGTCGACCCCTATTAAATTATGATGCTTACTGCGGCCTCTGTTGCTACATTTTGTAACTATGACATTTTCTTCCGCCATACGTTTTCCCATTCTCTGATTATATTCCATTGCAATTTGACATCATTCTGACCTGTGGCGTTATTTATACAGCAGTTTGAAAGTTTAAAATTAATCACCCTGCATATGCACAATACGTTACACTTATGTTCAGAGTGAACTGCTGTTCATTGAAAGTTAAGCCATGGATGTTTTGGAAATCCGCGATTGGCAACTCCTCACCCATCTGACTTCCCCCCCCCCCCCCCCCCCCCCCCAACAGAAACTATCGGAAGAAACAGAACTAGAGTCCTGTCCCGACACAAAGTGACGAGTAGCAAGTTTATCCAGGACTATTTGTCGTGCCCACTCCTCGGGAAACGAATATAGGCGCCGCGGCCGGCCCCCTCTTCCCCCTGAAGCTGAGATTGTGGGTACGGCGTGGAGCACTCCCTAACTCTGTCCACCAGGCACGTGTGCGCCGCCGACGCAATGGTCGTCTCGAGCAGGTCAGCGACGCTCGGCGCGCCGACGCGACGGTACCACAGCCAGGCGCCGGGCTGGCTATTTATAACTCGGCGCGGTCATCACGGCGAAGAACGTCTTATTTATGATCGAGCTAGCGCCAGATGGCCCCACCCTCCCGTGGCATGCGATCTGCCCTCGTCCTCTCTGTTTTACATTCTAGGCGGTACTATTTACGAGACAATGATACTATACATGAGATGTCAACCAGTGAACAGGTGCTGTAATTATTGCTTCAGTACATTCGATTTTTGAAAGTTAACTACAAATTCTAGACAGTCAATTAATAGACACATTAACTCGACGAGTTCAGGCATACGTTTGATACGCACACACGAACAGCTGTGCGACGTATTTATTCTACAATGGCGTTTTATTGTGAAGCAACCGCAGACGGATAGAAGAAGTATGAAAGAGAAATTCGAAGAAAAACGTGTAGTCCCTTCTCCAATACTAAATCTCAAAAACGGTATTCATAGTTTCGAATTGGCAGCATTTGCACATTAGTCAAATGTTTATCAACTGGAAACAACAGTTCTTGCAAAACACGCGCGCGCCAATTGGCACTCTTTTATTGTGATAAAAAGAGTGGTAAATGGACACTTTCGTATTGTGCATTGTAATACAGTTTCGCCCTATTCTGTTCTTAGATGGGTTGTGGACAGTACAACTTTTTATACTCCAGTGCATGTGGAATTGACGAACATTTGCAGATTTGGTCCTGAAAGTGATTCTTGGAATTCATTGAGAAGCACTTTGTCAAGACATCTGACGCCCTAATGGTGTGTTTCCAGGTGTTCAATAGTGTTTACTCCTTAATGTTGGCAGTTGATATTTCTCAGCATTTGTATCACAATCCATTTCTCTCAGGGCTAATGCATGCACGATAGCTCATGTTGCTATTTTTGTGTATGCTAGATATCCCCCTCCCCCCCCCCAACTCCATCACTCACACCTAACATAAATCCCGTGTATTTAAGCAGTATTCACTATTACTGGCATAAGAGCCTCATAAGCAATCTCTTTTGTAAAGAAACTACAGTCTCCCAACATCCTACAAATGAACTCAAGCACACTAAATTATTTATCTACAACTAAACTTTCATTACTGTTCTATTTTGTATCACCATATATTGTTACTTCCTGTTTTGTTTTTAACCAGATGACTCCATATGTGGTGCACTAACACTGTCATCAAAGGCTACTACACTGTGTGCAAAGAGATACCAGTGAAGTAACAGTTAAAGTGTATTTTGAGAATTCTGCATAGGGATGAACAATATATAAAGATGAATGCTAGTGCATAATATCAAAGTTTCAGCACTATTAGATCATCAGCTCACTCATCATGAAGCGACGTCCCCCGTCTTTCCTATAGGCAGAAGGGAACGTAACGAGTATTAGGGGTGTGGCAGCATGGTTCCTGTTCTTAGTCAGCAGCAAATGTATTTGGTTGTGTGTAGCGTTAAGACTGAATAAATGATGCATAATTATTTTTTTTATTTTAAAAAGATAACTTGCTTCCAGTACATACAAATGTAAGAGCACTGTTCATAACTTATAATCGCCCAAAGGAGTGCGTTTGTTAAGACACCTGCCTCAGATTCAGGAGCCTCATACACCAATTTAAGTGTGCCATGTTTTTCAGGCAACTGCTAGGATGGTTTAAAAATTCAGATCACATCTGAACTATCTGTACTGTCCTCTCCTCACTGCACATTCATAGGTCTGTACATATGACATAGATTTTTCCTTGTATTAAGCTGATGGACCCTAAAATATTGTAAAATGTTCCTTGGACAAAGAAACTGCAAATACTGACAGTCTGCCCTTTTCATACATAAACTGACCACATATGTTTGAAGACAGCTATACACTAACATTTTATAGAAGTAGCACAACAGTAAGTTAAATATCTAAGAGCCATGGAAAATTATTTCCACTGCACCTGCTGACATGACAACCATGGCATTGATTTCAAATGTTATTGAATGATAGGGGACACTTACATTCAGAATTTACTCATCCCCATTTTCAAGAACATATGTTTAATGTGTATGGAAACTTTGTTGGATACTCAATAGTAGAAGTTATGGTTAAGTTCCACACTTAATCATCTGTGTAACAGGAACAAAGTACTCAAAAATACTAGAGTAGGAAACTGTTGTAATGTCTCCTAGTTAATTTTTCTGAGTGCTAGAAATTACATGGCAGCATATTCAATGGTGCAGTTCAATGATAATGAGTTGGTACTCAGGAGTAATGCCGACAGGCAAAAGGGAACACATGCCTGTGCCATCATATTTTGTGCACAATCATTCTACAAATGCCAGCAGACAACAGGGTACATTAAATGTCCTAAAATCAATGCCCACATGAAAAATCTGATAAACAGGAATGTTCAATACAAGTTTTTTGCTTTGTGCAGTAGCACAGGTAACATGCCACAAACACCACAAATGTTAGGCGACTGTAACAATGTTATCGGCGATTTTTTTCACCTGGACTACGCTGCAGGTCAGTCCATCACAACAATGAGGTTTTCACAGTTGTCATACTCATCTGTTTCACCAACTCACAATCAAACAGTCACCTTCCAACCTAAAAGCTAGAAATCAGTCTGTCACCATAACCAATTTTTTTCAAGTACCACACTAAACGGCTTTGTTAATGCACAACCAAACTGTTACCTTCCACACTATTTTGGACTAAGCTTCAGATCAATGAGTCATCACAAAACACATTTTTTGGCCTCGCTAAAAAAATGGTAAAAAGGTGACCTGACAGAATCCATTATGTCATTGGCCAAAGCCAACAACTCATACTGAACATTGCTCTTGGTGAAAAAATTATCCAAAATGCATTGTCAAATTTGTGAACATAATCCCACAAAGAATCAAAGCAGTGTCGTGCTACATATGAAAGTAGAGAGAGAGGAAGGCTTCAGTGTTGTGCTCAGTTGACTTTATCCAATTAAACTACGCTAAGCCGCTGATGACTAGAACGTTATCTGTTGAACGAAACAGCAGACAGTGAAAGCTTAAACAGTCATTCATAGTTGTCGTATTATTAATCATACGTTCCAATTAACGTGGATCAATGAAAAAGGAGGCAGCATACAAGATGCTAGTGTGACCTACTCTTGAGTATGCCTAATGCCAAAGCATTTGGGATCTGCACTAGGTTGATTTAAAGGAAGACATCAGAGCAATTATGAGGCGGGTTGCTAGATTTGTTACCAGTAGATTCAAACAACAGTCAAACCTTACATTGACCTTCAAGGCTCAAAACGAATCCCTGGAAGGAAGGCAAAGTTCTTTTCAAGAAACTCTACTGAGAAAATTTAGAGAACATATTTTAAACTGGCTGTAGAATGATACTACTGCCACAAACACACATTTTAAATAAGGACCACAAGAATTATATATGGCAAACTACAGTTAATACAGAGGCATAAAGGCAATCCTTTTCCTCAGCTCGATCTGCTAGTTGAACAGAAAAGGAAATTACTGTTGTTGATACAGGGTATCCTCTGCCACCATACAGTGTGTTATGGAGCATGGATGTGGGTGTATAATCATACACAGCAGTAATTATTTCAGATTTGACACCCAACATAAATAACTCCAGCAGTCTTGGTACAAGAGTCAAGAACATGTAAACAGTCCACTATGATTGTGGCTCCAGTCATCAAGCAGTTTATAAGAACAAGATAATCTATCAACAAAATCTGGGAAAAGCTTACACCAATATTTTCTTGCAGGTACTCCACACAACAGGATTAACTGTATGGAAAAAACTTATTAAATTCTCAGAAATTCCTTGGAACTGAATACCCTACCCAGACAGAGAAAGAGATTGGAGCAGGAAAGCGGCAGCAGAACTAGATTTCTTTATGGAATTCAAGCACTCAGTAAGGATTAAAATTTTCTATTTGTACAAATATCACTATTGAACTACATGCAGAGCCTTCTACAGGAAATGACGACACGATAGTTATTTCACTCTGCTTTAACTCCTCCCCTACCATAAGTAGTTACAACTGCATTATGCATAACTCAGTAGTTTTACAACAGCCCACTTCGTGATATCTGGTAAAGCAATACAGACAAACGCCTCACCGTTCCATAGCTGTCTTCTCTGATACTTCACAGGTAATTTACTATTAATGGCATCAAAATTACTGTCCTTGACTACCACAAGTTTCAACGTCTAGGCTACGTTTCTTAATAGCACAGTTTTCTCAACATAAAAATGTACTACCTTGTGCGCATCACCTTTACTGCTTTCAGAGGTATCAAGAGTCGCAGAAGCACCAAGCTCAACACCGCACAAGATGTCTGTACAATTATTCACATACTGTTGCCAGCAACAAATGTACTCAGTGTCAGTCGCTTACAACACTAAAATTGTCATATGGCAGCAGCAAATAATTAAATGTTAACAAACTCTAAATTGTTTCTCCCGGTATGAATAATGAAGTGGACTGGCTGACCACAATAACTTCCTTTTCTCAACAGAAATAGTTAAAGCAGTTTTCAGTGCCTTTACAACAACTGCAACTGTGCTAACATAATATCTGATAAAAGCTGTTGATGAATACTTTCTCCAAAATAATTCAATTTCTAGGAAAGACGCATAAAATAAAAAAGCACAAGTGCACAAAGGCTGCACTCACAGAATTACATTTACGCCCACAGTTTTCTCATTTTCCATTTGTGATACTGCCAAGAAGGAATCCCATAATAATGCAAGCACTGCACTTGTGCAGGCAAGAAAGGAATATCCTTTCCATTTGTATAAACATTCCACTTTTCTCAATGAAGCTGACAAAGTTTGTCTGCCACACATAAAAGTATTTATCTGTCACTGTACTATGACTGCGATGACAATGATTCAATGAAGACTTATTATTAGTTGACTAACAGGCCAACATAGCATAGAAAGTATTGCTATGCCTGAAACAGGGCCAATTCAAAAACCACAACCACGTCTCAAGCAGCATAATTGCTTATGCACACTCTACATTTTAACGAATCAATGGTGACAGGCAAACAAATGGACATACAAACCAACAACAAAGTACTCTGACTAACTACCATCTAAATGTGCATCCGAACGCCATGCATACATATATGTTTCTGCTTCAGCAGGGTACACACAGACATGCCACAGACATACACAAAACCATAAGATCACAATATTTATTCTTTCGCAATTAACACACTTAAAGCAGTGTCAGTTCAGTTAGTTCAAGTGGATTAAGTTAATGATGTAGGAACCTGTCTGACGCAAATTACATGACTGCAGCAACATCATAGAAGCACCAAGCACATGAAACAGGCACAAAGTGAAATTGCAAGGACTGTTAACTATGATGCAAAAACGAGAAACTGAACACAATATAGAAATTTGTAAACCTTTAAACACCGAGATGACCCGTTCACGTTTGTTACACAGTCCTACCTGATATCCATTCATCTATGAACATACTAATCAATCTGTATCCAGCAACTACTGATAGGTGACAAATGTTTACATATAAATTACAGGTCCTTCATGAAATGGTAAATAGCACTTGGCATCACAACGTAACTCATCTGTCAAGATGCATACACTCTTATGGTGTAGATATCTGCTGACTGATACTACGATACCAAGAGGTAGAACTGTCTCTCAGAATAAAACAATTCATGTATGTAAACAAACAAGAAAACTATTAGTCACCAAGACAAGCACTGATATTTTCTAATACTAATAAAATCCTGCTGTCATACGAAATGTGTTTACCTCAAGCAACGCTAACATAATGTAAACATTGAACCACAAGTAGTGTTGCCACCTTGAGGACAACACAATTAGCTCATTGTTCTAAATCTGCAGAACGTAATTTCACACGGATTCAAACCCTTGGAGAATACACATCATAGTATTCATAGAAAGTTGTTTTAGTAGGACAGCTGTAGACTGTGTCAGCCATTTTGTAACGACCCACTTCAATAACAGTCAATTCATTATGATCTGGCTCACAATCACTACTACGCATGACATTTTGAAATTCCACCAAATGGCGAGAGCGCGTCTGTTACCTGATGTAACGCCGTCAGCCCATCTACGTTCGCTGTATCTATGTCTGCCCCTTTCTGTAGCAAACGGAGAACCTCTTCCTTGTCTCCGGCAGCACACGCAGCTAAAAACACACATCCCGCAGAAAATTGTATCTTCTTTTTCTTCCTGTTTGGTGTTCCAGGCACACGGTTCGTTTCTGATTCTTCCCAACGTTTCAATTGTTCAGCTCTTTTAAAGAGAGCTGAGTTCGACCTCGTCTCAATAGACATGACTACCTACACTCCCCATACGTTTGTGTAACTCAACATGGAGGGAGCGGTTAAGAAATAAACTCGCTGCAAATTATGCAATATACTGGCTCCAACTGGCGAGCCTAAGTCAAGGACTTTGCTTAACACACATCTGTGACGCGACAGCAGACACTGTTCACAACCGACTCGGCTGTAGTAAACCAGAGCTCAATTCCTGTCTCAAATACTGGATATGAAACTGAACTCCACGTATCAAACAATTAATATGAAGCCTCGGCGGAAAAAACCCAGATAACTCGCATTTTTACAAGTTGAGTTATTGCTACAGATCGATTACGACTAATTATATGCATGTTAGCTAAAACCTACAAAAAAAAAGAAACAAACAAACAAACAAGCGTGTCCAGAGTAGCATTCAAAGTAGTTTTGCTGTAAGGAAAAATAACTGGGTTAAGTCAATTTTTTCAGAGGAAAAAAAGCAGGCAAGTCAGTGGTGACTCGTCCAGCACAGCACAGCAAACTGGATTCTGATGTAATCTCTCGCCCGCAGTACATTGGAGCTAAGTAAAAACAAAAAGAAAGTGAAATTAGGCATAAACTTTGCAAAAAAAGTATGCCAACCAGTTACATTTGCTTTAAGTGGCAACTTGCGATGTATTCGTTCAATATCCACGTTCTTGCAGCAATCGAATCCTTTCTTTATGTTTATCGTGAATGCATTGCAAAATTCCTTTTTCACTTCGTGACTTACGTCTTGGATGAGGACACTGCAGAGGATTTTACAGGGTGTCTCATGTGGAATGGCCAATATTCAGAGATATTGTGGGAACGATGATTCGAAGCAAGAAACTCGCAAACATACAATTTACAATGCATGCCAAGAGCTATAAGCAGTTGTTAGTAGAAGAGATGTGTTTCACACAGCGAAGATGAACATGTATTTTTACTTCTTGAGGTAAGCACATGAGAGCCCACCTTTACTAGACAAACTTTGGTCCATACTATCTCTTCCAAAATATGAAAAGCAAAGAGCTTGCAGTAGAAACATCTGTTTCACAGTACTGAAGATGAAGAAGTACTCATAGCTATTTAGCTATGCATTTTAGAGCCACGTTTAGTAGATTTTTTTGCTTCGATTGATCGTTCCTGTCATATCGCTGGATATTGATCATTCCTGCTGGGACATACTGTATATTTGTGGTTCTGTTGATGGTCAAAATACAAACTTCAGTGTCTCCCCTTCATTTATAATGTGACTCTCAATCACATTGGTGACCTGAAGAAGATAAACCTCACGTTCCATGCCATTCTTATTCAGAGTGTGATAAAAATGTTAGATTGTGGAATGCAAAGGCACTGACGCAATTTCAAGAAAATGAACAAAGCAGCCAGATGTAGGCTTTCTTGACTTTGGTCAGTGTTAATCAAGTAATAAGAAACACTGCTGGACTCAAATTACACTGCAAAATTCCGTCTATTAAATTATCATCTGAATACAGCCACTGACGAATACTGAAATATCAACCAACTTACAACGAAGGCATGCAAACTGATACAATCACAATGTCAACCAACGAATAGGCATCTTCAACTGCCTGTATCTGCTTATAATGGTGTATTTGAGTTCAGAATTCCTTACTTGATTAGTGAACAATGACCTAATACTTAAACAAGAAATTAAAAACCCATGTTAGTGCAAAACAGCTACTCCTTGCTTACTACACCTTTTTCCAAACACACATAAATTATCTAATAAAGCTGTGGAGTGAACCTACTGGAGATAAATGAGTCACTATTTGGCAGAAAAAGCTATTAGATGCATGTATGGCCTACGAACAAACACTCTATGTATAGTGCCTCGGTTACTTGATTAAACGTTGGGACTGAGAAATATAAATATCTCCATAAATGAGTGATCTGAAGCCTAATAATGTTCATCAAAGCCAATATTTTAACTTAATAAAATCTAGCAATTCCTATGCAAATGAAATCAATACCCTCTATGTTTCCATGAAATTACATAAAAATGCTCTAACTATTTTAGCCATAAAGAGCAAAGATGTATTTTAAACATTACAACACTGAGAACTGAATTCTTTCTGTTTTGAGTAGAAATTAGTTTCATATAGGTTCTGACGTGATTTGGAATAAAAATCGTTTTCTTTATCCTTTTTGATATTACTTCTAGAGTGTCTCTTCGCAGTGTTAACCCAAGCTGCGGTTAATGTGGTTTTAGGAGATTCCTGAACAATCAGATACAACATGTCAGCTTTGACTAATGTTGTCAGAATTTACTAGAGATGATGTATTGTCCAGTTTTAACAGCAAAGGCAAATGTTGAGAAACAAAGGAATTCAGGACATAAAAAACAGATGGTAGACATATATCACATACATTCATATTTCGAATGTTGTGTTAAGGATATCGTCTATTTAATCATAGTATCCTATTCTTCAGCTGACCTATATAGATGAACTGAAGGATGAGATGCTAGTCAGAGGCGACTTCAACCTACCTAGTATACACTGGGATGTCTATGGATTCATTACAGGCGGTACAGACAAGCTGTCATGTGAATTACTTTTGAACACATTATCCGAAAACTGCCTTGAATAGCTAAATCGACAGCCAACACGTAATGGAAATATTTTAGAACTGGTAGCCACGAACAGTCCAGACCTCATCGACGGTGTCAGTGTTGAGACAGGGATTAGTGATCATGATGTTGTCATGAAGACTATGGTACGAAAGTTAAAAAGACGGTCAAGAAGGCTAGGAGAGTATTCTTACTAGAAAGAGCAGATAAGTAGTTGTTAGCATCCCACTTAGTAAATGAATCGACTTCATTTACTTCCGGTACGATGGACGTGGAAGAATTGTAGGCAAATTTTAAACACATTGTAAATCACGCATTGAACAAGTATGTGCCGAAAAAGTGGGTTACAGATGGAAAAGACCCACTGTGGTTTAACACCGCAATTCAGAGAATGCTCAGGAAGCAAAGGCAGTTGCACTCGTGGTACAAGAAAGATCGGGAGAATGAGGACTGGCAAAAGTAAGTAGAGATTCGTGCTGATGTAAAAAGATCGATGTGCGAAGCATTCAACCTCTACCACCTTCATACCTTAGCAAAAGATCTTGCTGGAAACCCAAGGAAATTCTGGTCTTACGTAAAATCGGTAAGCTGGTCGAAGGCTTCCATCCAGTCACTCACTGATCAGTCTGGCCTGGCAAAGGAAGACAGCAAAACAAAGGCTGAACTTTTAAATTTAGCATTTGAGAAATTTTTCTCGCAGGAGGGTCGTATAAACATACCACCGTTTGAATCTCGTACAGATTCCCGTATGGAGGACATAGTGGTAGACATCCCTGGGGTTGTGAAGCAATTGAATGGGTTGAAAATAATTAAATCAGCAGGTCCTGATGATATTCCAATTCGGTTTTACAGAGAGTACTCTATTGCACTGGCTCCTTACTTAGCTTGCATTTATCATGAATCTCTTGCCCAACATAAAGTTCCTAGCGACTGGAAAAAAGCACAACTGACGCCTGTATAAAGAAGGGTAGAAGGACAGATCCTCAAAATTACAGACCAATATCCTTAACATCGGTTTGTTGCAGGATTCTCGAACATATTCTCAGTTCAAATATAATGAATTTCTTTGAGACAGAGAAGTTGCTGTCCACGCATTAGCACAGCTTTAGAAAGCATCACTCCTGCGAAACGTAACTCGTCCATTTTTCACATGATATCTTGCGAACCATGGATGAAGAGTATCAGACAGATGCCATATTCCTTGACTTCCAGAAAGCGTTTGACTCGGTGCCCCACTGCAGACTCCTAACTAAGGTACGAGCATATGGGATTGTATCCCAGGTATGTGAATGGCTCGAAGACTTCTTAAGTAATAGAACTCAGTACGTTGTCCTCGATGGTGAGTGTCAATTGGAGGTGAGGGTATCATCTGGAGTGCCCCAGGAAAGTGTGGATTGGTCCGCTGTTGTTTTCTATCTACATAAATGATCTTTTGGGTAGGGTGGATAGCAATATGCGGCAGTTTGCGGATGATGGTGTGGTGTACGAGAATTTGTGATTGGTGTAAAGAACGGCAGCTAACTCTAAATATATACTCCTGGAAATGGAAAAAAGAACACATTGACACCGGTGTGTCAGACCCACCATACTTGCTCCGGACACTGCGAGAGTGCTGTACAAGGAATGATCACAGGCACGGCACAGCGGACACACCAGGAACCGCGATGTTGCCCGTCGAATGGCGCTAGCTGCGCAGCATTTGTGCACCGCCGCCGTCAGTGTCAGCCAGTTTGCCGTAGCATACGGAGCTCCATCGCACTCTTTAACGCTGGTAGCATGCCGCGACAGCAGGGACGTGAACCGTATGTGCAGCTGACGGACTTTGAGCGAGGGCGTATAGTGGGCATGCGGGAGGCCGGGTGGACGTACCGCAGAAATGCTCAACACGTGGGGCGTGAGGTCTCCACAGTACATCGATGTTGTCGCCAGTGGTCGGCGGAAGGTGCACGTGCCCGTCGACCTGGGACCGGACCGCAGCGACGCACGGATGCACGCCAAGACCGTAGGATCCTACGCAGTGCCATAGTGGACCGCACCGCCACTTACCAGCAAATTAGGGACACTGTTGCTCCTGGGGTATCGGCGAGGACCATTCGCATGAAGCTGGGCTACGGTCCCGCACACCGTTAGGCCGTCTTCCGCTCACGCCCCAACATCGTGCAGCCCGCCTCCAGTGGTGTCACGACAGGCGTGAATGGAGGGACGAATGGAGACGTGTCGTCTTCAGCGATGAGAGTCGCTTCTGCCTTGGTGCCAATGATGGTCGTATGCGTGTTTGGCGCCGTGCAGGTGAGCGCCACATTCAGGACTGCATACGACCGAGGCACACAGGGCCAACACCCGGCATCATGGTGTGGGGAGCGATCTCCTACACTGGCCGTACACCTCTGGTGATCGTCGAGGGGACACTGAATAGTGCACGGTACATCCAAACCGTCATCGAACCCATCGTTCTACCATTCCTAGACCGGCAAGGGAACTTGCTGTTCCAACAGGACAATGCACGTCCGCATGTATCCCGTGCCACCCAACGTGCTCTAGAACGTGTAAGTCAACTACCCTGGCCAGCAAGATCTCCGGATCTGTCCCCCATTGAGCATGTTTGGGACTGGATGAAGTGTCGTCTCACGCGGTCTGCACGTCCAGCATGAACCCTGGTCCAACTGAGGCGCCAGGTGGAAATGGCATGGCAAGCCGTTCCACAGGACTACATCCAGCATCTCTACGATCGTCTCCATGGGAGAATAGCAGCCTGCATTGCTGCGAAAGGTGGATATACACTGTACTAGTGCCGACATTGTGTATGCTCTGTTGCCTGTGTCTATGTGCCTGTGGTTCTGTCAGTGTGATCATGTGATGTATCTGACCCCAGGAATGTGTCAATAAAGTTTCCCCTTCCTGGGACAATGAATTCACGGTGTTCTTATTTCAATTTCCAGGAGTGTAGATAAAGTAAATTAATGCAGATTATTAGAAAAAAAAGAATCCTGTAATGTCTAAATACTCCAATAGTAGTGTAGCGCCTGACACAGTCACGTCGATTAAATATTTGGGCGTAACATTGCAGAGCGATATGAAGTGGGACAAACATGTAATGGCAGTTGTGGGGAAGGTGGATAGCCGTCTTCGGTTCATTGGTAGAATTTTGGGAAAATGTGCTTCATCTGTAAACGAGGCCGCTTATAAAACACCAATACGACCTATTCTTGAGTACTGCTCGAGCGTTTGGAGTCCCTATCAGGTCGGATTGAGGGAGGACATAGAAGCAATTCAGAGGCGGGCTTCTAGATTTGTTACTGGTAGTTTTGATTATGTTTGATCATGTTTCAAGAACTCGAGTGGGAGTCTCTAGAGGAAAGGAGGCGTTCTTTTCGTGAGTCACTGCTGGGGAAATTGAGACACCAGCATTTGAGGTTGACTGCAGTACAATTTTACTGTCGCCAACCTACATTTCGTGGAAAGGCACAAAGATAAGATAAAAGAGATTAGGGCTCGTACAGAGGCATATAGGCAACCATTTTTCCCTCGTTATGTTTGGGAGTGGAACAGGAAGAGAAGATGCTAGTTGTGGTACGAGGTACCCTCCGCCACTCATCGTATGGTGGATTGTGAAGTATGTATGTAGATGTAGATGTAGTGGAAAAAGTGAAAGAAAAATTTAATGGACAGAAGTAATGTTAGAATTCAATATTTAAGTTGATATATATGAGTTGTATTCTTCAGTTGACCGTGATTTTAGTGTAGAAAATTAATCTATAACTCAAAGATAAAATTTGAAAAAGATTTGTTTTTTTGCTATTAAGCTTTGTAAAACACAAATTATTTCTCACAAGCTCAGAAATTAGGGGTTGCTGTTTGACATAAAATGGAACTCTGGAAAATTAAAAAAACAAAGAATCACCAAACCACACAAGTATTCACCTGCACAACAACTGGCCACATATACTAAGGATCAGGTAGAGGAAAGATTTCTGAAATACATACCCAGACTTCAAGTAACACTTAAGTATTATTTAGTAAAAAGACATGAACACTTGCATTACATTGTCCATCATGCACATAGGCATTGAAACCATTATATGAGTACCAATAATCCAATAACTGCTGTACGTAACAAATCTAGTAATCTAATTATCTAGAAATCTGATAATCGGAATATCTGAGTCTCTGAATATTTCATAACATGAGTATGTGATAGTAATAAGAATGAGTCTCTGGATATCTAAGTGATTGAAACTAGGAGAATAGACTAGAACAGAATAGATCAAATCAATATTGCAGCTCCACCTTATATAGTCTTTCAAGGAGTTTCTGTACCTCACTAAGAATAAATAATCTTTCGGCACTGGTCCAAAGCTTTCATGTACACTGCATGAAGGAATTAGTCTTATTAATAGGTATTAACACGAGTAGAGGAGATGTCACAATGCAAAATATATTTCATTTGTAACGAAATAATAACTGTCACAAGTCTATAAATAGCTCACACACTTATGCAAACCGAGAACAATAGGGATATACAGATACAAAATCAAATGCACACTCGTACAGGACTAGGTACAGGAATTCTTCGAATATTCCCTGTACTAGACTTACAGAAGTTCACAAAAACTTCATCCATGCATGAAGGGCCCTTGCAAACAAATTAAGAAGTGGTAAAATGAAGTTAAATACGAAAGACGTCACAAAGATATAGAATTCTGGATGAAAGAAATAGCTTTCTATAGTGTTGATGAAGTTATGTAGGCGATCTTATAATTGAATTATAAACAAATGTCTGTAACTTTTTTTATCCATGAATTTAATAATAAATGAACAGTTTCCATCCTTAATTGTTAAGAGAGCGGGCAGACCCATTTTATACAGGTAGTGTAACCCAACTTAATGTAATGTAATTATAAAATTATACTGTTGCATACTGTACAATGAAACCTGCATTTCAAAAACACAAAAGGCCAGTATTACACTATCATATTCCTTTGACAAGGATTTGATCAAAGATATGACCAGATATTTGCCAAATTTCTTTGGTAAAGATCCTTGACTAGGTGCTAGAAAGGGTTATTACACTGTCATCATATATTTCGTAAAAGCTCAAGGTGACTGACCATAACAACTTGTTATGATGCACAGTATCTATGTGTTCCACAATTGCACTGTGTGCACATTTTGAAGAGAAGTGGGGGACAAAAAGGAAACCTACCTGAGTGAAGCTGTGGGTTTTACGATGAGACGATAAAAGCATTCAACAAAATTTGTTACCTGAGTTTCTAGTGGAGGATGTCAGGTCGTGTATACCAGGTGATCTAAACGTCAGTATAAATTTGAAAACTTTATTTCCTCTGAATAATGTAGATAGAGAGGTAAAAGTTGACGCACATGCTTGGGATGACATGGTGTTTTATTAGAACAAAAAAAATTCACAAAATCTCCGTCAGATGGCGCTGGACAGCAGAACACCAGTGACTGCGCATGACAATCGAGTATAAAAGGAGCTGTAATGAGAGAGAGAATCAGATGCGCCGGCAGTAGCACCATGTTGACGTCACCTGAAAAGGTGCTTTTATTGAAGCTTTATTATCAGAATGGGGAATGTGCTAGTTCAACGTTACGATCCTATCGCCATAGGAAGGGGATTCGAATGGGTAAAGGTCCGTTGACAAATACAGGTGTCGCGAGAATGATTTCGAAGTTCGAAGCCAAGGGTTGTTTAGACGATAGACCCCGTAGCGGCCGACCGAGCACAAGGAGTAATGCTGCTGAGACAGTTCAGGAAGAAATGGAGACTGTAGCGGGTTCGTCTATGCACGGGGGAGTGCAGTCGCACGTCGCACTGGCATTCCATACACTATTGTTTGGTTAGCACTTAGGCGTACCCTCCGATGATATCCGTACAAAATCCATCAGCATCATGAACTGTTACCTGGCGATTTAGTGAAGCAGAGGGCATTTGCGGTGTGGGCGTTTCAAAAGATGGCGGTAGATGACGATTGGTTGAGTAACGTGTTGTGGTCTGACGAAGCTCATTTCACGTTCCGAGGGTCTGTCAACGCCCACAACTGCAGAATTTGAGCTACCGAAACTCCAAGAACTGTCGTGGAAACTCCATTGCACGACGAGAAAGTCACAGTATGGGTTGGATTTACCACATCTACCGTTATCGGACCTTTTTTTCGAGGAAATGCGTGATTCTGGTTTTGTAACTGGTAACGTTGATGGGTGAGAGGTACGCCAATATGTTACAGAATCGCACTATCCATGGCCTGGCTAATAAACACCAGCTGGAACATAAGATGTTTATGCAGGATGGCGCTCCGCCCCATATTGTTAGACGTGTCTAAGATCTCTTGCGGGCGTCGTTTGGTGATGATCGTGTGCTCAGCCGCCACTTTTGTCGTGCTTGGCCTCCCAGGTCCCCAGACCTCAGTCTTTGCGATTATTGGCTTTGAGGTTACCTGAAGTTGCAAGTGTATCGTGATCGACCGACATCTCTCGGGATGCTGAAAGACAACATCCGACGCCATTACATCACCATAACTCTGGACATGCTTTTCAGTGCTGTTCACAACATTATTCCTCGACTACAGCTATTATTGAGGGATGATGGTCGACATATTGAGCATTTCCTGCAAAGAACATCATCTTTGCTTTGTCTTACTTTGTTATGCTAATTATTACTATTCCGATCAGATGAAGCGCAATCTGTCGGATATTTTTAGAACTTTTGCATTTTTGTGGTTCTAATAAAACCCCATGTCATTCCAAGCATATGTGTCAATTTGTACCTCTCCATCTACGTTATTCCGTGATTTATTCAGTTTCAAATTTATACTGACTTTTTGATCAGTCGGTATATTACTTAAGAATGGATGAGAATACTCGGTGAAGTTTTTTCTCATAACACAAAGAACAATACACACTTAAGAACTGTTATATCTGTAGAAAACAGGCCTGCAGTAGCACTCTGATTTCTTGCTACAGGAGACAGTTTCTTTTGCTTGAGTACAGCACTTAAATACCACAGAGCACATTAACTAAAATGATACCTGAAACGTGTGAAGCAATTTAAAGCACTAAATGACTAATATCTGAAGGTAAAAAAATGTCCAATACACTTTATGTGCATTAAGACCTATTTTTATTGTAGATCAAAGTAATAATTACATTTTCCGTCCACAACTACAAAGTTAATAGAATCGTATGAAGCTGATGAGGTGCTTTACAATATGAGGTATCCTGAGTACAAAAATAGATTAAGAAGACTGGAGAGCTTCGAAAATTTATATATATGTATTATAGGGTGTCTTCCTCCTGTATATCAGCTTGCTGGAAGGCTGCCTTGATGTATGCAGAGCTGGATGGTAGGTGCTGTGGAACTGTCGCCTGCAGCGTATCCCACCTGTCCATCAAAACACGACTTAAGTCCTGCAGAGTACTTTACCACCAACATTTTACATCTCCCACAGTTCAGCTGTGATGTGGGTGGCAAAGGCACTATACGATCTTCCTTGGCAGGGTGGGGTTGTTACATAAATTTTATTTACAGGTACCCACATGCAGAGAAGAGTGGAAGCAAATTGAAAATTATTTCAAGGAAAAGTGGAACATTTTATAACACTTTAGCAGCACTGGACAGAAAGCATATTCGCACTAAATGTCCACAAGCTAGTGGATCCCACTTTTTCAATTATAAATCCTTTAACAGTATAATTATATTTGCTGTGGTAGATACTACTTACAAATTCTTGTATGTTGATGTAGAAACTAATGGGTGTGTAGGTGATTCTGGCGTGTTTTCGATAAGCAAACTACAGGAGTGTCGTATTGATCGATCTATTCTGAATATTCCTGTAGGCAGAAAGCTTGGGAACACAAACCTTACAACTCCAATGGTGGTCCTGGCAGATGATGCTTTTCCTCTGAGCTATAACATTATAAAGCCATACCCCTTAAACAGAATTAGTAAGGAAGAAAAGGTTTTCAGTTACAATTCACGAGGAAGAAGATTAGTGGAACAAGCTTTGGCATTCTTGCCAGGATTTTTCTTATTACCATTAATCTGCCTCCAGAAACAGCTACTACACTTACAGTGGATGCATGCACACTGCATAACTTTGACAAAGAAATAAGATAGTGAAACTTCCTGACAAATTAAAGTTGTGAGCCAGAAGTTATATATCAGTGCAAACTCCGTTGCAGAGAGAAAATTTCACTCTGGAAACATCCCCCAGGTTGTGGCCACGCCATGTCTCCACAGTATCCCTTCTTCCAGGAGTGCTAGTTCTGCAAGGTTTGCAGGAGAGCTTTTCTGAAGTTAAGGAGGTAGGAGACGAGGTACTGGCGGAAGTAAAGCTGTGGGGACGAGCAGTGAGTCGTGTTTGGGTAGCTCAGATGGTAGAGAACTTGCCTACGAAAGGCAAAGGTCCCAAGTTGGAGTCTCGGTCCGGCACACAGTGTTAATCAGACAGGAAGTTTCATATCAGCGCACCTAAAAAAATGTGAAAACAAAATATACATATATGAAATTATATGGTATCTTATGCAGCTTGAAACCTGTCTTACGAGCTAATGATTAAATTACAATGAATTCAGTTATCTTATATTCATTATAATCTAATTGGAACAATTTCATTCTTTATTCTAGTTCTCCTTCCAGCTTCCAGGCTGACATGTAAAGAATTGCAAAGTGTAATTTATTTTTTTCCATCCAGGTGCAGTGAAGTTCTTGAGTCAGCTGCCACACAGCTCAATACATGTGATATGAGGGCTATCACTGTACTATCACAACCACAAATTCGTTTAGTCGTGATTATTATGGAATTATTAAGTGTTTTGCTTGACTTACTTGCATCTTTCCTCTTACCAATTAATGTTTGACTGCATCTTTGGAAATCACTTCTGTCTGGGAACTCTCTGGATACCAGTAATACTATTTCCACATTTGGTGCACCAAAAATATTTACTTTTGAAATAAGAAGAATATTATGTTCTTATGTATTTATGTAATCACATTTTAAGTATTCAAATCGCTTTCCTCGAGTTTCATAGAAATTGGCTTACCTCTTTCTTTCTCCTAACCCTTCATGTGATATATTGTTTTACATCTGCACAGGAATTATATTAGTTCGAAAAACATAAAATTTGCTAAAATTTACATTGATATTTCAAGTTCATTAGGATCCTCAACAACGTATTTCGTGTAATCATATTCTCTTTTAAATGTACAACTTTATAATTACAAAATATTTCCTAAAATCTGAAAAAAACACTACTGCTTCAGCAAACAATATCATCATTGCACTAACATCATGAAATTTACGTCGACATTGTTCATACATAGAACGTGTCTAACAAATTATTTGTAATCTTCTCTACACATTTAACAAACAAAATTCGTTTTGACATACTTACATGAGTGTCATGAGATAAGAAAAAATATTGTGGTTTCCATTAATATTTTATTCAAGTATTATATAGAAGGCTTTCACACAATCAGAACTTTTTGTGTGTGCCAATAAATTTAGGTAGTCCTGAAACAAAGAGTTCTCTATGCGAAATCAATGAAAATATCAACTTTGTAAGCATTTTTTCAACTGTTCTAAGCAGAGATGATACAAGTTCATACATTATTATAAAACTGGTCAAATAGTAAACCTTTACTTTTGTTACATAGTATGCCACACAACTGAGAATCAGTTCCCAAGGAAACATTAACTAAAGCCTTACAGTAGAGAGTGTCTCATGCCAGTAAAATACGTAGCTGCATTGAAATTTCGGACCGGATAGTGATGTCAAGAGACTAGCTGCTGTACACACTTGACAGCAACGACTAATGAGCATCTGATGCAGAACTTTACTTCTGATGGAATATGATTGTATTTGTAAGTTTAAAAATCATAAAATTTTCCTCATTTTGATCCGTTGGTTATCTACGTGCTCTGAATGAATTAGCTAGTATACTAAAGTAGCTGACTTCTTTTAATGGGGAAAATGTTGTGCTAATTTCATTTCTGTTGTGCTGAAGAACTTTCGCCTGACAGGAGGAAAGCGTGCGATTTCTATTTTTTATAATACATACGAAATGTGATCCTAATTGTAGAATTAGTCTCAAGATTAAACACTAGTCGACCTTTACTGTCATGTATGTGATTAATGCCAATTATCATCGTGTATAAAATATCTAGAAATATATTATGGTAATTAAGTTTTCCTGCAAAATTAGTACTGTAAGAGCATACAATATGCTACTGACATATTAGTAATTATTTTAAGTACTAGCCAAGCCCAACACTGCTTAACTCTGGTGCTCTATCCGGAACTGGTGTTAGCAGTGTGGCAAGGCAGTTCGACTTAAATACATTTATACAGATTTTTTGAATGTAATTATTTCTGTGTGCTCATAAATTACTATAATGTTGTGAAACTCTTTGTCTAAACCAAGTGGAAAATGCTTAAATTTTATAAATAATTCTCTTTCAGCATGTGGTGTACACCACCAAATCCCCATATTTTTCTAGGTAAAGTGATTTATTGAACATATTCATCCCATCGATGTTAAAAACCACCGTATTTATTAAGTCTGAAAACACAAACATAAAACAACGGAAATAGAAACAAGAAATAATCAAGAAAGCAACTGAAATGAGAAAAAGGATGTGATATGGGCAACTGTAGCATACAGCTTAGCTGCTGCTTTTAGTATCCAGGAACATGTGCAGTCAAATGTTCAGCAAAGCCGATAGGAATGGTCATGTGATGTCATGTTCGATCTGTAACATCAACAAAACCAGGCATTTCACTGGCATGATATACTTCCATTTGTTCTCTAATAAAATTTGCTGTCAATAGCCCATTAGTAATAGAGATATTTACAGTTACAACACTAGAGGGAAAAATGGTCTGCATTACTCTTTAATGAATCTAACCATGTTACAGACAAGAGTGAAATATGTAGCTGTGAAACTCTTTGACAGTCTGCTTATGGAAATCTAATGTCTGACAGATAGCAGAAGTGTTTTCAAATGTAGATTAAAGATCTCCTCAACAAAGCTATTTTACACCATAAAGGGATTCCTGTGTGGAGATAATAAGTTATTTTCAATGTAAAAACCCTTAAATGACCAGACTGTAGGCATACAAATATTAAATTTTTATTTTTTGTTCTCTACAGGTGTTACTTTTCACATTAAGACATTTGTAATGTATTTGATCTCGTGAACATGTAATTGACTAATTTGTAATTAAACTGAAATCAGTCACTAGAACATAAAACTCATATTTTCTGACATTACACTGATATAATAATGTCAATCATAATATACTATTTGGCTTTCTAGGCTGCTATATTTTATATGTAATTAAGTGTGGCGCCTTTTCTTCTCTGAATTTAATGTCAAAAAGCAACATTCATACGGATATCAAAACTAATTACCTCGAAAATCATTAGAAAAACTCATTTGTGATAGTTTCACAAGCTGACATATTCTGTAGTTATGCCAACACATTGCAAGCTATTTCACTGCAAGTAGCACAGCAGGGGTCACTGTATCTGCTCATTGCAAAAGGAGCAACTGTTCCTTGAGAGATGAATATTATAATTTTTCATCATCGAGTCCATTAGTGACAATATATGAACATGGAACTGAAAAGGTTAGAGAAAGGAAACTAATCTTAGTCTTTTCAAAAAATCCAATGTGACATTCGTCAAATGTTATGTCATGAAACTATATGAATCCAAAATTCCAGTTAGGAATGTTCTTCATAGGGGTACAAATTATTCATTGCACGATAAATGTGTCATAAAACTAGTTCTGTACCTCTGGATAAAGTCATAATGATTACATCTGAAGTAATAGTAGAAAATTTATAGGAAGTGAATGAAATAAATTGGGTTTAGCAAAATCACTTGTTTGTTTGTGAGTGACAAGCATCAGTTTGGAGAGTTCTAAAAATTTACAGCAACTCTGTAGATATTAGTATATTTAACACTAGTATGCAACTCATACTTAGTAACTGCTTGAATGTGTGGTATTGTCATGACAGCAGGCAGAAGAGAGAAAAAGTAGTAATTCAGACATATGCTGCTACAGACTGCCAAATGGTTCTTAAGCCAGAACAAGAAGTTACACATATATTCCAGCTGCATACATTCAAACCTCTGGAGGAATTATAGTTTTTCTTTCATTAACTGAGACGGTGTCGAGATCCAACATTTGGCACTGCTGGAAAAATAATCTTAACACCTCTACTATATATGAAAATCGAGAGATTTACACAGAGAAGTGTAAACTGATTTCCCCTCTGTCGGTCTGTGACTGTATTTGACAAAAAAACATGATTAATTGTACACCAACCATTACTCTTCCACATATACAACAGTGGGTAACCAAAAAAATGCATATTTCAGCATTAGTGGCAAACAGAAACAGAGTAGAAAGGATTTTGTGCCCATGTTTGTACATTTCAAAGAATCATCTGATTGAGTAGATGCACAAAGACTGTTCCAAACTTTAGAAGAGGTGAGTATGGATAGAAGTTTCAGTGAGCTGGTTAAACATAGTCAACACAACAGCGAAGGTCAAGTTAGAAGGAAAGTTGTCAGAGCCCTTCAGGACCCAAACTGAAGTAAGATATGGAGACAAACAATCCTCCATATCATTTACACAATATCTTTGGTAAGGTGAACGGCGGCTAGAGAAGGAAGGGGTGCCATTGGCAGACGATGTTATATCAGAATCATTGGAAGAGGTGATTAATCAAAAGAACCAGCTCCAGATACAAGTGGTTAAAGCAGTTTTACATATCACTCTCGAGAAGACACAATATACAACGAATATTAAGACACATCCTAATGAACAATATTATGAGAGAAAATTGAATTTCTCAGAAGAGTGTGTAGAAATTGATCTGACAGAAAAAGAAGCTATGGGAATATGGAAAGCACGTGAATCTGGCATAAAAGTTCACTATGAACATCTACAATTAAAATATTACCATACAGTGATCCAACATGAAGCACCGTATGCAGAAGAAAGTCAGGACCTTATAATAACACTATTACTTAAAGAGGTAGGATCTATGAAACAAAGGATTCTCAGGAGGATAGTGGGACCTGGAAGAACAGGAGATATTCAGTATAGAAGACAAATGAATCAAGAACTCTACAAACAGTTAAAATGGATACTGGATGGCATTAGGAAAAGAAGGATTATATTCTTTTGATATGTCCTTAGCATGGAGCAGGAGAGGCTGACATATCAAATAATGAATTTTATTATGAATAAGAGAACCCAAGCAAGCAAGATCAAAGGGGCACAAAGTGATCAGAAAGAAATGAGAACACTTGAAACAGAGATTTAGAGCAGGATGACGTTCAAATCAAATCCTTAGGTTGTTGTAGGTTACTAGGGAGGAATTGGATCCAGGAAAAAGACTTGGAGAACAAGAGAATATAAAACGCTGCAAAACATGAAAATGAAAAACATAGTGTACCAGGGTAAATGCAAGAAGAAAATAAGCTGATACCACTTGTTGCGGTCCTCAAATGGCCAACATAAAGAAGTTCCCATCACAAAACATTCTGTCATATACACATCTTGGTCTTTCTAAAAAAATCACAGAGTTTTGTGCTGAGCTGAGGAATTTTGTATTTGAAAATTTTGTGAGTTATAATTATATGTCTCTCAGCACAACTAAATCTGTCTGTCATATTTCTAATTGTCATTGTCTGTTTGAAGATGACTTTGAAATATTTGATGGACTGTTCCATTTTTTGTGGATATTATTTACTTCTCTTACTTAATTTCAATATTTGCCTCAGTGCATCCTTTATCCCTTAAAGAAATTTGAAAAAAATTGCTGACATAGCATTCCCATTTTGACAGGAGCCAGTTTAAGAGTCTGCTAACATAATCAGTATAATATAGCATAAAATGAATATAGAAAATAATGGTTTAATGTTTGCAAGATGTCACTTCATCTTATTTCTTCTACACTGCAAAAGTCTTCTTACTGAGATTTCACTTGCGGTGGAAATATAGAAACAATAATAAAGCAATTTGGTTCAAATGGCTCTAAGCACTATGGGACTTAACATCTGAGGTCATCAGTCCCCTAGAACTTAGAACTACTTAAACCTAACTAACCTAAGGACACCACACACATCCAGGCCCAATGCAGGACTCGAACCTGTGACCGTAGTGGTAGCTCGGTTCTAGACTGGAACTCCTAGAACTGCTCGGCCACTAAAGCGATTTTCATTTCCTGCTATGAATATATCAGAAGGGTAAGAATAGCTCTATATCCTGATCACAGCTTTCCTTTGCTTTTCTACATTGTTTAGTATTCCCTTCCCTGGAAACCAAGTTAGAACCACATGAACCACTGTAAGCCATTTGCTGGCTTTTAGTGTGGCAAATTTACCTCATTCTCTAGCTGTATGCTTTATTCCGAGTGAACCCAAGCAACTTTAATATATTTTTTTTATTTCTTCAGTCAATTTCACAGATTAAATTTTTGCTTAATTAATTCTGTGATTGTGGGTTCTATGTTCATCCAATTCTCTTGACACTGCCAATGATTGTTCATCTGCTGCTTTTTCAAACATCACTGGGAATCTCTATTTCCATTCGGTATTATGAGCACTTCTGAAGTTAAATCTATTGCCTTGAGAGTTTTCTCCAAGAGAACATCACATAATTGTTTGATCTCTTTAATCGACTTTCTATATGTGATTTCTGCTCAAAATTAGAGTTACCACACATAGAGTTAGTCTTGGATAACAACACAGTTGTATCATGCAAATCTTGTTGCAAATATGGGAGATGACTGGATTGTTTCAGGGTGGCAAGTTTCATTGAAGTGGTTGTTTTCATGTTAGACAATGAAGGAGTCGTGGACAGATATCAATGACATTTCCCAGTCCTCATTTGTATTGGCTGAATCTCCTTCTTTGTCTAAAGTGTGGATTAGAGAGTTTTCCACTCACCTGAAACGTGTTCCATTTGCTAAATGTTTTGCATAATTGTAGTAGTTTTATGTACATTATTTTGTCTGAGTGTATTAACCTTTTTGGTGGTTTCTTTTTAAAGCACGTACATTAAGTTGATTTTTGAACTGAACAATCGTCATTATTCAACCAGTCTTTGTCTTGGTGATGTAGTCCAATAATAGCATACTGCTTTTGAGGCCTATCTGAATGAGCATATATCAGGAGTGCAGAAAAAAGAGCTACAGTTTTGTCGGATGATATCATGTTTTTGAGATAATTAAGGGCATCTACGAGATTTATGAGAAACATGGCTGGACAACATCTAACTTTGTTAATAATACATTGTTGGATGACAGATGTGGGATCCCAACTTACACAAGCAACAATACTGTAGAAATGAAAACTGCAATCTCGATAGACCACGGCCCTAAAACTATGAATTCCAGTATTTACTAACAGGCATGTCTCCTTACACCAGGCATTACAAGACCTTCTCCCAAACAACTGCCAGTCAAAGGTGTACTCTTCATGCCAGTTTGATGTTTGTTGTATGACACCTTCATAGTACTTAAACTTTAAGGATCAGAAAATCCATTAAGCTTATTCTTCTGACGTTTCCGTAAGCTGGATTCAAATGAACACATAGTGATCAAAGCATCCCAGCACAGAAATTGATGGTTTTAGTTTTATTTTCAGTACACCTTGTGAGATTTCAGAGGAAATTTTTAACTATTGGGGCAATGAATATCAGCAAGAAGAAGTATCTTAAAGTGTATTGCAATTTGTAAAAGAGGGAGCAAATCTAAAGGTAAAGCTTGAAATTGAGGCAAAAGTCAATAAAACTATAGTTTCACTACTGATTGTCTGAATGGCAGAAATATTTAACATTTTCCATGTTCTCGCTTTTCACAGTGTTTTTGTGGAAATGGAGTGCACATTTCTGCAGAGTGAAGTTAAAAGATAGTGAGAATCCTACTGGCCATAGAGCTGGAATCATAATGTAGCACATTCGTCATAGTGGACAATAGAGCCACAAATTTATTTTGGTCATATTGATTCAGATCTCAATTATTACAAACTGAGCCGAAGAATGGCTTCTTCATTTAGTGTTATAATTGTCAAAATGTAATACTGGAGCAAAGGGTTTGACCAATGTGTTGTTGGGGAAGTTTGAAATTGTAGTCTTTCAGGCCCTTCTGTAGAAGGGGGTGTCTGAAGAGATCAAGAACGAAATCCCAAAGGAGCAACACTTTTGACTGTCAGACATACCGAAGGAGATAATAACCATTTTGAAGGGGCTTCATGGTGTCTTCATAATACAGTTTATAGAACATTTAATTTACTTGAAGCACTGATAGAGCACACTGTCAACTGAATGCCATAGAATGGTGAAGTTATCGACAGAGTAACCCAGCAGACTCAATGTCTAAATAGAAAAAAATTCCATAGCAGTTGCCATAATGAGAATAGCTTTCTGTTGGCATACAAACAGCATCTCGCTGGAATAAGCAAATCGATGTGCACCCTAGAGTAGCTGTACTTATCTATCACTGCAGTTCAGGCCGTGGTGCCAGCCTAGCTATGACAAAGAGCAGTGCCATTGGCAGTGGTGACAGTGCCACAACTGATGAAGTTTAGTGACTATATCGAAATCAACAGTGTGTGTACTAGTGGGAGTTATAACAGCCTACTACCTGTAGTTGAGACACATGTGGATACATTTCTGAGCTTATGCCAAGAGATACAACACTGTTCCTTCTGTTGCAATGGAAAGAAGGCCATCTCCTCATACAAAAGTATTGTGGGTTATGAAATGTCTGAGTGATATGGAAAAGCAAGAAGTAATGTAGCTAGGTTACTGACAGTATCTGGGTGCTTTTGCTTTTAGTAACAAATAGCATGTCAACTGTTTTACGGCATTCAGACACTATGGAAGTCACTTGTTATTTCGACTGTACTCAATCCAAAAAAACAGCTAAAAGTACCATTATAACAACAGTAGTAGGGTAAAGCCGATTACGGGACATTTTTAATGTCAAATTGACATGAAAATTAATTGAACTGTGGCAGCTGATTGATTTATGACCTTAATCTATTGTTCTGCTAAGTGGCTTTTCATTTAGCCCCTAATGTTCTCCCCCTATCAACCTATTGTTCTGTTAATTGTTTTATGACCTCCGGGGATAATCCATTCTTCTGAGAAACCCCCACTTCTCCCCCTCCACATCCCCAACCGTTCCAGGAAAGCCACTCACAGATACAAGCACATCTTTGATATCAAATTAATGGACTAATTACATAAGTCGATAATTTAATTAATCCCTCCTTCTCTGGAGAATCCCCATGCTCCTCCCCCTCCCCCACCTGGAATTTGACGGGAAAAATACTGAGTCTGTGCTGGAGAGGAAGGATCTCGAGACACACAATTCACATCAGCGCCAATTACATAGCAAAGTATGTACTGTTTATTTATAAAATTCAATTTGCGGAGTTTGGGTCTCTCTTTTATTTGGCTACAAAAGTTCATTATTCTCTGTTGTTCTGGAAGATGCAGGTATTGTAAAATACATTGAAAAATGTAATTAAATAGATGGTTTTTCCGATTGCATAAGGAATATCTTTACGATATCGACATCAACATAACTCACTGCCCGTAATTATACTATTTAAAACCTTTAAATTGCTTCTTCATCCCAACCTTGGGGCAGACATCCTGGTCAGGATACTGCATTCGACGTGCCAGTTGCCTTGCATATTACTGTGAACACGGTTTGCGAGAGAGACCCACACACAGAACAAGAGACAACTTCGTCCTATTCCATTACTCCAGACAGAATGAAGTGGATGTGTTCACCTTGAAATATGGGTCTCAACTAAGCTAGTTCACAAAGCTGCCACATAGGGTACTTTAAACAATTTTTTGTTCCCCACCATTTCCCTCAGGAACCAAGAGGAACAAAGCATTCGCCTGTAAAGCGTTGGGAGACAATAGTAATGCGGAATCACTACATCCAGACATGTGATCATGATGTCAGAGGATATAAGACAGATATGCTCTCAATCACAGTTAGTCAGTGGAGGAACCATGGAGCATTAACAGTATCCAAATCCTCATCTGCCTCTGCATCAGAGAAGGAGCGTAAAAGTAAGTTCTCATTACATGTCATTGCTACTATTAGTACATGTAGCGGTTTCTCCTGTTCTTTGTCAAGTTCGCTTTCTTTGTTCAACTCCATCTCATTGCCTGTGTTTGCTTATTATTTCTTCTTATTTGTTCAGTGCTCAATAGCACATCCGGAGCAGCACTGACATTCAGTGTGTCTGGACCAGCAGCAGCTACCATTGGCTTGTTGAGACCTGCAGCGAACTCTGGCTTGTCAGGACCAGCAATGGTAGTACCACCATGGGATGCACATGCACTTGACCAGCATGTTGGAGTAGGACAAAGTGCACACTGATTTGTCTAATGAACACAGCCACCAGAAGAACTGTGCTGTGGGCCCTACACCACACAATGCAGGTCAGTACCGGTATCTGACATATAAGAGAACATTCCAGTGATATTGCAAGGACAGAGTGTTGATGCAGTGGATAAGAAGCGGCCAATTCATCCCAGTGCTCTACTGCTTCTCACTTCAACCTATAATTTCACAGCTAGTGGTTCGTAGTGCTTAAACACTCACATAGGAACATCAGTAGATCAGTAGACTGTGACTCGCATGTTGTGTTAGATATTGAAAACGCATGGAAGAGCCTTAAAGTGCATCTTATGGAGTTGGAATGGGCTGAGCAGTGTAGTGCAGAACCCTACATCAATCATCAGATCACTCCAAGTATTCTCAATCTCTGGACATCTATTGCACTGACCTGACACTAACTATAACATCATTGTACGATGGCATGACACTCAAGGTGAGATCTGAAGATCGCTCCATTTATCTGCAGCACTCCACAGTTATAAACTTGTTCAGCCTATGGATGCTGCTATCCCTTGTGTTGGAAAGACTGCCGGCTGGTGAGGCGGAGCGGTTCTAGACGCTACAGTCTGGAACTGCGTGACTGCTATGGTCACAGGTTCAAATCCTGCCTCGGGCATGGATGTGTGTGATGTCGTTAGGTTAGTTAGGTTTAAGTAGTTCTAAGTTCTAGGGGACTGATGACCTCAGAAGTTAAGTCCCATAGTGCTCAGAGCCATTTGAAGCATTTGTTGGAAAGATGTGTGTTCAAAGTGTGTATAAAGGCATTGTGTACTATCTCCTTCTGTATACTGTGCATGCAGACGATTTGGAATGCTGCATAAATATAGTGTTAAAAGAAGAAGCTGAATGAACACCTACCAGTTTGAGAGAAATACACACGGAATTCTGTGCATTCAAGAAACCTTTATTTACAAAATACTGTACTATTTTGGAGATGGAACTAGTGAACTCTTACTGATGTATATCATTGATGACGTGTAACAAACAATATTATCGAAAATGTTTGTTGTTTGTCTTATTTAACTACTCAGTCATTATAGAATGGATGGTGTAACCATTGTAGCTCCGTCAGGAAAATGATTGAGATGTAGTGGATACATATATTATAATTACAAGCGTTCATTTTCTTTGTAAAAGCCCATTACACACCAAAATCTGATGTAGTTGGTGTCATGGCAGATTGAGTAAAGCATCAGGACTGGTCTTGTGATGGTGCAAAAGAAGATAAAAAAATGAAGAAGAATGGGATACTCCTACAAGATAATACACGAGCGATAATTGTAGGTCCATCCAACTTGGGCATGTCAAATGTTCCCACGTCACAACTAACATATGCAGATGGAGATGGCTTTGAGCATGTATGTGTATTTTCAAAAACGCGGTTTCAACCGAAGTATCAGCTACTGCAAAAGATATTGAAGGGTAAAGATGGTGTAACATACATGACATTCTGTCAATGCAGTCACATCCACTAACCAGAAAAAGTAAAGCTAAACACAGTGTTCGTATTTCACGATTTTGCTGTGGAAAACCAGAATCAAATTCTACAATACATATGTATGGTTTTTAGGGTATTTTATTTGAGTCGGATATATTCCAGAAACGCAAAACAGTTGGTAAGGGATAATGCAGATCTCATTAGAGCTTTCAAACAAGACAATTAGAATTTAAGATGCATTTACCAGACACATGTAGGTACTGCCATGTCATTCAATGATTTTGTAAAGACATGTGGATTGCTGGGATTGCACACTCGTTATTGATAAATCAAGAAAACTGAATGATAGTAGGTATAAATAGAACTTCCAGGAGTTTCTACATATGTAGCTACGAAAGAAGTGATGAGTATGTTAATATACACTCCACCATGGACAAGTTCGCACATATGTCAGGCATTAAACCTGAGAGTATAGGTGCGCCTAGTCAGAGAATGCGTCTGTACACAGATGGAAAGTTTCAGTCTCTCAAACGTAAAGTTAAGAGGCTAGAGATGTATGTGCAGGCCCTTCTGAGACTAAACAATGAATTAGATACTAGAGTTAAGGGTTAGAGACTTAAACCCATTCCATTCTGAGAAAGAAAGTAGATGACGTAGCTGTAAAGGTTGATAGAATTTAAAATAAAGTAAGTGGTTTAACTGTAAAGGTTGAGCAAAATGTATATAAGGTGCAGCCTATGAAGATGCCTGCTTAGTAGATAGCAAGCTGTGTAGAATGCTGTTTGAGAGAAGTTACCATTGCTAAGGTTAGGGCATTTAGATCAAGAGCAAACACTGTGAGAAACGTTTAAACGAGTTACTGAATCTCTCGATGAACTCTCATCGGAATTACACAATGATGATGATGATGCTACCAGTTTCCTTACCCAACACAGGGACACTAGGATAGAAAAGATATTCAGTGTCAGTGGTGAAAAACTGTCATGTTGGGCACACAGCTTATAAGCTCAAGTGGAAAAACAGTAAGTAATTTCAAAGAAAACCAGGTCCACTGAATCTCATTTTTTTAAAACTCTCAAAAACAGTAAAATTTTCACCCAAAGATCTGGAGATGTACAATGAAATAATACAACTGACTGGTCTACACAGGAAAGCAGGAAACTAACAAAGTTCGAAATACAGAGACACTATAAAACCATTATTATTAGACAGTCGGTATAGCAATGGTGATAGTATTGACATTCAGCATAGAGGAGTCAGCAACCAGATTCTTCAGTATATATGCTAAGAAGACCCAAATGAGATAACAGATCAACTAAGACTGCTCATGGCATCACCTGCTGCAGGCAATACTGCTCATTCGAAAGAGGTTTTCTCAGTAATTGCATAGCTTACAGAGAGAGAGGTATAATCAAATGAGTATCGAGACAGTAGTTCAAGAACAGCACAAACCAGTTTTGAAAAACTTTACCTTATAGGCATGTTATGATTAAAGATTTGGTTCACTTATGGTACATTGATCTTGTAGATTTGAAGGAATATTCACATGAGAATAACGGATTGAAATATGTTTTAATGGTTATTGACACATACTACAAATTTGCCTGGGTTTTGCCTGTTAAAACAAAAATGGGGAGAAATATCATGGATGTGTTTGACCGTTTGTTGCAGACATGGATGAATCGATGCCCTGATAACCTCCAAACTAATCATGGTGTGGAGAGTTTTACAATAGGTATTTTAAGCCTATGATGCAGTGGTGTGGAATTCATCGCTACTCAATATTCACCCACCTGAAGACGAGTATCCTGGAAATTCTGAACAGAACAATAAAAGAACAAATGTGGATGCATTTTAATCGTTGTGGCTTGTGCAAATGGACAGATACCCTCACAGAAATTACTATATGGTATAGTCGAACCAAACATAGCACAATAAAAATGAGACCAATCGATATTTGAGATAAAGGATTCGTGGATATGGTGTACTATCATATTAAAATTTTGGATCCACATTAACAGCAATGTGGGTGATTTCGTATGTATGTCAAAACACAAGAAGCATTTGAGAAGTCATACCTACCAAACTGATCGAGTGAGATATTCCCTGATTCCTAAGTGCAGAGAAGAAATCCCAGAACTTACATCTTAAAGGATAGCAGTGGCACTGAAATTTCAGATTGCTTTTATAAGGAGGAAATGCAGAAGGCTCAGAACCACTCGTGTTTCTCACAGAGAGTGTCATAAACGTCGAGGGAACAGAACACTAGTTAAATGGCTTGGTTTTCCGGCAACACAACACAGCTGGATTGACGATAACTATTTGCTATATAATGGGATATACAGGGCACAACCAGTATAGTGGCACAAAATGCATCATATGAGGTGCTTTATAGGAGGTGGTGGTATTCTCGGCAAATTGGCAATAGAATTGGATATTCCAGGGTGTAATTAGTATGGACCTGGTACAAAGTTGAAAAACGTTTGGCTTGTGGTGATCAGGGGATTAACCTCTTTGATGAGGCGTGTTCAGAACATAACATTCCATACGTAAAACAAAAACTTGATAATTGCATGTTAGGTAACGCCATAGTCTACCAGAACTGTGAATTCTACCCCTGTGATAATTTACACATGCAGTAGGATGAAAATGCATACAGTCTAGCATATGCCATGTAAACGAGGTTCCATATTTAATACTATGAAGATGATGGATATGTATCCAGTTTGTGGAAATTCATGGAGCTGGCGCCAGTCATTATAATAGACTGCTCAAAATAAAACAAGATAGTTAAATCTTCACCTATAGATGTACAAACTGAATTCGAATATTCGGCAAATTACCCAGAACACACTGCAGCGTATGCTCTAATTCTACACAATCTTGTGATTAACTACTGCCTGTTCAGTGGTGTTGTGCAACGGGCTGTGTGAGAGAACAGCTGCTGCGCCATATACAGAGCATTCCACAGTGGTATCTGAGGATGTGAACATCACTGCTGAAGCTCAGGGATTATATGATGATGAGCATAGCCAGTTTATATTTAAAGACGTTTCATTTGTAGCATACACAGAAGATGCAGGGATAATAGAGACATACTAAGCAAACATTGCATCACCAAGGAACATATTTCTACCGTGGAATTCACTGGGATGATCCTAGAATAACCTATAAAGATATGCTGACGTTACTTCAGTTATTTGATGACATGGATTTAATCATCTACATGAAGGGGAAGGAGAGGATCGCATGGATGCATCGAATCTTCAAGTGTGCTGCTGCAATTCTACAGGTGTCTTGCTCTCCATCGATTCAAGTTGATTATATTTTACAGTTTATATAAATCTACACTAATAACTAATCCAGAGACATATTTTACTACACCTAAGTTCCACAGTCTCAATAACATATTTTACAATTCTGATGGATTCTGAATCATATACTCTTCAAAAACTAATCAATATTGGACAGCTAATGACAGGTGAAGCTTAAAAACTATTTTATTTACATCACACACATGGTATATAGATATATTTACATGTGTGTACACAGTACACATTCCACACATACATAAATACATTAACATTTTCATGTTACACACACATACACATGGTGTGCATATACATATTTACAAACGTGTGAGCACATTACACATTCCTCACATACATAAATAAATAAATATTTACACGATACATACACACACACACACACAAATACACACTCAATTTCTTTCATTCTCTCTCTCACTCTCTCTCTGACTTACTGATTCTCTCCCTCTCATTAAATAAGAGCCTCCCACCTCTTCTCTCATGAATAGTGTGAGTACAGGGGAATTTCAGTCCCATCATCATAATGACCCTTTTATCGTCTTGAGGCGACAGGCTAATTTTAGATTGCAGCACACTGTACACCTCTTACTCTCTTGACTGAATACTAGTTTGCCACACCATGTGCAGTGCCTGTGATGCGGCGTCTGCGTGACACCTTCTAATGTGTGACACGCTTACATTTTTAATCGCAGACCTATGAACTTCACAATCGGCAATTCATTCATCTCGTCTTTCATAAATGCGATAACCTTCTTGTTCTGCAGAAGAATACCAGAAGGATTATCTGTCGTGTATGAGGATGTGTCGGACTCATTACTGAGATACCTCATTATTATACGGTATACTATCATACTTAAATGTTGCATCCACGTCAACAGAAATGTGGGTGATTTGGTATGTATCTCAAAACACATGAAGCATTTGAAAAGTCATACCTCCCAAACTGGTTGAGTGAGATATTACCAGTTTCCAAAGTGCAGAGAAAAAAACCCTGGAACTTGCATCTTAAAGGATAGCAGTGGCACTGAAATTTCAGATTTATTTTACAATGAGGAAATGCAGAAGAGCTCAGAACCACTCGTATTTCTTACAGAGAATGTCATAAGACGTCGAGGAAACAGAACTCTTGTTAAATGGCATGGTTTTCCTGTAACACAACACAGCTGGATTGACGATAACGATTTGCTATATAATGTGGTACACAGAGCACAACCAGCATAGTACCATAACATGCATGATATTAGGTGCTTCATAGGAGGTGGTGATTTTCTCGGCAAACTACCGATGGAATTGCATATTCCAGGGAATAATTAGTGTGGCCCTGGTACAACGTTGCAAAAATGTTTGGCTTGTGGTGATAAGGGGATTAACCTGATTGATGAGGCGTGTTCAGAACATGACATTCCATAGGCAAAACAAAAAGATCTCCTGGACGTCATGTTGCAGATCGAATTTTAGCTGATAAAGCTAAAGCAATACGTGCAAAAAAGGATATTGGTATAGGAAAGCCCATTGCAGCACTTGTAGTTGATAAAACCACGTGTGGTAAAATTAAGTTGGGCTTGGGTGTGAGTTACAAGCAAGTTATCAAAGCTCCATATCGTGCACTGAGCAAGAAGAAGACAATGATGAAGAAGAATAAGCCAGTGCTAGGGTGTTTAAGAAACTCTATTCTGTCAGCAATATATGCCACTAAAATTTTCCTGAAGCATAAAGGCCCTTTTAAAGTACTCAGGGTTCTGCCAATACCCAAGACATCAGGTGGAATTATATCCTTCCTCATTCTTGCTTTTGCACGTCTCTCAGCAATGGGTTCTCTCGCTGTTGGTGCTTATTTTGATAGGGAGTGCAATGGATAACAAGTCATACATTCAAGGAGTTAAAGATGCGAACGAGATCACCATCAGTAAAATAATACAGAAAATGCCACACATAACTGTATTACAGGAGCAGCATTTGAACCGTTTAAAAATTTTGAATGTCGGTGTATTTCTACCATTATCTTTTCATTCAAGGGAGGTTTTCGAATGCCCAGTACTACCGACAACAAGTAGTCAAATGTGGTCTATTAAAACCTCTGCTCAACCAGAGACGACCAGGTTCATTATACTTGCGTTTCCGACCAATAGAAGAGGGACAATAGCAAATGATTCCACTAAATTTGATAACTGACAGTTAGTTAAGCCAGAGTCTACCAGAACTTTTAATTCTACCTCTGTGATAATTTACACTTGCAATGGGATGAAAACGTATACAGTCCAGCGTATCACATGTATTTGAGGCTCTATACTTCATACTATGAAGAGGATTGATGGGTACCCAGTCTCTGGAAATACAAGGAGATGGCGCCAGTCATTGTAATAGACTGCTCAAAACAAAACGAGATAGTTAAATCTTCATCTATAGATGTGCAAATTGAATTTGAATATTCGGCAAATTTCCGAGAACACACTGCAGCTTTAGTTATTCGATCAAACGGATTTAATCATCTACATGAAGGGGAGGGAGAAGATCGCATGGATGCATCGAATCTTCAAGTATGCTGCTGGAATTCTCCAGGTGACTTGCTGTCCATCGATTCAAGTTGATTATATGTTACAGTTATATAAACCTACACTAATAACTGATTCAGAGACAGTTTTTTACTACACCTAAATTCCACAGTGCGAATGGCACAGATTTTACAACAATTCTGATGGACTCTGAACCATATACTCTTCAAAAGTAATCAATCTTGGACAGGTAATAGGGGGTGAAACTTAAAAACTATTTTATTTACGTGATGCTATGGTGTATAGATATATTTACATGTGTGTACACAGTACACATACACTGTGTGTGAATAAAAAAAATTTGGATGAGATATATTTGTTTATGCCTTTTTAAAACATTATTTTTCTTCTTTAAATACTTTTTGCACAACGCATGCACACACACACACACACACACACCCACACACACACACACACACACACACACACACACACACACACACACAAGCACATGGCGCACATTGTGTACACATTTATATTTACAAACATGTGTACACAGAACACATTCCTCAAATACATAATAAATATTTATACCACACACACACACACACACACACACACACACACACACACACACACACACACACAAATACACACACACAATTTCTTTCATTCTCTCGCTCACTCTCTCTCTGTCTTACTGATTCTCTCCCTCTCATTAAATAAGAGTCTCCCACCTCTTCTCTCATGAATAGTGTGAGTACAGGCGAATTTCAATCCTGTCTTCACAAATAACACTTTTATCATCATGAGGTGACAGGCTGATTTTAGTTTGCAGCATACTGTACACCTCTTGTTCTCTTGACTGAACACTAGTTTGCCACACCATGTGCAGTGACTGTAATTCAGAGCCATGAACACCACTGTACAGGCACTGCAAATAGTGTCTGATTGAGATGACTCACGGTGCCATATGGTGCATACCCTTAGCACACCTTTGGGTGTAACGAAATGAAGTTTCACAAACTCTTAATGAAAGCAGTACTTGTGGTGCTTGGATAGGTCTAGTATGCACATCCCTATATAAACAGGTTTTGCAGACTCTAATTCAACCTTCACTATCTCTACAATAAGAAAGTTCTCATTGAATATTGTGACCCATTTAAAATTTTGTGTGGCCATGTATTTTCTTAAGTTGCAACGCCCATGCCATTCAATTCTAATCAAAATCTCACCCTGTTTACTCAAATTATCCATTGTTTCACTGGAAATTGAATTATCCATTAATTTAAAAAAATCTTTGTCAGAGTCACATATCCCAGAAGTCCTCAGTGTCATATTCAAACCAAAATACTCCATCAGCCAGGGAGAAAGCTTGAAGGAGATAGTGTGGGTGATTCCAAACAGCTCCATCCCCAATCTGAGATACTGCTGGACTTTACAATAGTGTATAATGTTACTCTGCTTATTCCCTGGATTTGACATGAGTTTTGAGATTCGGAGTCCTTGTGGAACTAGTTGCTCTGGACACAGCGGCAAATCGGAGTGCGCATCATGCAGACCGATAGGAAATGTGTGTTCTGCGTCCACCACATACCCCACATTAAAATCAGCCGCTATACCCTCGATTTTTCCACTTAGTCCCTTGCATTCAGTTTTGGGCACCCATCTAAACTTATCAATCAGCACTGATTGTTGCCTGGCATGCCTGTGTAAGTTATTGAGGTCCAAGTACATGAAGTAACTGGAATCAAGCGATGCATTGAACCTGTCACCCATACATGGATTATTTGTCTAGGTGTGTCTATGAGCACATTGGTAAAGTCCTCCATAGATTCTTCACTCAAAGAAAAGAAGCATGTCAGCATCAGTCAATAGTTCGATGCTGTGCTTTCTTTCTTTAGCATAGTGTCACAGCACAACCCAGGTGCTCTGTAATAAAGGACGAGATTCAGAGAATATGTGGACACGCATAGATTTCGGAATTTGTCGAAAACATTCGCAAGCAAGCACACATCTGTGTGCTTGTAAAGCTGTGCATACTCTCCTGAAGTGGAGAATTCAGCATCTGCTAAATTCCTGCCAGACATTCGCAGCATGCTCATACTCTGCATACAACATGGCATAGCCTGTAAAATTGCTGCAGAATACAGGTATGTCACCTAGCCTGGTGTCTGCCATACTATCCAGATACTTGTAAATGAAAACCCCCATCCTAATCACAAGTTGAAACTTTTCCTCCTTGGGATGATATGCTTATCTTCCCCAGGTAGATCTTCAACAAGTTTCTGCATAAAACGGAGTGGGTGAAGGAACCGGAGTGTAATTCTCATTTATTTTGAGGTTGAAATATATTTCTCAATGCTCTCAGGTACGAAACCAACCTGCTTTTTCTCCATGCCAAAATCAGCCACGTGCACAGCAAGAAAGTAACTGTCACACCGACTTAAATTATAGAAGATAATGGCTATGTGCCTTGTATTGTGAGCTGTATCACGGAACTTCCCCATAAAGTGACATTGGTCTCTATGAGGAGTTTCCGCTTTTCTATCTAACAGCAGCCCACAAATATGACAGTCAACTGTGTTATGAATACTTCTTCATTCTCCTTCGATTTTGGTACGAGGGCGTTGTATCATAAAGCTTATCAATTCCCATGAAAGTTTTTTAAGCTTGTGAGAAGCCAAACAGCCAGGTTATCGCCGACATAAGATTTATAGCAGTTCAGACTTGAATCATAGGACGATAAAATTTGGTGCACTAGCACATATGGTACATGTTTTCCTATAAAGGTAGCATATGAGGCTGTAGGGTCTCCTTCAAAGCAGGTCACAGGAGCGAGCAAGCATTCAAAGTCGGCATGCAAGACAAATGGCCATCGCTCCTTGATAGTGAGCATATTTGAACTTTATGAATTTATTGTTTTCCTCAGTAGGCACAATAACTCATACTGGGAAGCATCCAAAGTTGGTGCACAACGCAAATGGCCATTGCTCCTAATGGTTAGCATATTTGAAATTTATGGATTTATTGTTTCCCTCAGTAGGCATAATAACACATACTGGGTTCTTGGGCGTGGAGTCAACTACATGCTTTGCCAATAACTTGCCTGAGGAAAAGGCATTGAGGCACCTTAACAAAATATATTGCTTATGCACATGTTTGTTAATTTGGGAAGAAAGAAGACAGGACATGTCTTTGATCTGAACATAATGATAATTACCTTTCTCTTTTTTTTCTCATTTGAGAATGAGAGCAAGTGTACTTGCATCTTACGAGCAAATTTTGAGAAATGGAGGGGGCTGAAGACTATATGAGTAGTGGGACAAACTTCGTTTGGTGTATTTTGTTAGTGTGGGTTGCCTACATCAGGGGCATGTATGCCCTCAGGGGCAAACATATTGTTCTCCTTTGATTGACAGGTACTTAACCTATTGTTCTCCTTTGATTGACAAGTACTTAACCTATTGTTCTTCTTTGATTGACAGGCACTTAATCTATTGTTCCCTCGCCCTCTCCCACTCCCTCCCCCTCAGGAAACCTCTCCTTCCCCCTCGCTGCTTCACTTTCAGGTCTGAGTTATTGGGTAGCCCCTCTCACTCCTATCAGTTTTATTGACTATCTAATTAAATTGATCCATTAATTAACCACTCCCCCTCTGGTAACCCTCTTCCCTCCCACCACCCTCCTGGAAATTGGCGCGAAAAAGACTCAGCCTGTGCTGGATAGGATGGAAATAAGTTTTCATTTTGCATGCAGCCTTTATTTAAACAATTTGAGGCAGTAGCTTCATCCAATGTGTCCACCATGAGGTCCTGAGTCCAACTGGCCTAGTACACAGTACTGCCACAAGAAGGCACTGTCGTCCCTCCCATGACATAATCCAATATGGCTGTCTGGGGCAGGGGGGGGGGGGAGAGAAATGGCTGGAATGAACTCAACCTGTTCTGGGCTGCTGGTTTTGGAATGACTGTACTTTATTTATTTTGGAACAATTTATTTAAGGATACATTTGACATAGTATATTTATTACACTGATACAAAACACTCGCTCTGACATGTTTGCAGTCACACTACAGACCTGCAGACATCTAGGAAATTATCGTAATAATGCAGTACACCGATGTACAGACGTGCAAACATCTTGTAAATTACAGAAATAATGCTCTACACAGCAAAAAAAAAAAATGGTTCAATTGGCTCTGAGCACTATGGGACTCAACTGCTGTGGTCATTAGTCCCCTAGAAGTCAGAACTACTTAGACCTAACTAACCTAAGGACATCACACACACCCATGCCCGAGGCAGCATTCGAACCTGCGACCGTAGCAGCACCGCGGCTCCCGACTGGAGCGCCTAGAACCGCTCGGTCACCACGGCCGGCTGTACACAGCATACAGACATGCAAACTACTTGCAAATCACCGAAATAATGCAGTACACCGATGTAAAGACACCAAACAATTCGTAAATTACAGAAATAATGCAGTACACAGCATACAGACGTTCAAACTACTTGCAAATCACCGAAATAATGCAGTACACTGATGTGCAGACATGAAAACAACTCGAAAATTGTCAAAAAACTGCACGTAAAACGCTCTGCAGACACGCTCACTACTCGTAAACTGTCCAAATAATGCAGTATACAGCATGCAGACCTTCAAACTAGTGGTAAATTACTGAAATAATGTGTACGCAGCCTACAGACCTGCTCGCAAAAATCATGAAACAGACACGCAGACAACTCGTAAATTGTCAAAAAATAATACATGTAAAAGGCTTTGTAAACACGCTCACAACGCTTAAACACCGGAAAATAATGCAGTGCACAAACACTCAGTGCAAGTAAAAAATGCTTTCGAACTATCGTCAACTGTGACGTATCAGCAAACTATTCCAATGCGTGCACGCGCCGCTGCCGCCGCGAGCCACCGCTGGACAGACGAATAAAGGGGCACGAGCTATAACTCTCAGGCTGCTACCACATACATCCAGTAGGTGAAAGTCTCGTCTACTTTCGGGTGTACTGTTAGAATTCTTCGAGTGTTATATCTATGTCACATGTCTATGTAAATAAAAACCAAGTCACCCTCTAGAGGCGCACATGTTTACTATTGCTCGAGGAATGCCTCTCTACCTGCACTTAAGGTAAGACACAATTGCCGAGCGTCTCACCCTCGCAGATGCAGCTAAACGTTTCACAATGCTATACTGACGTCAAAGGTCGCGCTACAGAAATCTGTTCCAATTATTCCCACACTAGCACAGGGTGCATTGTTCCTAGCGATCGCAAAGGGCAATGTGAGATGTCTCTGGCCGCGCACGTGTTTACTATGACTGACATCTACCTGCAAGTCCAGCATAAAGCGAGATATGTTTGCATAGAGGCTCACCTGTGCAGACGCATCTAAAAGGTTCTTAATGTTATACTGACGTCACATGGCTATGTAAATTGGAGCCAAGTCGACCTCTCGGAAATTGTAAAGTGTCGTAGAAATACACTACTGGCCATTAAAATTGCTACACCAAGAAGAAATGGAGATGATAAACAGGTATTCATTGGACAAATATATTATACTAGAACTGACATGTGGTTACATTTTCTCGAAATTTGGGTGCATAGATCCTGAGAATTCAGTACCGAGAACAACCACCTCTGTCTGTAATAACGGCCTTGATACGCCTGGGCTATGAGTCTAACACAGCTTGGATGGTGTGTACAGGTACAGCTGCTCATGCACCTTCAACACGATACCACAGTTCATCAAGTGTAGTGACTGGCGTATTGTGATGAGCCAGTAGCTCGGCCACCACTGACCAGACGTTTTCAATTGGTGAGAGATCTGGAGAATGTGCTGGCCAGGGCAGTAGTCGAACATTTTCTGTATCCCACACATGACCTGCAACATGCGGTCGTGCATTATCCTGCTGAAATGTAGGGTTTCACAGGGATCAAACGAAGGATGGAGCCACGGGTCGTAACACATCTGAAATGTAACGTCTACTGTTCAAAGTGCCGTCAATGCGAACAAGAGGTGACCGAGACGTGAACCAATGGCACCCCATACCATCACGCCGGGTGATACGCCAGTATGGCGATGACGAATATGCGCTTCCAATGTGCTTTCACCGCGATGTCGCCAAACATAGATGCGGTCATCACGATGCTGTACACAGAACTTGGATTCATCTGAAAAAATGACGTTTTCCCATTCGTGCACCCAGATTCGTCGTTGAGTACACCATCGAAGGCGCTCCTGTCTGTGATGCAGCGTCAAGGGTAACCGCAGCCATGGTCTCTGAGCTGATAGTCCATGCTGCTGCAAACGTCGTCCAGCTGTTCGCATGCAGATGGTTGTTGTCTTGCAAACGTCCCCATCTGTATACTCAGGGATCGAGACGTGACAGCACGATCAGTTACAGCCATGTGGATAAGATGCCTGTCATCTTGACTACTAGTGATACGAGGCTGTTGGGATCCAGCACGGTGTTCCGTATTACCCTCCCGAACCCACCGATTCCATTTTCTGCTAACAGTTATTGGATCTCGACGAAGGTGAGCAGCAATGTCGCGATAAGATAAACCGCAGTCGCGATAGGCTACAATCCGACCTTTATCAAAGTCGAAAACGTGATGGTACGCATTTCTCCTCCTTACACGGGACAGCACAACAACGTTTCACCAGGCAACGCCGGTCAACTGCTGTTTGTGTATGAGAAATCGGTTGGAAACTTTCCGCATGTTAGCACGTTGTAGGTGTCGCCACCGGCGCCAACCTTGTGTGAATGCTCTGAAAAGCTAGTCATTTGCATATCACAGCATCTTCTTCCTGTCGGTTAAATTTCACGTCTGTAGCACGTCATCTTCGTGGTGTAGCGATTTTAATGGCCAGTAGTGTAGTTAACCATCGATTTTGTAGGAAATTCCGTGATGTCTCAGCTTGTCTGTATGGAAATTCTTGTTCGAACTGAACCTGTTTACGAAAATAGCCCAGAATAACACCGAATAAATATGTAGAGCGCTGTCCGATATACTTTGATTGTGTATGTGTTCGGTAATTACCAATGAATGGACGTAATGCAAAGTCATCTATCAATGTTCACAATGATACTCGCAAAGTCGAGAAGGGGTGGTTTAGCTATGGTACTGAAATTGGGAAACATGGTGTCACATCATTGGCCGGTGTTGAAATTACTGTAAAATTGCTAAAATTGGTTGCACTATCAACTGCAATGCTTGTTATTAGAGTACTTCGATGGTGCCTTTTCCATGCCATCTGTGCACTGACATGCTGTCGGTTACCATATAATAATTGACTGATACAGCTTGTTCGAGTTGGAGAAAGAGTTTTGGTGGATGCATGGCACCTTCTGGGACGGATAGCACCGAAACAGTGATCGCGTACTTGACTGCAATATGATGAATCAGTCAAAATGGAACGTAGAGTACACCAATGTGTATCGCATGTTATGGTAGCCGTAGTAACAAAATGATTTACACCGTGCAATGTCTAGTTTTCTGCGAGTGGCCATGGATCAGAGCGTCTTAATGTCAGTTTAGGTCCTGGCACAGACCTTGAAGTAGTGGCAGAAAACAAAATGTATGGCGTGTGTTAGAAAACAATGTTTCAAACAATGGCACAAGGTCACAGGGAGCGTCTCTTGCGAGTTACAGTATAGTCTGTGGGATTTGGTCATCAGCCTACAGTAAGGCTGATGAAACCTAAACTGCCCGCTACAATGGATAAAAAACTGTATATTTAACAGGATTGTTATGCATAGGCAGCAGCAGCAGTTTGATAGGTAAATTCGATGATGGATGGGATGTCCCGTTAGGAATGCTAAGAGGAATGCTATTCTGCGAAGCATTGCGACAACTCTCTCTCTCTGTGCCGGATCCACAAAGCAGCTATGTGTCATCACGCCTGCAATGGCGCCTAGGTGAGTTCTATATCAGATGAAGTTAGTGTAGCTTTTGTAGTTCGTAATTTTTCTCTGTTCGATGGTACAGAATAATGGTGAAAGCATGTTAGGCTTACAGATGTGAATGGACATGGATCTCCTTCAGACAGTAGTACCACTTTGTGCACATTTCCACCGAATGGTCAAAACACGGTCCTGTTGCACTAACTCAGGTCGTTCTGTTTCTACATGCGTTGCAGAAGGTGGTGGATATGTCTTTCTCCGACTTCTGCTCAGTTCCGACTGAAATTGGAACGATCAGATTCGCTAAGCTGTAGAAATGGGATCAGTTGCAAGATGTGTAGGGGCTGATTAAAACCACGTTGGAATTTAACTGTAGCAGACATGATCGAGAAAGGTGTCTCGTTTCGATATATGAGAGTGCCAGGAATGTGACTGCGTGTCATCCAACGCAGGTATGTGGTTGAATGGAAAGACTTGATTCCAAATAATGGAAATCATTTCTAACAGATAGTGTGACACTAGACATCTGAAAATCTAGTGTACATTATCTTTCAACCTCAGTATGCACATCATCTGCTACTACTGTTTGTGTTCCTTCTCCATCAGTCATCGCCTCAAACTCAGTGGATATATCACACAACCTCTGACATGGTATCGAGTCAGAATGCGTTACAAGCACTATAGAAATATCTAGCTGGGGCGGTGTGAGGGAGTCGCAAATACCGCTTACATATCATATCCCTTAGCTGAATCACTTTTAAAATTCAGCGACTTTATCACAAGCGTGCATCGTGGGCAACGTGTAACCGGAGTGCTGGTCTGATAATATACACTCCAGTGACCATCGCCTCGGTATTTGTCCAGAAAGAAAAACCACTTCATTCCGAGGTAATGTTATACCTCGTATTTATAAAACCAGTATAGCTTTTAACGCGGATACTTGTGTGCACCTGTAGAACCATGACCGCTTGTGACAGTAACATACAGTAGTTGCGGTCGGGTTTTTTAACACCTGGACGATTACGTCTCTCTTTCTGAGACGCAGTGGTAACACTCGCAAGAAAAACATAGGACACATGTCCAGTCATCTCTGATTTTCTCTCAGTGTTATTTCGTATCGTAGGCAATCAGTTATTGATGAAGTATTGTACTTAGTAGTAGTAGGGGCTGCGTGATAGGTTCACCTTGAGCATCAGGCGTATAAAGTATGATTTTGTGTTCCAAAATATGCAAAGGAACATTTCCGTTATTTCTATTTCCAGGCACGCAACTGTCCGCAGGATGTATTTCCGAAACTTCGCTCATTGTCGAGTGTCATTCAACTGACACTGCAATGGTAATATTTACTTGTAAGTACAGGGATAAAATAAATATGTGAACGATTTCTTAGGATAATGATTCTGCCTATGTGTGTTCGGTATACAGTGCAGGTGACGTGAATGATACACGTTTCCCGTTAACGGCAGCAGCCGTCCGAATCCAGAGGCCTGTTGGAAAACAGGAATGTGGATGAATTAACTTTGCCGTCCTCCAGACGGCAGAATAGTCAACTAATACTTAGTATGTGTTGGAACGCTTTAGTGATCTTGTAGAAGTTTGAGAAGATTGATTATGGAGGTGCATTTGTGCTGGACTATTATTCCCTCCCATTTAATTGTTTGGTTGACCGCTTCTGTACATTTCGCGTCTTTATTTAGTTGAGGGAACTTCGACTGTGGAGTGTGCATCTAGCAGGTGAAAGAGTTGTTGCTTGTTCTCTACACATGAGAAACACCTCAGCTGACTTACGGGGATGATTTGGAATCTGTTACATCACCGACATCGGTATTCGAGAGTGGAAGTATCATTTTCCTCTATTTGTTTCGAGTTCTTACGTGAAGGTCTCCGCAGACAGGATAAGCGCTCAAGTTTCGAGTTTCTAAAGAAGTAATTTCCAGTCTATATCTTCGGAATTATGTTGCGCGTTGGATCGGTAGGCTACTGCTGTGTGCAAACCATGCGAAAATACATATGTTCTTGTAATCCCAGGGTCTGGAGATGGGTGTAGAACAAAGCAAGCAAGCAAGCAGGACCGGACCAGAAACAGTAGGCCTAACGCGTCTATGCCAAGGGGAACGAGCCCGAATTTGTAGAACAGTTATGAGAGTGACTTCGATCCACTAATGGCGCTCTAGTCAGCCGCTGGGGGTGGATGCCCTCCTGACCTCACAAGGGGCATCTAGTGCCACGAGTATACGTACTGTGCTGCCTGTCTTCATGGTATATGTACAGATGATGTAAAAGAACTGACTTTGTACGGCTCGGGACAGGAATTGTATGTTTACTACATTGACACAGTACATGGTGATATATTGATGGGTTGGAGAGTGGTTTCACCTTCTAATATTCAAGCTCCTGTCCTCGGTGGGAGAGCAGTATAATTGAGTACGAGTGTTCCAGTATCGGACCATATGTAGGGCACTTTTCAGGGTTTAATTGTTGATGCAATATGGCTATCAGTATAAAATAGTTTTTTACCACTGAAAGTTTCGTCTGCAGAAAGAAAAAGAAAAGGTGAACTGTGCTTCCACACTGATGGCATCAGGGATGCCACGTTAGGACTGCTAGGAAGACTGCATTCGATGTTATTATGCGCTATTTTCGTAAACAGGTTCTGTTATGGCAAGAATTTCCGTGCATACAAGCTGTGACATCAAGAAAGCAAGCATTAACTATTTGTGGGACACTATGCAATTTCTGAGAGGTCGGCTTGCATAGCCATGTGACATCAGTATAAGATTGAGAACCTTGTCAGATGCGCTTGTGATGGTTTGTAGCTACGCTTGCACACATCGCGGTGTTGTGTCAGTAATGCTGGGCAGTTAAGCTCAGTTAGACGCAGCCCGCATGTCCAGCTAGGAACAATGCACACTGTGCTACTCTGTCATCATTAGTAAACACACGTGCCACCCAGAGGTGTCTCGCATATGGAAGTGGCGTGAGCGCACCTTGGAGTTCTGTAACGTCAGTATAACACTGACTGTATACTCGGAAATACAATCAACTTACACCTACCTGCAGCAGCATGAGAGCGATGGGCCGCGCTGACTTGCGTCCTGCGGTGGCTCACAGCTGTGTCAGCACTAGCACCTCTGGAGCATCTGCGCTCCCGTCCGGTTGCGTGAGCAACGGTGCCTAGGTGAACATGTATTTCGAGAGGAATTTCTCAGGTGCCAAGTATGAAAGGGTTGTAGCCACCGCATGCTTAGGGGCACCTGTGCGTGGTTTAACAGCTGACGGCTGCGTCATTTCGCGGGGCTGCAGGTAGCTTCCTGTTTGGTCTACTGGACAGGAGGTGGCAGACAGTGCTTGTGCATGTTGATTGTGTGTCTGTTGCATTATTTTGCGAGAGATCTGTAGGCTGTGCTATGGGCTAGCTGGACAATTTATAAGTTGATTTCGTTTCTGCACATATATGTACTGCATTATTCAGAATGAGTTTAAATGTCTGCACTGAAATTATTTCACTAATTTAGGAGTTATTTGAGTGTCTGCAGACCATTATTTAAGAATAGTTTACAGGTTTGTGGGCCGTGTGGCTTGAGCCCAAGCATGTCAGAGCACGTGTTCTATATCAGTGCTATACATATACTCCATCCCTAAATAAATTGTTCCAAAATAAATAAATCACACTCCTTCCTTACTGTCTCCAGCAGCCTAGTGCAGACTGAATCATTTTCGGGCCATTTCCCCCTCCAGACCACCATCTGGGATTACATCACAGAAGGGATGACAGCACCCTCTGGTGGCAGTACTGCATACTAGGTCAGTAGGACTCTAGATCTTTTGGTGGAGACACTGCCTGCGAAATGAAGACTAATGTCCAGCACAGGCAGAGTTGTTTTCCTGCCATTTGCTCCCACCCCAAATCTCCATACTGGGTTACGTCACAGAATGGATGACAGCACACTCTGTTGGCAGTACTGTGTACTAGGTTAGTTGGATTCTGGACCCCATGGCAAGCACACTGTTCCCCGCCATTTCGCCCCACCATCTTGGATTATGTCACACAATGGGCGACAGTGTTCTCTGGTGGCAGCACTGTGTATTAGGTCCAAACCTTGTGGTGAACACACTGTTTCCCCCCAAAATCCGTCCTTTTGGATAATGGTACTTGCATCATCAGCTGACGTCATGGTCGCCATCTTCGATTACGTCACGGAACGGATGATGGCGCCCTTTGGTGGTGGTAGTGTGTACTATGTCAGTTGGGCCCTGGGCCTCCTGGCGAACACAGTGGATGGCTACAGTGCTTCAAATTGTTTAAATAAAGACTGGTGCATGATTTCGACAGTTGACAATTAGCAAGTATGTTTGCAGAGTCTTTTAGTGATTTGCAAGTCTGTAGGCTGTGTGGCGTGACCCCAAGAAGATCATAACATGTGTTTTGTATCAGTGTAATAAATATACTATTTCTCGAAGTCCGTCCCTAAATAAATAGTTTTAAAATAAATAAAGTACACTCCTTCCTCTCTCCAGCAGCACAGCGCAGGCTGGGTCCTTTTCCCACCAATCCCTAGGAAGAGGTGGTGGTTGGGTAACTTAGCTTAGTGGAGGTAGCCCAGCTGTCTTTCTTTCCTGCCATCTTTTTAGGTTAGTAGAGGTACCCCAATTAGCCTTTCTTCACCACCAAAATTCAAACTTTGTGCCAGTTCCTAGGAAGAGGTAGTGGTAAGATGACATAGGTTTGTGGAGGTGACCTATCTTCCTGCGATTTTCTTAGGTTTGTAGAGATAACCATGATTTGATACATTATCCTGTTGGAATTTGAACTTCCCACCATTGTTCTGGGGGAGGGGAGGGGGATTAGGTTAGCTGAGGTGACCCAATTGACCTATCTTCCCGCCAAAATACGCCATCTTGGATGATGTCACAGTCACCATTTTGGATGACAACATGCACTGTTGCCAAATCTACACGCCGCCATCTTGGATGATGTCATTGCCCATTTTGGATACATCTGGCAACACTGCAGAATGTGTCAGAACAGCTTCGCCCCAATACTAATGTATGACGTAGGTGCGAAGAACTAGCCGTTATCCGTGACTCCAACTATAGTATTTGAGAAGTCCATTCTTTGTCCTGGTGGCTAATTGCTTCCTTCAGATGGCGCACATTTGGGCGCATCAGCGCTCAGAATCTGTCTCTACTTTAACAATGGAAGAGTTTATTGAAGAACAGGGCTGTTCTAGTTGACAGCTCGCGCCAGCATGCCCTCTTCAATGTTTTCACTGTGGCTTGTTGGGAGACCTGGGAATAAACTACGAGAAGATGATGTTGATGGGGAGGCAGCTGAATTACTGGTATTATACTTATGCTAAATATTTCGGGAGACATCAGATTTGCTTTAATCTCACATGCGTGGCTCTGAGTGAACTTCAAATATAATTTCCATATTTTCGGTACCACTACATGGTGCGTCGTCACATGGAGGGATGATTGTTATATTTTCAGAGGTGGTAGGGTATATACTAACGGCCACGATTTCCATAGCTTTTATGTCTGTTGGTTTCGTTTTCTCTATTCAGATACAGACGTAGGCTGTGACATGGCCTGTATAGTCGTCTATGACTTGGGGTATAATGTAGCAATACCCATTAGATTTATTTATTTATTTATTAGAGCTGATGCATACGACATTGACTATATATGCACGCCGTAACTGCCAAGTGGGGGCTGCTCAGGACACTATCGATTCGTACAACTTTTCCTGAAGTTGTCGGTAGAATTGCAAAATAAACACGTCCATGGTTGATCACTGTATGAAACAAAGGCCCTATAGTCGCCAACACGAGGAAGAGAAGGAATTGCCGTGTGAATTCAATTCGGACACTTCAAACACAATTGTAGACTTTCAGTATAAAACCACTGCCCCATTTTTAATTAGTAATTGCATAAACATAAGGAATTAGACTCCGAGCAATCATCTGGTTCAGAATCTCAAATGGCAAACTGAAGACACAGACCTGCCATATTCTAAATGTTGCATGGAACAAGATTATTCCGCACATGTTCCGTCATTGTATTTAAATTTTCGTTTGCCTCTGTTTTCACTTAATGTTCTGTCCCAGGTATGGGGATTCAGAAATTTCATGAACAATGTATCAGTTATAAAACCCACTGCACACCATACATACTGTCTTCGTTAAACTGAGACCATTAATGATGGAATTGTCAGCTTCGTACTTCGTAGGTCATGTTTGATTTAATTCCCATATTAAACTGTACATTATTTTAAACTTCACAAACACAAATTGAAAAAAAATTCAAGCCCCGAGTGTGACAATGCTGTGTGAATTACACGGCTGCTAGAATTCAGATATAGGAATCTATGAAAGATGTGTCATATGTTTTGCTGTTAACAGTGGCCAGAAAGCGTATATATTTAGAGGCAACTTTTTTGAGTGTCTCTTTTTTAAAATTGTGTTGCACTGCTTTAGGAAACTGGTTTCTGGGCACAGACTTTCAAATTCTATGAATATGTGTAAAGAAAATCGAACAGAACCCATTCCATTGTTAGATAAAAGCTCATGTTTACGTTCACAGGCGTAAATCTGTATAACCTGCAACCTGACCTGATTGCATACACATACAGAGTGCGTAAAAAATACGACAATAACCAACACCACCTAGAGAGAAGGCCAAATAACGATATATTGACGTTATTTTAATATAAAGTTGAACCACCAAAATAATAGTGTGTGTCACAAAATTATTTATTTTTAAATTGATACTTGAGTGAGGTTAGTTAACAGACAAAGCACACATAGTTGTTGACATGGAAATAAAGCAAAAACAACAAAGAGTGCATAACTGCGATTAATTTCGTCCATAGGGTATACAACTTGTCTAGCGCATTTGTGAACAAAGCTGCTGATGTCTTTGAAAAAATGCGATATTTTCGTGTGTAAGAGCTGTTAGGAACATCTGGGGAATTTTAAAATCAATCACAATATTCACTAACAAGTAACTAATGGGGCTGCACACATAGGTCGGCACACATAAAAAAAATACACACTTCTTATATGAATGCATGGTGACTGTTCTTTTGGACATGCTCAAAAGAACAGACACCGTGCATTTAGATTATAGATTCGCCTCAATGAACCATGAATCCACAATTTTCAGTGGGGATGCATATTTCGTTCGACCTCAAGTGGAAATCTAAAAGTTAATGAGCATAGAGGACGTGCACGAGGACTGTGGATAGGTGGCACTGGGTGGGAGTGTAACTTGGCTGGGGAGTGTGCCGAGATAGTCAGCGCATTTGCGATAAACACTACGTCTGGATGGTGCAGAGGTTAACATAATGGCTTCATAAGCTGGATTGTCCCAATTTGGCACAATTTTCACTCATCGACACTGAGTCCGCATCAATAACTGATGCAGCTGATATCATTAATTCCTTCCTTTTCCTTTCCCCTCTCCCCCTTCCATCTTCAATTTGCATAAGATGCTTTCTTCTTTCACTATTTTTCACCCATTTTCTCTGTAGGGATAGTACATTAATGTTAACTTTCAGGTCCTGAAGCTTGTTACACGAAATTCGTTTAAAGTGCTCATTATGGCTGGCTACACTAATCTTGATGTTTTACTGCAATATTGCAGCCTCCAGTGTGTCTTTTTTTCTCCTTTACCTGCGTGAATGGCCCTTGAACAGAAAATAGGCTCTCTGAATACATCAGAAAAATGCCTAAGAAGGCATTTGAATCAAGCTGTGATTTTGAAATGGGGTTAGAATAGTTTTGCTGTCTGTGGCACATACTCCCCAGATAATGTCACTAGCTTTCAATTTCGTGTTACAGACCTGCAAAATGAGAAGTGAAGTATATTAATCGTAATATGTTCAGGACTAGCGATCTATTTAACTACAATGTGCCATAATACATTAGTAAATTAATTTCAAACCAAAAGTATGTGTTGGAATCATGCCTTGGAATTGACTGGAGCATTTTCTGTCTCATTACATCGTCTTTAGGAAACGTGAAAACATGAACTTTATTTCCTGCTGTGTAATATCCATTACTCTTTTCCATACACAACACTTCGTAACTTTAATGAAGATGCAACTTCATAAACATATATTACATCACGTTAAACTTATCCAAACACAAGTTAGGAATACACAGCGTGAGTTCTGTGTACTTAATTACATAACTCGTACGATCAGATAGCACAGCGAGTCTTTTTTATGCTCAAGACACTGTTGATGCAACATTAGACAGCTGTTGATTTCCACTTTCCGCTGATGTTACAACTTCGAGTTCTCACAGTTGTTGGGCCTTTCCATCTAGGTGATGTTGCAATAACTCAAATAGATTGCGGTCATTTTCACAAGCCAGGAAAAGAACGTCTGGAGCCTTAAGAACTACTCGATGATTGTGACATCTACCGGCAGTGCCAGGTACTTGGTGGCCTGATGCCATGAGCCATGATCCCAGAACCTCGTGATTTAACGTCGAGCCTTTTGAACTCTATGAAACAAAAGCAGATGTGGAGGATTTTAAGCCACCCATCAAAAAGGAAGATGCTGGACGACTGGAAGCCATGCAGCGCTAATTGTGACAGCGAAAAGTAGTATTATAAGATCCGACACTATGTTTTTGAGTTAACAGAATTATACAGTATATTCATGAGCCGTTATTAGGAGTGTTAAAATATTATTTCGAATGTTTTCAAGAACTGAACAGCGAAAAGTAACACCATAATATCCTACATGGTGTGTCTGAGTTACGCTAATGCAGTCATGTATCGCTAAACTGTTATTAGTAACAGGCATTGGGACGTATATCTGCTGCACTGTACTGATCGGAAAACTTTTTGTTCTTGTTTGTAAAGGCAATTACTTATCAGGACCAAAAGTTAGCAGGTTCAACTTCCAATCTAACAAAAACGTAACATGAGAAGTGGACCTATTCAGTGAACAGTGAAAACGAAATGCCAACAAAAAAGTCCTAATAATTATGAATTAAATTTGTTATTAAATTTGGACGACCGGAATGGCCGTGCGGTTCTAGGCGCTACAGTCTGGAGCCGAGTGACCGCTACGATCGTAGGTTCGAATCCTGCCTCGAGCATGGATGTGTGTGATGTCCTTAGGTTAGTTATGTTTAATTAGTTCTAAGTTCTGGCCGACTGATAACCTCAGAAATTAAGTCACATAGTTCTCAGAGCCATTTGTTATTAAATTTGTTCTTTATTTGTGTTTAAAATTTCTGGTAATGGAACAAGTGTGAAAATAATATTTATTGTGTGATGCTGAGAATCTTAACGTAAATTTCCACAAAATCCGTTATCAATTTGTGTTTAGAATATGAATTTTAACCATTTAATTATGTGTACAGGTGTGTGAACTATATTTTCAGCACATCATATACAGATAACTCAGTGTTCCAGTGACAGCAAAACTGTAAAAGTCCACATTGCAGTCACAGACTACGCTAATCTGAAAAAAAGATTAGTTTCCTAGTTTGTGGATGCCATTATGTGAGATCATTGATTTGCAGGTGCTATGACACTAAAGCTGTACACTGTCAATAACATTGCTATTTATGAATAATAATAGAAACCTTTAATACTACTTATAATTATTCAGATGCAGTTCCTACGCTGATACCTTGCTGCCCTGTTTATCTGTTAACATCATAATCTTGGTGAGAACATCCTCATGATAAAACGAAACTCTTGGAGAACTAGCAGCTTAAAAGTGCTACAACTTATAGTACAAGAAGTCAGATTATTTGAACCATCTCATTAAATCATTATGTGGCCTAAAAGCATGATAAGTAGATGCAATACATATTGTGAGTAACCTGTTCAGAATAACGAAAATCACCGCAATTTATCTCTTGAATGTGAACGAAAACCTGTACCACTAAATTTTCTGTCACGTAGTTGTTGATAATGAAGTGGTTATTTGCATTAGCGTTGATTATATGCGAGAGATGAGAGTGGGAAATACAGATCCTGCACTTAAAGACTTGCTACTTTGAAGTCATATGACTGTGGAAACATTCTAACTACTTAAGTGACAGCTATGATGGCTGAACAGACTTGATTTATACTCTAGCACAGTGTTTAGAGCTCTGTTAACATATTAATGAACAATTAAGTACCGAGCGAGGTGGCGCAGTGGTTAGCAGACTGGACTCGCATTCGGGAGGACGACGGTTCAATCCCGTCTCCGGCCATCCTGATTTAGGTTTTCCGTGATTTCCCTAAATAGTTTCAGGCAAATGCCGAGATGGTTCCTTTGAAAGGGCACGGCCGATTTCCTTCCCAATCCTTCCCTAACCCGAGCTTGCGCTCCGTCTCTAATGACCTCGTTGTCGACGGGACGTTAAACACTACCCACAACCACAACAACAACAATTAAGTCAATGGTGCTCTGACAAGTAAAATATCACTAAGTGTGGAAAGGAAAACTAAAAATTCATTTTGATTCCTGTTGTCAATTGTTTATGCATTGTTTGTTCATAATTATTTGTAGATCACGTTTTGTAAAGTGTCAAACATCAAAATTTTCTTCCAGATTGTATCTCTAATGCACAATAGTGTACAAATATAGTTAAATGAAACAAGCATCTTGAAATATGAGACGTGTTATGTCACCTACTTAGAAGCTTCTTTATGGAAAACGTTTTCGAGTTTTGAATTTGAAAGGTGATAATCTGATGTACCACACCAGTGTCGTGTGTGTGTGTGTGTGTGTGTGTGTGTGTGTGTGTGTGTGTGGAAAACTGTTGTATTCATTCAGCGTGAGTTATAAAGTTTTTAGAAGTAAGAATTTCGACTAACAAGGGGCAGCCAGAGTCAGTTGTTATTAAGGAACTTATGTTCACAGTGGACTGTATAGTTATAAATTGTTATTTTTCGCTGTGATAAAAAACAACCAAAGATATCTATTACTGAGAAATAACGATATACGCAATAACTGATGCAAAAAACTGCATTTCAATCAGTCTCTATTGTTGCCCAGGAGACATGGTATCTGGAAGGAGGCACTCTGTACTTCGGAGTGATCATTCCATGACACAACTGGCCTGGTGGAGGTGGCGGGGAGGTAAGTTTAATAATGACGTTGTTACAGTCGGCAGCAAATGCTAAAATCATTGTCAGATGCTTCGCCATTTGAAGCTACTCACAAAAAATATACAGGGAGCATTCATGGATCATTGCAGTGTAGAGGACAAGGGGTTATTTTTAGGAAATATGGTGCGAAATTGTGATTTAATGTGTTTCAGTGCACGATGTGCCAGCCTCACGGCAGGCGGCGGATAAAGGCTAGTCAGCGCGTTATGCAGGTGACACAGTTTTGCAAAGAGTGTCGGTATGTGTGTACGTGCGCAGCAGCCATCAACAGCCAGAACACAGCATTAGCAGAATTACGCAGCCGCAGGCCGCGTGTGGCGCGGTTGCGTTAGCCAACTCATCGGGAACATTCTAATAAACAAGGCGCTGCATAGCCGGCAGATTCATCTGCGGTCTGCCCTATTTAAGGGCATCAGAGGTGGGCGTCGGCATCAGTTCGACCGATTGGGCGTTCGGTCCCTGTTATGACCGGCCGGCGGAGGTGGTTGTCTGCAGCTGCACCGGCGACTCCCAGCGTCGTCACGAGCCGCGGCATCTGCAGGAGGTGAGCTGGGCCGGGCCTCGTGCTGCTAACCTCCTACCGCCTGCGCAACCGTGTTGCCTTCCCCAGGCTGCGCGCATCAGCACATCTCCACTGCAGCATGAGTGGTGGGGCTGAGCTACCGGAAAATGTATTGGAAGAACCAACAATAAACAGGAAGACTGCTAAAAACAGCCACCTCCTGCAACCTAGCCACGCCCTACAACCCTAACAACGTCTCCCACTCCGGTCATCCTATTACAAGTGGTGTCAGTCGGGCAACCTGCACATCACACACTCCTGTTACAGTTGGCGACAGTAGTGGTCTTCTCCCTACATTTGGAGGAAATTGTGGCTGGTAATCGGCGAAGATATGTGGCACCTGAGAAGGGCAACAATGGATCAGCAACTCCTGCAACATGACAAGTAAGTGCCAATTTTTCGTTCGGTGGTTTGTTTGAACCTGTAGCATAGTGCGTCTTCCCTTCCTGTTCTTCTTTCTGGGCTTACTGTAGTCTTGATTTGATAGCTGGTAGTGATGGAGTAGTCTGTGTCAGCAGCTACTTGAGCGAGTGTTGAAATTAGAGATAGAGCTTGCTCCATCTAAAGAAGCGAGCAAGGAACGGTTTCCTGTTAATGCAGTAATTCTTGACACCAACGCTGCGTCTTTTGTCACCCCTTTTTCGGGAAAAGCTGGGGAGGATGTTATGATTTTTTTGAGAACCTTAGCATGGCTGCTAAATTTGGAAATTGGGGTGCAGAATCACTTTTGCATGTGGGTAAGTTTAAAGTAACTGGGGATGCCAGAGCATACGTTACATGCCATAAAGAATTAAGGGATGCTAGGACATTTGAAGTATTGACAAAAGGGTTGCTGGAAATCAATAGAAGCTTTTGTAGATCGAATTCGAAAAATTAATGTTAATACCTATGAGCTAATGGATTCCAATAGGGTTAATGAAGCCATTCTGCAGGAAGCTGAGCAGAGGGCACTAGACGCATTTTTGCGGGGAATACAACACGAAACCTCTTGCAAGATTAGGATGCAATTCCCTAAGACTCTCAATGAGGCAGTCAGAATCGCAGTGGCGTTAGAGGAACGTGAAGCAGTAACAAAGACGCGAGTAGAAATGTACTCAGTAAAGTAGAATTAAAACCACCACGTTGGGCGTTAAGTGGCGTGGTTGAGGGACGGGTGAAGTCACTCACATCAGCGGTTTTAAACTTCAGAGTGGAAATGAGGGACTTCCAGATGAAGGTAGAAGTTCTTCCAGTTGTTGGCAGCAGCTATGATGTCATACTCGGATTGGATTTCCTTGTTGCGCATCACACAAAAGTTAACCTGGAATGGCGTACCGTAGAACTAGACAGAATATAATTTCGCCTATGTTCTGACCCCGAAAAACCATTACTGTCGTAACGAACTGCCGAGACGTTGGGAAGGCCACCTAAATTGAGTACAAGATCCCTTAGGATTAACTCGCAGGATACTATACCGAAGGGTACAGGGAAAATAATCTGGACAGATGTTGGAGCTAGCGTGCCGGTAACTTCGTTGTGTGTCGTTGAACCTCTATCTGAGGACGAGCTGCTGGATAAAATGAAGTGTTTTATGCGCCCTAGCGTGTCCTATGTGCGGGAGAGAGAAGGGAAAAAGGTTATGCCTGTCAGTATTGATAATTTTGGCCTTGAAGAGGTGCAGTTAGCATGTGGTACCGTAATAGCGAATCTGAAGATAATAGGGGAAGATGAACTGGATAAGGATTTCGCAGAAGAGAGTCTGTTAGCTGGTCCGCACTGAGGGGTGAAGTAGCACATTTAGAAAGGCAAGACAGAGAAGTCATGGAGAACCTTTTGACACAATATAAAGAGTTATTTAATTCTCATGGTCCACTGCCCACCACACCGTTAGTTCAGCATGACAACCAGACTGGGAATGAAGCACTGGTGTATAAACGTCCTTATCGTGTTTCAAAAAGTTTACAGCCTGCCATGGAAGAATTTATTAATCAACAGCTTAAGGATGGGAAACTAGAAACCAGTAGTAGTCCCTGGTCCGATCCTGTCGTAATAGTGGGTAAAAAATCACCTGATGGGGGCAAGGCATACCGTTTTTCTTGTAATTATCGTTTTCTGAATCAAAAAACTCTAGCGGAGGCACACCCAATGACTAATATCACTGACGGTCTGGATAATTTGGGTCAGTGTCGGTACATCACGACCTTGGATCTTCGAAGCGGATACCACAAGTTGGAGGTCGCCCTGGAAGACCGACCGAAGACAGCTTTTTCAATAACTACAGGTCATTTTCAGTATCGGCGAATGCTTTACGGACTCAAAAATGCTCTGGCAACCTTCCATCGGTTACTAGATAGCGTGTTACAAGGTCTGAAGCCTAATCAGTGTATGGTATATTTGGACTACATAATAGTTTTCTCAAAGGACGTGCAAGAATATGTGCGCCGTTTGTGTGAAGGTTTCGATCGTCTGAAAGCAGCCAGGTTAACTCTTCATAAGGAAAAATGTCATTTATTGTTGCAAGAGGTCCGTTATTTAGGTCATATTATAGGACAGGAGGGTGTCCGCTTAGAGGCAGTAATGAATTTTCTGACACATACAAAAGTAAAAGAGTTGCAGTCTTATTTAGATCTTGCCAATTTTTACAGGAGCTATATTCCAAAATTTGCTGAAATTGCAAGGCCCCTCACGCAGTTGTTGAAGAAGGGAGCAAAATTTCACTGGTCAGCAGAATGCGAAGAGGCTTTTCAAAAGTTAAAAATTTTTGTAACATCTTGTCGGGACTTGGCTTTTCCAGATTTTAGTAAACAGTTTGTATTATCTTGTGACTCTAGCAATTTTGCTTTGGGTATTGTATTATAGCAGGAAATAGTTGGGCAGGAACACCCAATAGCATATGCTTCCAGAGAGCTAAACAATGCAGAAAAAAATTACTCAACAACCAAGAAGATTTTGCATCTTAGTGAGTACGATTTTGAAGCGATTCATCGATCGGGTAAATCGCACAGAAACGCGGATGGTCTGAGTGGTAAAGTATGCTCCATGGAATGCACAGGACTAAATGAGAACGAATGGGAGGAGGCACAAACCGCCGACACAGATTGTCAACGATGGCATTAATTTTTGGAATAATCTATTTCCGGTGTTATTTGTATGGATGACATTTCAAGGTGATTACTGACCATGCAGCACCTAAGTGGTTGTTAGGGCTTAAAAACCCAACGAGTAGATTAACTAAGCAGGCTTTGCATCTTAGTGAGTACGATTTTCAAGTGATTCATCGATTGGGTAAATCGCACAGAAATGCGAATGGTCTGAGTGGTAAAGTATGCTCCACGGAATGCACAGGACTAAATGAGAACGAATGGGAGGAGGCACATACCGTCAACACAGATTGTCAACGATTTACCTCACAGCGACAGTTCGTAGTGGAGTATTGTACCGTAAAACTAGGAACGGTCCATGCATAGTCATACCAGAAAAACTGCGAAGCGAAATTTTAAGGCAAGAACATGATTCTATGTTTTCTGGTCATTCAGGTCATAGAGCAACGGAAAGGACGGTAGCACAGAGTTATTGGTGGTCAACGCATAGGCAAGATGTCGATCAGTACATAATGAATTGCAGGCAGAATTGAGTTATCAGAAAATTGTGTTGCAACGACTACTGGAAGTGGATAGACCTTTTCAATTACCTGGCTTAGACGTCTTGGGACCGTTTGTGCATACACCAGCAGGTAATTGCTATGTTCTAACAATAATAGATCTTTTTCGCGCTATGTGTCTATGACAGCTATTCTGGACCAGCGATCCGAAACAGTGGCTCACGCCATGGCACGTCAATGGATATTGAAATTCGGAACACCTGAAACTATAATTACAGATCAAGGGAAAAACTTTATGTCCGATTTGATGAAACAGTTATGCAAGTTGTTGCATGTAAAGAAATTGAGAACGAGCGCGTTACACCTGCAGGCTAATGGTCGGACCGAGAGAGTTCATCATACAATAGCTAAGACGTTAAAGTTATTATGTAAATTCGCAACACCACAATTGGGATACCCTATTGGCTTTTGTAACCGCGCCATATAACTTAAAAGTGCATGAAAGTACAGGATTGTCTCTGTATGAAGTACTTCTCAGGCGGAAGACGCCATATCCTTTTGAATTGCTCAAGACCCCACCAGGAACCGATATTTCGGCTGTTAAGGATTTTTCCACAAAATTGAAAACAATCTGGCGGCAGGTGAAAAAAATGAACACTAAAGCGTTAGAGAGACAGGACAAAGTTCACAATAGAAAGGCGGTTTTACCCAAATATCATGTAGGACAATGGGTGATGATGACTAATCCGTATATGCCAAAACGCAAAATGAAAAAAATTTGTATCCTGTTATCAAGCTTCTTTCCAGGTGATTGAGATTACATCGCCAGTGAATGTAAAATTACAGCTTCCAACTCGCCCTACTACCGTGTATGTGGGCTGAATTAGGCCTTTCAAGGGGAATTTTGAGGAACTTCCTTCAGTCTCTGCAGTAACTGCTAGTGGGGAGAAAGATGAATCTGAGAAAAAGAATAAGAAAGGATAGATAAATAAGAGAACCAAGTTAATTGTGGAAGCGATCAGACATGCTATTATGCTCTTAGGCCACGTGTAAAAAGGAAGAGCTAATGTGAGTTGTTTTTCTTTTGTTTCTCAGGAGGCGTGACGTTCTGGTAAGACCAGCAGTTCCAACGTCATGGGTTGCGCTGAAGAGTGAAGAGGGAAGGTGTGCACTGTCTCTCAGCATAGTTATTCTGTTTTGCTGTTGCAACTTAGCTGAAGCCTTGAAGGTACGTCTTATTCAAGTGGTCTTTTGTTCTCGCGACAAACGGACATAATTATGTCCGGACATCAATGGACCTTAAGGGTGGACTGTAATATTTGGGCGGTTGAAGACGAAATCTATAAATTAGAGGATACATTTAATGAACTTCATTCCATGGTGGCTAATCAATCAAGGTTTAATGACACATAGGGGGAATATCAGCTACGACAATCAGCTTTTGCACACTTACAAGCTCAGTTGCGGCAAACTGCACGGTTAATCCCGCATGTCCGTAGGAAAAGAGGATGGTTAGACGCACGTGGACATATCCTAAAAACTGTTTTGGACCACAGATGCAGAAGATATTAAAAGTATTAATGAAACGCTACAGCAGGTACAGAATAATGTGAATGGCAGCCAGGGAATGCTAGATCTTCACACAACCCAATTAAAGAGTTTGGAGAAAGATGTAGTTAATAATACGAGCCAATTGCGAGATTTGGCCGCGACCTTGATGTCCCAGATTAAGGCCACAGCCGACACAACCAATCAAGACTGGGGTATAATCAAGTACCGGTTTGGACAACATCGATTCACAGCTGATAATCGCTAAGCTGCTCCGTTTTCGTGCTGATAGTATTACAGAAGCATGCATAGAAGCCACGGAACTACAGGAGGCTTTGTTGCATGCAATGTGTGGGCACCTAACCCTGGTACTGTTACCTTCGGAACAACTTAGGGAAGGATTATGGAAAGTTCAGTTGGAATTGCCCGCATCCCTGGAGCTACTGACGACATTAACAGACGAACACTTATCTCTGTACTACAAAATGGCCACTGTTATCAGTATGTGGACGGGTACCCTGCTGAGAATTCGTATCACAATACCATTAACATGTAAGGATTGTAAATTTGAATGTTATGTCTTGCATACGTATCCAGTGAAGTGGGAAATTTTGCAGAAATTCGTACAATTAACTGACAGGAAACACTGTTAGTGGCACATAACAAACAAGCTCATGTTTTCCTCACTGCACAAGACTTGCTGTGTTATCGAACAGGTCCAGTTACCATCTGTCCAGCGAAATTGTTACACATTGTTCCCAAATCTTGTGAGTATTCTCTATTCTGCTCTCAAGAACCAGTCACGGAGTGCCCTAAGGAAATTATAGCAGGCACAGTGCAGTTCTTTCAGCAAGTGGGTCCACATTGGGTATTTTCAGTAATGGAATACACAGTCGTTATTTGCGTTTGTTAAGAGCAGGGTAAGCAAGGGAATACGCAAAGAATAGAATTTCAGGGCCAGGGACTGTTAATTAACAGCACACAGTGTGACATTTGAGGGCCAACTTCCCGTTTACCAGCCGTGATTAATGGAGCTACAATCATGAACAAAGCTTTCACATTGATCTATGTACCTGACCAACCGGTGCAAATTCGTCACGAAAGAAAATCTCACTGTTTTGAATAGCACATTACACCTGACTTTGCTCGCCTCTTAGGACCGGATGCTAGCAGCTCAGGATGGATCTATAACTATGGAACACCTTTTTCAAGTGCATGAGTACCATACTGAGCATAAGCAACACTTACTAGTTATTCGATCATCAACCACTCCCAACTGTATTTTTATCTTTGACGTAGGACTAGTGTACTATCGGCTCAAGAGGAAGGTAGACCAAATCCCGGCCCTTCCTACCTTTAACCTGAGGGTCCAGACAAAATCACTGAACAGTTGTGAGGCGCTGCAGCAGAACACTGAGCAATGTTTATGAACAAAGATTAGACTGAGGATAGAAGTGAATGAACACAGTGTCAATAGTGAATCAATCTCATTTTGTGGTGTTTGTGAAGTGAACTGTGGTTCTTTTGACTTTTTGGTTGAATTCATGGACCAATTCTTTAAATTGTAGAGGACAAGGGGCTATTTTTAGGAAATATGGTGCGAAATTGTGATTTAGTGTGTTTCAGTGTGTGATGCGCCAGCCTCACGGCAGGTGGCGGACGAAGGCTGGCCAGCGCGTTATGCAGGTGACACAGTTTTGCAACGAGCATCAGTATGTGTGTACGTGCGTGGGAGCCATCAACAGCCAGAACACAGCATTAGCAGAATTACGCAGGCGCAGGCCGCGTGTGGCGCGGTTGCGTTAGCCAACTCATCGGGAACATTCCAATAAACAAGGCGCTGCATAGCCGGCAGATTCAGCAGCGGTCTGAACTATTTAAGGGCATCAGAGGTAGGCGTCGGCATCAGTTCGATCGATTGGGCGTTCGGTCCCTGTTATGTCGTCGTCATCAGTGACACTGTCCCCGAGGACTGGCCGGCGGAGGGCGTTGCCCGCTGCTGCACTGGCGACTCCCGGCATCGTCATGAGCTGCAGCATCTGCAGGAGGTGAGCTAGGCTGGGCCTCGTGCTGTTAACCTTCTACCGCCCGAGCAACCGCTGACCGAGCACGGCGTCGCACTTCCCAGGCTGCACCCATCAGCACGTCTCCACCGCAACATGAGCGGTGGGGCTGAGATACTCGAAAATGTATTGAAAGAACCAACAATAAACAGGAAGACTGCTAAAAACAGCCACCTTCTTCACACAGCCACGCCCTACAACCCCAACCATGCCACCCACACCGGTCATCCTATTACAACAGGAAGACATCATGGATGTAGACCATACTGGTATAGTCAGACCAGAGCGCCAAATGCATAGTGATAGTGGTGCTGCTATGTTGTAAACGAGGCCATGCAAGAGGTGCAGTAGTATGCTGGGTGGACGTCCATGTAACAGTTCTCTTGGTGCCTTTCTGCGCCACGTTCAGGCTCTTAAAGTACAGAGAAATGCATTGAGCACTTTGATGGAGAAGTGACACCGGACCTTAAATCTTATGCATGCCAGTTTTAAAGGGAAGTGTCATGTACTCGGATGCACTTATAGATTCGGGGTGAAAAGCTGTAATGAAGTGATTCATGATCACTTGCTGTTTTCAAAACGAGTGCAAAGCCTCGGAAATGAATTGTGGATGATTATCTGCCACAATTAGTTTGGAAAGGACTTCACTGGTGAAAACTTGGGGAGGAGCGTGATTGGTGCATCTAAGGTCATAGTGCCCATTCTGTTATCATAATGAAAATGAGAATATGCATAAATAATTACGAGTTACATGTGTTTCAAAAAGATGATCACGAAGTTCAACTAATTGCGTCTGCAGCTTCAGGAACGAAACAATTATTTGAGACGATGCTGGTGCTGATTTTACATTTAACATTTGATGATGCCACTGTGGCTGCAGTACATTAGGACACTGTTCTTATAAAACACAGATCTGAAGATGGTCATTATGACCAAAACCGGTAATCTGTGAACAAAACGTTTGTGACCATAGACATAAATTAAAGGAAATTTAATTATTTGAGATTTATGTAAATGGCTGGCAAGCCACCACTTCATGCAAGTAATTTCCCAGCGACCATGATTCAAGAAAGATAAGTTACAATTCGCTAGCGTAGGTGAGGTTTCTACATGATGGGAGTTGAGAAGAAGAGTTTATTAATTGAGGTGTAGATGGTGATGTAGTGATAAGCAATGGGTCTGCCTGAGATGACACTTGTTTGGTCAAGTTTTTTTTATCCAACAATCTGTTTCTACAGTATCGAGTCTATGGCAGTTTCAAAAACAACTAAGGTCAGAAGTACTGGGACGTAATCGATAGTACAATAAATATGACTGTCTAAGGTGGAAATGGCTACTTGAGTGTTACAACCCATGGCTATGGAATCATCTAAATAATTGACACATGCAGGAATAGGTTCTCTAAGGTACTCTAATTAGTGTTAAAATATCATTAAAGGCTTGCCCACAATGAAAGTGATAGGTCAATAGTGGAAAAGGCAAAAGAGCATGTTAACTACAAGTAGGAGTTGTGACTGCAGTGTGCAGAATTTGAAGGTCTATATTTAGCATTCACCTTCTTTGAGGCATGGAACTGGGTAGGATTCAATGATACACTCCTGGAAATGGAAAAAAGAACACATTGACACCGGTGTGCCAGACCCACCATACTTGCTCCGGACACTGCAAGAGGGCTGTACAAGCAATGATCACACGCACGGCACAGCGGACACATCAGGAACCGCGATGTTGGCCGTCAAATTGCGCTAGCTGCGCAGCATTTGTGCACCGCCGCCGTCAGTGTCAGCCAGTTTGCCGTGGCATACGGAGCTCCATCGCAGTCTTTAACACTGGTAGCATGCCGCGACAGCGTGGACGTGAACCGTATGTGCAGTTGACGGACTTTGAGTGAGGGCGTATAGTGGCCATGCGGGAGGCCGGGTGGACGTACCGCCGAATTGCTCAACACGTGGGGCGTGAGGTCTCCACAGTACATCGATGTTGTCGCCAGTGGTCGGCGGAAGGTGCACGTGCCCGTCGACCTGGGACCGGACCGCAGCGACGCACGGATGCACGCCAAGACCGTAGGATCCTACGCAGTGCCGTAGGGGACCACACTGCCACTTCCCAGCAAATTAGGGACACTGTTGCTCCTGGGGTATCGGCGAGGACCATTCACATGAAGCTGGGCTACGGTCCCGCACACCGTTAGGCCGTCTTCCGCTCACGCCCCAACGTCGTGCAGCCGGCCTCCAGTGGTGTCGCGATAGGCGTGAATGGAGGGACGAATGGAGACGTGTCCTCTTCAGCGATGAGAGTCACTTCTGCCTTGATGCCAATGATGGTCGTATGCGTGTTTGGCGCCGTGCAGGTGAGCGCCACAATCAGGACTGCATACGACCGAGGCACACAGGGCCAACACCCGGCATCATGGTGTGGGGAGCGATCTCCTACACTGGCCGTACACCTCTGGTGATCGTCGAGGGGACACTGAATAGTGCACGGTACATCCAAACCGTCATCGAACCCATCGTTCTACCATTCCTAGACCGGCAAGGGAACTTGCTGTTCCAACAGGACAATGCACGTCCGCATGTATCCCGTGCCACCCAACGTGCTCTAGAAGGTGTAAGTCAACTACCCTGGCCAGCAAGATCTCCGGATCTGTCCCCCATTGAGCATGTTTGGGACTGGATGAAACGTCGTCTCACGCGGTCTGCACGTCCAGCACGAACGCTGGTCCAACTGAGGCGCCAGGTGGAAATGGCATGGCAAGCCGTTCCACAGGACTACATCCAGCATCTCTACGATCGTCTCCATGGGAGAATAGCAGCCTGCATTGCTGCGAAAGGTGGATATACACTGTACTAGTGCCGACATTGTGCATGCTCTGTTGCCTGTGTCTATGTGCCTGTGGTTCTGTCAGTGTGATCATGTGATGTATCTGACCCCAGGAATGTGTCAATAACGTTTCCCCTTCCTGGGACAATGAGTTCACGGTGTTCTTATTTCAATTTCCAGGAGTGTATATTGTGTACTGAGTGCTTAAAATCCTCACATAATCAGGGACATCAGTCTGATTTGAATGTCACTACCAAGGGTGGAACCAGTCGTTCTCGTAGACAGTCTGCTTCAACCTTAACAACTTCATGTAAAATGTGAGGGGTAGGACGAGTTGGTCTCTCTAATTTCTTTCACGAGCTATGTATTTTTAGTTGCTGGACAGGTAGGGAACAACTATATGTCTTATACGATGGCGGACAAGGATGGAAGGGTTAGTTGCAAGCATTAAAACAAGAGATGTGTTGCAAAAAATCTGAAGGTACATCGTTTTTAATTTTTCCAATCCTCTCTCAGATCACATTTATACTTCATAATATGAATTAATATACCTTTGGCGCATTCACCTGGTGCCTGTATGAATTAACACATCTCGTTTGTCTATGCAGACAAACCTTATAGGAAGCTAGACAATTCCACCCCCCCCCCCCAACTGTTTACTGGTGTGATCCATTGTCACTGGACAACAGTATACTCGTACAGTAGAGGTGCAATCCAGCATCCTCAATTTTCTATCTTTAAACATTTCAAATTATGGTTTTTGGCCTGTGTGGGTTCGAAAGACATTTATTGGTGTCCAAATTTTTAATTAGTTCTTTGCCTAGGATGTTCTACATTATAATATGTACATTTATGATAAAAAATAGTTTACAACAAGTGCATTTGAAAGCCAAAGTTATTGTTGCCATCATTGGAGTGTAACCATTGTCTGCTCCTGTCATGGTTAAACATTTGCATGTCATGTAGTGTACACTGTGTGTACACTTCTTAAATTCATTGGTACCACAGTTATAGATAGGCTGTCCAAGTGTTTGACACCCATTCACTTTTTATCACAAAGTTTGCTGCGAAAGTATACATCATGTTGCTTCAAACAGGTGTGCTGTAGCGTGTGGGTACTTGGATTACCGATGCTTCGACGAGAAGGCACATCATTACGGCCAAGGGCAGTGGTTCCCCATGGCAATTCAGATATTCCAGTGGTCTAACCTAACTCATGCGTTCAGCAACACGTCGACACTTGATCGAGGTCAAGGTAAGTATATAAGGTTTTCTACTTTTTCTGAACACTCCCTTTTGTAAAACGCCTATCGTCTCACGGCTCTACCGAGGGTCAAAATGTGTTGCTTTTGGTAAGCACTCGCACTTATTTTTCACTTCAGCACATGGGTACACTGCCTGAAAAATTAGAAAGATATGGAGTGGAGATAGGGCTGATAATTAATCAGTCAAAGAGGAAGTATATGTTAACATCTAGGTAAAAGTATAGTGAAAGAAAAAGCATCATAACTTTCAATTGGAAAGAATATGAACGCTGTGAGAGCTTTAAATATCTTAGGTCGCTGATAAATGAGAATAATGATATAAGAGAAGAAATACGTGCAAGTATTACAACTGGTAACAGGAGCTACTTTGCACTTATCCAAGTATTTAAAGCAAGAAGTGGTAGTAGGAATCTGAAGCTGACTGTATCGTAAAATAGTGAGACCTGTGGTTATGTATGGTTAAGAGACTTGGACAGTGACGCAAAATGGTGAGGAGTTGTCGCAGAGATCAGAAGGGAAGATGTTTCTAGAATGAAACATCCCCCAGGCTGTGGCTAAGCCATGTCTCCGCAATATCCTTTCTTTCAGGAGTGCTAGTTCTGCAAGTTTCGCGGGAGAGCTTCTGTAAAGTTTGGAAGGTAGGAGAGGAGGTACTGGCAGAAGTAAAGCTGAGAGGACGGGGCTTGAGTCGTGCTTGGGTAGCTCAGTAGGTAGAGCACTTGCCCGCGAAAGGCAAAGGTCCCGAGTTCGAGTCTCGGTCCGGCACACAGTTTTAATCTGCCAGGAAGTTTCAGAAGGGGAGATACTTAGGAAAATCTTCATACCAGTGAATGATAGGGTGTTTTCGTGAATCGGAAATAATGAGATCATAGAGGTGCACAGCAAACCAGACATTGTGACAAAAATACAGAGTATTATATAATGTTGGTTGGGACATATAGAAATAGTGACGAGGAGCAGCATAATCGTAAGTTTTCAAAGGGGAACCAAGTGGACGCCGTATAAAGGGCAGACCAAGTTCCAGACGGCCAGAAAACGCTGAGGAGCACTTGACTAGAGTTGGAGTTAGAAGCCAAGGCAGCCAGCAGGGAAGAGTGGGCGGAGATTGTCCGTGAAGCCAAGGTGCTACACAGGCTGTTTCGCCAAGAAGTAAGTAAGTACATGGCCACACTAGTTTTCTATATCTTATAAGGCTTCATATAACTTTGCAGTCCTGTTTTGATATGTGATCTTTCAAATAGTCTTGGTGTTAGAATGGAATACATGCAAATAAATTTTGCGATGCATCATTATTGTTTTAAACTAGGTATCTAAGGATTCTTAGAATCAATGGCATGGCAGGTTTCCTCACTACATATTCGGTATATGTGTGTATGTGTGTCTGTGAGTTACATTTCTCCTCATATCAGCACCACTCAAAGCTATTACTACTATGTACATTCTTTTACACCATATTCGTCCCATGGTCATTTACAGTATTACATTTTACAACCTTTTGCCCAAAGTCGATACCTTTTATTTAATATGTTCACTACAAGCAAATGGTACTTTTAAGTTTTGTATTCACATAGTTTTGCTCTGCATAATCCAATTTAAGTTTCATCTTTCAGTATTAACGAGACAACATGTATACATAAGTTTCACATGATGTGCAGAAACTTCTATTCTCACATCCTACCTGACGCGACTGTCTGTTATTCCAGTGTTGAAGAGAAGAAAACTTCATTGCATGTAAATCGCCAGAAGCCAACACAGCAACACTTAACTAGACCTTATCAACGTCTACTTCAAGTATAAGGTGTCTACTAATTTAAAGAAATGGTTATGTGGAAAGGAAGAAGCATTCATTTTACTCAGTCACTACAGTCCTGCGTTTATCTATAACAGGACCTTTGAGTACATTCTTTGTGAAAATTTACTCGTTTTTGTGTTAACTCACTTATTTAGTGTTTCCTACCTAATGGTTAATTTTGATTGTACAATTCCATGTTATACAAGTCATCAACATCAATTGTTTGAAAATATCTACAACGATTATCCTTCAGTGTCTGTGACATACCTTTATCACTGCTGGATGTCACACTTGTGTATTAAGATGTGTATAAATATGTCGCTATGAAGATTGTGTCAGTGAATAGCTGCAAAATAATGTTCAGGTAGATTGTGATCATGTGTAAGCTCACATGAACACAAGTGCTTGGTGCTCTTTTCAGCAACTTATGCCTATAGCATCTGGTCCGACCTCTTGTTGTTTGGATGTACGAGACTTCAATTTAACTTTCATAACATCTGACGTACTATAGACTTTTATCATGCACATATTCACCCTATTAAATTTACACACATATTTTTATAATTAGAATTATTTATGTTACAGTGTGACCCTTTTTCTTTTGTACCTAGCACCTAACTATCGTGCACCATATTTATCCCAGGACGTGTCCATGCAACATTTGCTGGACGGAAACTTAATACTAGTTTAAAATTAGGCTCATAGTTGCTCGATTTCTACTAATGCATTACTTTTTCAACATACACCTATCCATTTCCCATCATTATGTAGCTGTATTCATCAGTCATATCGTGTTATAAGGGGGCAAATGGTTATAGTGCAGCTGTCATTTTCATTTACCTTTTGCACCTGAAAATAAAGCTGTTGTCACAGATGGAACACAGTCTCGTTACCTTAGTCAGGTTATTCAAAACTTAGCATCTATTCCTTCCTTCATTGTGCATAGATATCCCCCTACAGTGTTTAATTTAGCTTGCACATAATCACTTGTAAATGTATCTGTACTATACATAGTAATATAGTGTGTACATATTTCTTGTATACAGATTTTTAATTCTGTCTGCTGTAAATAGTCCTGACATTAATTCTTTTCTCCTTTTAGTTTTAGCTTTGTAGTGTAGAATCTTCATTTCTGTAAAGTTTCTAAAATACAGCTTGGTCGGTATTCATTTGCTAAGCTGTTTCAGTCTGCAGGTTATGTGATACATCGGACTATACTGTGCTGTGAGAACTCGCAACGGCTGCTGACCTGTAGGCTAGTCCTGCTGCAGATGTTTAGTGTCTCCTTCTCTTCATAACATCATGTCTTCTATGCCTCAGGCACATTACTACAGTGCATTTAGAGAGTGCACATATTATTAAAATAAATCTCGTGCTTGCCAGTGGAAATGTTTTCAAAGTTTTTATGGCTCATGGACATTTAATCAAAATCTTAAATAACTAAAACTTACATTCCATTCCATTAAGAAACATGAAATAACTATATGGAAGTCTTTCCTTAATATTAAACATAGAATTGTGATATACAGGTTCAAATGTCATTTTGTGTATATATACACTACTTCTTTGTTTATCCTATGCTAATTTTGCCCAGTGCTGTTATATTGTTTTATTTGTTGTGGTGTTTTATGTCGTTTTATGCTGTGTTGGAATATTATTTGGACGAGATTTTGGTTTGTACTGTTGACTTTCGAGTAATACGTTGTTAACTATATTCGTCGTTTGCGTAATATGTTGAATGACGAATTCTTGGTAAAGCACTGTTAATACCTTTTCATTGCGGGTTCTTGAGTCTGTAAAGAAACACTGTGCTATGTAGGTTCATTTGTCACATCTCCAGCGTCTCCCCAAACCGATGTCGACGTAGATATCTGTAATTCTCTAGATATTTATGGGGATGTAATTGTAGAAGAATAATTAATTTCGAGTTTTACCTATTTATCAGTTGAGATGAGGTCTTTTAATTCTTCTTATACAATGCAATATATCTACAGAGCTGTACTAGTTTCAAGATAGTCTTAATGAGAACAATAATCCGATGAACAACAGTCAGAGTAATTACCATAACAGAAAGCAACAAAAAATTAAGAGTATATATAATTCAGAGATAACAGTCTTGTTCACTCCTGTCAGCAAGATCATAGCGTCTTTTATTCCACAGTGTCAAACAATCATTTCACTAATAAAATTGTTTGTATTAAATTGTGACATTACAGTGGGTTCCTCAGGAGTATTTCAGAGTGAGACACAAAATGATGTTGAACTCCTGCACAAACCGTTTCAATAACACCCTGTTCTTTCAACCTTTTCGATCACACATCACTGGTATTAAGTTTTTGTCCAACTGAGCATTGTTGATTTTTGTCATGACAGTAATTAGAGTTTTATCTACATTTATATTTACCTGTGCTAATGTAGGTTTAGTGTTGTGAAATGTTCACTGCGTTTCATTACAGTTATCTACACCGCAAAAGATTACCCTGAAGTCTAACTTGCCACTGTATTATTGCACGAATGACTGGAAAAATCACAAACAACTGCATCGAGGCCTTCAGTAATACGAACTGCAATGAATGTGTTACTGTATCTCAACAATACATGAATGAGTCTGGATGTCTCTATACATAAATCGTGTTTGATGACTAGATTTCACTAAACTTTTCCATGTCTCTCTCTCATTTGTTAAACACTTGTCTCGTATACCATTGAACTTATAATATTCGAAATGTATGCAATCGTCTTCTTGTGTCGTTCAGGTCTGTAGGTGGGAGGCGATGATGAAGTTGACAGAAAAGTCAACCGGACTCAGGATCGCAGAGTGAAGAGTTCAGGATGGGCGGTGGACATGACTCTAACCTTCCTTTGGGATGGTATGACAATCAGTTCGACGCTGGGACATGGAACAATTGTAATAGGCTTTACAATTTTTGAGTAGAAACGTAGATTCAGAGTTTATATCTGAGAATTTAATAATTGACAACAGAAATCACTGTACATTACCTTTTCTGCATAAATCAGTGAGAACTTCAGATCATACAGCAGTCTGTAGTATGTTTTGGCAACACTGAATGTCTTTATCATAGTTTTAATTAAAGATTATAGCACACCTCTAGTAGTAATGTAATGTTCTATTGTAATATGACAGTTCATAGGGGTTCATGCAAATAGATTTGATCACCATTCATGACAGTAACTGAAAGTTCATGAGACATCGCGTTATGTACGTGGAAGCACAATATTCACAAAATTAAAGACTGAAAAGTCATGTAGAAACAACAGTTTCAATAAAATTTTCTTTAATCACTCCACAAGGTTCGTGCAGATAATTATATGTCTGTGATAGTCATTGGACAGAAATACAGTTCACAGAGTTGTTCTCTGAAAACACTGTGTCTGAATGTCCTTAGGAAACAGATAGTCACACAATCATTTCTATTCAAGCAGAGTCTAACATTGCTTAGTTCACATAAGCTACTATATATATATATATATATATATATATATATATATATATATATATGGATACTTACGTGAGATACAGTTGTACCTTAGTATGTACACTTTCATATCCACCTCTACTGACTCATGTTATGGGGATAGGTTTCCCAAGAAACATATAACCAAAGGAGTCGAATAGACACCTCGTGAATCTGTATAGATTAGCAATAGATAGAAACCACTAATATTAAAGACTATCAGCCTTAAGTAAATTTGTATGTCTTTGTGTGTGCTACGTACTGTAGGAATGAATCACTAGCATCCTTTTCATAGACAATGATAAGCTGTCATCAATCAATTAATACTAAAAGAAATAACAAAATGATATGATATCATTGGTACGATGCTGATAGAAACAATTAAAATCAATAATCACAGAGTTCAGAGTTTGCACAACATTATATCTATATTCATATGTAAAAATTCATCTCAGCTTGTGAATGTTATTGTGACTAAACACTAGTACAAAACTCAGTCTTGGGGAAGGCAAATCATCTATTGTTTGATTGAGGACGTCTTCTATGAAATTAAATGTTATGATGTTATCATGGAATTGAGACAGCTCATTTATCCTTGTTGAATTTTCTGTCTGGACTTTCTGAATGACATTATTCTAAAGAGGATCTGTTCGTTATAGCTATACTATGTTTCTGCGCAGTCTAAGAAATGCTCTTCAATTTCCCACATCCTTCATTAGCAAAACTTTAAATTCTGATGTTTGGTCTACTATTTCCATAGCCATGGTTAGTCCTTTGGTAGTTTTGATAGGTCATCTGCAATATATTCTCTCTGCCACAGACAACTACAACTTCAAAGCGGTATTTTTGTAGAATATGTGCCCATATAGCTAATCAAGAATGTGAAAGCTTGCAATTATTCAGAACGTTTAGTGCCAGGTGATCATAATATACTCTGGTATATACTCCTGCTAGAGAATAATAAAATTTTAGAAATGTCCATATTAATGACAATGCTCCTAGTTCTGAAGTTGTATAAGTTCATTCACAGTTATTGAGTGTTCGACTTGCAAATGATATGGCACAAAAGTTATGTACACCATCAACGAACTGGATCTGAAAAAGGCAAGCTCATAGGCAAATAACGATACATCTGTCATCAACACAAAATCTAATGTCATGTCCAGATGATGTAAGGTAGTTGCAGTGACTATAGTTATTTTAAACTTGTTAAATGCTATCTCATATTCGTGAGTCAATTGCCATGACACATCGTTTTTTTAAAATAAAGACAACAATACTTCTGAATTTAAGACTTGATTTGGTATGAAAAGATAATAAAATGAAGCTAATCCTAAGAATGCGTTTAAGTGGCTTCTATTACATGGTGATGATGCATTCTCTATCGGACTAGCCTTTTTTGTGGGTAAAATCCCATATGATGAAATAAGATGTCCTACGGAGCTGATATCAGTTAGTGTAAATTTTGATTTCTTGAGGTTGGTAGTCACCCCTGATAGTCAGAAATTCTCCAGCAGTCATCTTAATGTCTCAACGTGTTGTTACCAAATAGGTGTTGCAGTTAACATGTCATCCACAAATCACGTCCTAAGACAGTATCCAGTGCAGAAATGAATACACCTGATCTCACATTAAGGTCAAATGTTAGTACAGTAAATTGGTAACTACACCCTAATTAAAGGACGGCGATATAGTTCCTTGATTCCAAGTCTAATGGGACTTGACAACACGAATATCTTAAAACTATTGCAAAAAAAATCTCGAGAGCTGGAAATTTTTGGATTAATTCCTCTGTATTAGGAGGTTGTGTTCTTACTGGAAGAATAATTTTATTTATGTCTCTGGCATCCACAACCAAGTGAAAACTCCCATCTGACTTGGGTACCACATGTAATCGTCTACAATAATGACTATTCAATGGCTGAATGATGCCCAAGCTAAGCAGTCACTTTATTTCTCGGTCGGTTCCCAAGGAATGGAGTGATACCTGTGACAGTATTTTTTTGGCGTCTCACGTTTAAATGGTAGACATGACCTCTTATAATGCCTGGTTTCTCTTCAAACACCATAGCATAATTCTGTAATAATTGTTTTAATTCATGCATGAGGCACTAGGGCATTAGATTAAATTACTTTTGTGTTTATCTGTTCTAATACGCTTAAGCAAGAATCACTAGTCATTGGGTTGCTGACGTTTCTGCTATTATCCCGAGTAATGAAATTTATCACAATCCTTTGACAATAGGGCCCAAGCAGTTCTTGCTTCTGTATCATATTAACTGACAGAGACACTCTGACCATAGTTTATTTATTTGTTGTTCCATGGGACCAAATTAAGGAGAAGTCTCCATGGTCATGGAACGAGTCAATATATAAAATTATAACACAATAGTAGAAACAGATAAAATGGAATATAAGAAACATATTCAGGCGAAAAGTCGTAAGCTTAAATAAAGAAAATCAACAATGTAACACTGGAATTTCCTTAATTTTTCAGCTCTTCCAGGAGCTTCTCAACAGAATAGGAGTGAGCCATGAGGAAACTCTTCAGTTTAGACTTAAAAGTGTTAGGGCTACTGCTAAGATTTTTGAGTTCTTGTGGTAGCTTATTGAAAATGGATGAAGCAGAATACTGCACTCTGTTCTACACAAGAGTCAAGGAAGTGCATTCCACATGCAGATTTGATTTCTGCCTAGTATTAACTGAGTGAAAGCTGCTAACTCTAGGGAATAAGCTAATATTGCTAACAACAAACGACATTAAAGAACATACATACTGTGAGGGCAATGTCAGAATTTCCAGACTATTGAATAGGGGTCGACAAGAGGTTCTCGAACTTACACCACATATAGCTCGAAGAGTCCGTTTTTGACCCAAAAATACCCTTCTTGAATCAGAGGAACTACCCCAAAAAATAATACCATATGACGTAAGTGTATGAAAATATGCGAAGTAGACTACTTTTCCTGTTGAACTGTCACTTATTTCAGGTACTGTTCTAATGGTAAATAAATCAGCATTTAGTTTCTGAACAAGATCCTGAACATGGGCTTTCCACAACAGCTTACTATCTATCTGAACGCCTAGGAACTTGAACTGTTCCGTCTCGCTTATAATATGCCCATTCTGTCTGATCAAAATATCGGTTCTTGTTGAACTGTGAGTTAGATACTGTAAAAACTGAGTTATACTGTGATTTAGCATCAAATTATTTTTCACAAGCCACGAACTAATTTCATGAACTACATTATTTGATACTGTTTCAATATTACACACAAGATCCTTCACTACCAAGCTGGTGTCATCAGCAAACAGAAATATTTTTGAGTCACCTGTAATACTAGAAGACATATCATTTATATAAATAAGAAACAGCAGTGGTCCCGGCACTGACCCTTGGGGAACGCCCCACTTAACAGTGCCCCATTGGGACTGAACATCGCTACCACTCTCAATATTGCGGAGAATTAGGAGAATTACCTTCTGCTTTCTGTTCTTAAAGTAAGAGGCGAACCAGTTGTAAGCTACTCCCCTTACTCCATAATGGTCCAACTTCTGCAGTAATATTTTGTGGTCAACATAGTCAAAAGCCTTCATTAAATGAAAGAAAACACCTAGCGTTCGCAACATCCAAAACCTCACAGGGAAAAGAGAATATAGCATTTTCAGTTGTTAAACCATTTCTAAAACCAAACTGAACATTTGACTGCAAACTATGTGAATTTAAATGCTCCAGTAACCTTGTATATACAACCTTCTCGATAACTTTAGCAAACACCGATGGCATAGAAATAGGTCTATAACTGTCAATATTATCCCTGTCTCCCTTTTCATAAAGTGGCTTCACTGCTGAGTACTTTAATTGGTCAGGAAACCGACCACTCCTAAAGGAAAAGTTACAGATATGGCTAAGTACTGGGCTAACATACATAGAACAATACTTCAGTATTCTGCTAGATACCCCATCATATCCATGAGAGTTCTGGTCGTTAGTGATTTAATTATTAACTCAATCTCCCTCTTGTCAGTATCATGGAGGAGCATTACAGGCAACAGTCTCAGAACACTTTTTCTAAGAGCGCTATATGATTCCCTGCTGGGACTAGGTTTCTATTTAGTTCACCTGCTATATTCAGAAAGTGATTATTAAATACTGTACATATATGTGACTTAACAGTAACACAGACATTCCCACTACATACTGATTCTATATCCTCAACCTGTCTCTGCAGACCAGCCACTTCCTTTACAACTGACCATATGGTTTTAATTTTATCCTGAGACTTAGCTATTCTATCTGCATAACACATACTTTTTGCCTTCCTAATAACATTTTTAAGCACCTTAAATACTGTTTGTAATGGGTGGCTGCATTTAGATTTGTCTGTTTCTAACGTTTTGATATAATTGCCACTTTGTTCTACAAGATATTCTTAACCCTCTAGTCAGCCCCCCAGGTAGCCTGTTTGTGCTAGTACCCTGTTTCGAATCTTCTAACGGAAAGCAGCTTTCAAAGAGCAGGAGAAAAGTCTTGATGAAAGCATTATATTTGTCGTCTACTGTATCAGCACTATAAACATCTTGCCACTCTTGTTTCTTGATAAGGTTTCCAAAGGTCTCTACAGCAACTGGATCAGCTTTCCTAAACAGTTGATAACTATATTTAACATGTGTTGCAGCACAAAAATCTTTTAGAGTTAAAATTTGTGCATCATGATCTGAAAGGCCATTAACCTTTTTGCTAACACAAGGCCCTTCTAATTATGAGGAATGAACAAAAATGTTGTCTATGGTTGTTCTACTGTTCCCTTGCACTCTCGTTGGAAAGAATACGGTTTGCATAAGATTATATGAATTAAGGAGGTCTACCAATTATATATTTTATTATTATTACAAAAATTGTAGTTATTTTAACAAGTACATCGTTATGAGTTTTTTGAGAGATACTCATTTCTCTTTTTGTAAATTATTATTTGACAACTCATTTAATTAATTAATAAATAGTACAATCACTTATACAATTAATATTGAAGTCACCACATATAACTAACTTTTTGTATTTCCTATAAAGTGAACCAAGAACCTCCTCTATCTTTAACAAAAATGTTGTGAAATCTGAGTCTGGGGATCTATAAATAACAACAGTTAGAAGTTTAGCTCCACTAAATTTAACCACACCTGCACAACATTCAAACACCTTTTGCAATGCAGTTCTTTGAAATATCAAATGACTCAAATGGGATGCCGTTTTTCACATAATTGGCTACTCCCCCACACCACAATCTAGAAAAGCTGCCAGCCAACCTGTATCCTGGTAAAGGAAGCTTCTGAATTATCTCCTTATTTAAGAAGTATTCAGATATACCAATAATTTCAGATTCAACATCTATAAGCAGTTCACTAACTTTATCTCTAATACCTTGTATATTTTGATGAAATGTACTAATTCTCTCATTACTCGGATACCTAAGCTTTGTCGAAAGTGGTTCCTTTGTTAGAGAGACTTCCCTTAAGCAGGAACACCTATCAGCTGACTTCAATCTAAAAAAAAGGTGCAGCTCTAACACCCACTACTCCAGGAATTTTCCCATTAGTGATACCACCACCCACACCTATGCTGTCACCTATGAGCTTACTGGAGGTGGAGTCTATTATTGTATTCTCTCTCTCAGTACTTCATGCCCCAAAATTAAGTCGACGACAATATTAGGTACCATTAGGAACATGCAATCTATTGCTCAGTTACCAAGGTCCATTTTGATTCTTGTTTGGTGTTTAACTGAACGAGAGCGTCCTCCTACAGCACCAAGTATTTTGCAGTTCGCCACGGGAAAAGTCAGCAAATTTTCTCGTTCTACATTTACATCTACATAGTTACGCCGCAAGCCACTGTACAGTGCGTGATGCAGCGTGCCCTTTACCACGAATAGTGATTTCCTTTCCTGTTCCACTCGCAATTAGAGCAAGGGAAAAACGACTGCCAATATGCCTCTAAATGAGCCCCTATTTCTCATGCCTTATCTTCGTGGACCTTACGCACATTGTATGTTGGCTGTAGTCCAATTGGTCGACAGTCAGCTTCAGATGCCGGTTCTCTAAATTTTCTCGAAAAGAACGTCGCCTTCCCTCCAGGGATTCCCATTTGAGTTCCTGAAGCACTTCTGTAACGCTTAAATGTTGTTTGAACCTAATGGTAAAAATCTAGCAGCTCGCTTCTAAATTACTCTGATATCTTCCTTCAATACAGCCTGGTATGGATCCGAAACAATCTAGCAGTGCTCAAGAATAGCTCGCACCAAGGCCTTATGTGCAATCCCCTTTATAGGTGAACCACTCTTTCCTAAAATTCTCCCTATAAACCAAAGTCAACCATCCGCCTTCCATACCAGAGTTCCTGTAATCTCTTCTTAAGAGCCATGAAGATAGAATTTACACTTGTGCCTATGTGTAAGAATCCTATAGCACTGAATCCAACAATTTTCACATTAATAGCTGCTTGTGGCATGCTTTTCGGTTTAAAGTTATAGGGTTTGTCACTGTGCAATAATTTGTTCTTAATGTCAGCGCCATGGTTGTACCTTATCATCTTAGTATCACCATCACAGCCCTGTTCACTAACTCCGATCAACCTTTTCGAAGTAAAGTTGGTCATGTCTAGTTTTCCTGCCCTCTATGGTTTGGTGATGGTTGTTCATCTGTAACTTCAGTAATAATTGGTGATTGATTACGCCAATCATTACTGGTTTCATTTTGATTTCGAGGAATATTACTACTCTGATTCCATTATGGCATTGTGGATTATGTTGATAATCAGGATTAAATCACATATCAAGTTTCTTTTTCTTGTATTTGTATCCATGGTTTTTTTGTTTCCATTTCTTTGATTGTTGGCATTATTAAATTCTGTTTTGAGCCAACCTGTTTGTTGGTTTGCATCAGCATTCGCATGTTGCTGATCGTTGTTTGTATGTCCGTTTCCATAATTCTTTCTACTTCACCCATTATGTCATTTCCATTGTTTCCTCTGGCTCTGGCGTCTTCCATTAACATATCTCTGGCAGCTACTGCAGTCAAAAACTCATCATAATTGGTTTCACTGGCTTGCAATAATTTAGTTTGTATGCCCAGTGGCAATTTTGCATCCACTATTTTAATGAGTCGTTTTGCAGATATTGGTTCTGTCAAAAGCTTAGTCTCTTTATCATATCTCTCAAAGAATCTGCCTAATGCACCTAAACGAGAATTGTAAGATTTGGGATTGTAATCTGCTTACAAATCCTCTCTTGTATTGCAAGAGACTAGTATTTCACAATAAATGCATATACAAACTGAGGATACGAATTGCAGGTTTCTGCTGCTTCAACTGCTCATAGGGCTCCATCTCATTAAATTTGCCCCCTCGCATATCTGATCTTCTGATTTTCCTTCCATATTCTCGGTAAAGCTCCTTAAAAGATCTAATAAAACCAAATGGATGTACAGTCTTCTTTTCCAGATTATAAGATGTAAAAGTCTGTGCTTCATTAATTTCTCTTCCATATGTAATGCCACGTAAACACCACCATGATTTGTCATTACATTCACATGTGGTAAAATTTGTGTATGTGCCTGTTCATTAGCTCCAAAATCTTACTGCGTTATGTGTGGACTAGATCTTGCATTCTCAAATTCATTGTCTGCAACAACTGAATAATTATCTTGGGAAGCGTGACATAAATCATTTACTTGCTTGCTCACACTAACAGTTATTGGCAGAGTATTATACTTAGTAGTAGCGGATGTGTGACAAGTTTGCCTTGAGCATCAGGCTTATAAAGTATGTGTGTGTGTTCCAACATGTGCAAAGGGAATAACTATGTCCAGTCGTAAGAAAGGTACGGATTTGACGTGGAATACTGTGATACCAAAGGGGAAAATATGTCAAGTCATAAGAATGATACAGACATTTCTATTTCCAGAGCCACTGCCATCAGTAGGGTGTGTTTCCGATACTTCGCGCATTGTCGAATATCTTCCCGTTAAGATCGCGATCGTAATATTTAATTGTACAGTGATAAAATATATATGTGGCTGGTTTCCTAGGATGATTCTGTCTATGCATGCTTAGCGTGCAGCGCCGGTGACCTGTGTGGGGAATGATTCACGTTTCCGACTAGTGGTATAGGATCTGTCCAAATGGAGAGGCCTGCTGGGATGCAGGAATATAGCTGACTTAACAGTGTCCTCCCCTAGACAGCCGAATAGCGAACGAATACTTAATATGTGTTGGACAGCTTTCGTGATTGGGTGGAAATTTGAGAAGATTCAATATGGACATGTGTTTCCGCTGAACCATTATTCCCTCCCATGTAAATTGTCCAACTGACTGCTTCTTCAGATTTCCCATCTTTATTTAGTTGAGAAAACATCCATTGTAGTGTGCACATCTAGCTGGTGGAAGACATGTGGAAGACACGTTTGCTGGTTCTCTAGACATGAGAAACACCACAGTTGACTTTGTAAATTATAAGAATGGTTTGGAATCTGTTACATCACCGACGTAGGTATTCGAGAGTGGAAATATCAGTGTCCTCTATTTTCTTCGAGTTTTGATATAAAGGTCTCTACAGATGGGATACATGTCTATTTACTCAGTGGTCTACAGCACGTTGCATCTCGCTAAAGTTTAGAGTTTCTAGAGAAATAATTTCGAGTCTATATCTTCAGAATTATCTTGCGCTAACGATACTGCTATGCAAGCGATATTGCTATATGTTTGATATCGAGAAGTATCGAGTAAGTGGTATAATATTCTGTAAAACAATGTGAAAATACATGTGTTCTTGTAATCCCAGAGTCTGGAGATGGGTGCTGAAAACATCCAAGCAAGCAAATAGGTCAGGGCCAGAAACACTGATGCCATTGTTCTGGGGGGAACCGACCCAGTCTTTGTACAACAGTCTTTGTGGTGTATGTATGAGTGTGTGGTGATCACTACTCCCTGTCCTATATTGAGGGAGGTACAGATTCAGCAAATTCATAGCCATAAGGGGAATGAAAGATTTTTTTACATTGAAAATTATGTGCGCTATAGATACTGATATTCGTTCCAGAACCACGGTCATAAAAAGGAGACACTTCCAGTACTTTGCTCGATCTCAGACTGCAGCAGCAATCCTGATATTTAATTGTAGTTACACTGATAAATATGGGTCTGGTTCTCAATATTTTTGTGAGGCTGGAGATGGTCGTAGAAAGCACAGCAGCAAGCAAGCAGGTAGCGGCCGCAAATAACATGTCTGCGGACGCCTTTGTTCCGTGCTGGGGCTTGCCCATCCTTTGTACACCAGTTCAGAGAGTCATCATAAACTTCTGGCTTATGATGATTTGGCTCACGGCTCCCCTGGATGGGTGAATAGTGAACTAATACCCAGTTTGCATTGAGCCACCTTCGGGACTGCGTGTGTCGCGTGTATACACTGCGGTAATTTGAGAAGATTCAATACAAGAGTGTTTTCACTGGGAGTATTGATAGCGTTCGAACTGCTACCACTCAGGTCCTCCTGTGAAGTGAGGTCGTCCATGGCCAGCTGGCCTCTCTCTGACTGACATGCTCTTCCAGGGCTGTGGTCATCGGCCTCGTTTACGGAGGCAATTTCCTCCGTCGACACTGTACAGTGGCACTGTGAGTATGGGGGATGTATTTGACGATTGTAGACCACTTTTGCATGGTTTAACTGTCAGTGCAATACGGAGATCTGTACAAAATATTTTGTTGCTGAAAGTCTCGTCTGGAGAAAAAAAGGGGGACAGTGCCTGCACACCTGCAGCATCAGTAATTTGAAGGGTAAATTCAGTAAGAGCCAATCAGAATGCTCAATTCATTCACAAGACATCCTTGGTGCTGGGGCGTAGGAGCCTCTACAGACTGGTTCGATCAAGATGGGGGGCAAGTTATCCACAGAAAGTTCTGAGTGTAAGGTGATTCTGTCTTCAGGTGCTCAAAGACATACTGAAGCAGACCATCCATCTCTGGCGTGATGCTGTCCTCATTCGACATTGTGGTATTAGGACATCTCCAGACAAGTAGCTGTAAACACCGGAGATTCCAGCGACGCTACGCACACGTCTTGTGGCGATGCATTAGCCTCGCTGGGAAGGTGTGTCCTGTTAGGATCTCTAGGAACAATGCACCCTGTGTGTTTCTACGAAGCATGGCAACAGATTTCTCTAGGGCGTTCAGAGGGTGACTTGGTTCTTATTTACATAGACATATGACGTCAGTATAACACTCTAACTGTATACCCGAAAATAGACGTGACGTTCACTTGCTCCGCTGCAGGTGGCAGCGCTATGAGAGTGATGGCTCGCGCCACGGTGTTCGTCTCTCCGGGGCTGGCTTGCATCCGGCTGGTCCTGCAAAGCACCTGTAGAGCGTCGGCGGTGTTGGCATGTGCACATTTTGGAACAGTTCACTGATATGTCGCAGTTGGCGAGAATTTTTATGTGCACTGAGTGTTTGTGCCATGCATTATTTTCGGCTGTTTAAGCGTTGTGACTGTGTTTGCAGAGCCTTTTACATGCTTTATTTTGACACTACGAGTTGTTTGCATGTCTGTACATCAGTGTACTGCTTATTTCGGTAATGTATGCTGTGTACTGCATTATTTCGCACCGAGCCAGGTGGCGCAGCTGTTAGTACACTGGACTCGCATTCGGGAGAACGACGGTTCAGTGCCGCGTCCAGCCATCCTGATTTAGGTTTTCCGTGATTTCCCTAAATCGCTCCAGGCAAATTCCAGGATGGTTCTTTTGAAAGGGCCCGTGCTTCCCTAATCCGATGAGACCGATGACCTCACTGTTTGGTCTCTTCCCAAAAACAACCTAACCATCATTTCGCCAGTTCACAATTAGTGAGTGTATGTGCAGAGCGTTTTACATGTATTATTTTGACAATGTACTAGTTGTTCCCTACGTGTCTGCACATCAGTGTACCGCATTATTTCGGTGATTTAAAAATAGTTTGCAGATCTGTAGGCTGTGTATTGTGACCCCAAGCACATCAGACCGAGTGTTTTGTATCAGTGTAATAAATGAACTACATGAAAACCGTCCCTAAATAAATTATTCCAAAATAAATAAGGTACTCTCCTTCCTCTCTCCAGCAGCCCAGAACAGGCTGAGTCCTTTTCCCACCATTTTCTTCAGACCGCCATGGGACGTAGTGCCCTCTAGTGGCAGTACTGCGTACTAGGTCAGTTGGACTCTGGACCTCATGGTGGACACACTACTGCCTCAAATTGTTTAAATAAATACTGCCTGCAAAATAAAGATTTATGTCCATTCTATCGAACAGCCCAGCACAGGCTGAGTCGTTTCCCCACCAATTCCTAAGAAGAAGATGAAAAAGAAATATTGAGAGCTGAGTCTTCCAAATTCCTGGGATTCTGGAATTACACATAAACAACAATCTAAACTGGTCAGTTCACATTAACGATCTATGTAAAAGACTGAAATCAGCAGCATTTGCCTTTCATTCAATTTCATATGTTTGTGACTTGGAAACAAATAAAACTGAATACCTAGGATATTTCCATTCACTTATGACATATGACATCATATTTTGGAGTAATCAGTCACAAGAAAACAAAGTCTTTATTGCACAGAAAAGTGTCATCGGAATTATAGCTAGAGTGCACCCCAGATGCCCTTGCATGTAAATTATTCAAACACCTCAGGATCCTCATCATTCCATCTCAGTACATTTTTCACCAAGGTGCTTTGTAAACAGTAGTCGTAAGGTTTACAAAACAAATGGTGAATATCATGGTCATGAACAAGAAGTAAACATGATCTTCACAAAGGTATAAAAAATCACAGCATGGTATAGAAAGGAGTACATTATTCAAACATAAATGTATACAATAAACTTCCATTTCATGTTAAATCAGTCATTGGGGATATGATTAAATTAAAAAACAGCTGAAACTTTATCTTTTGAATAGTTTTTTCTGTTCTTTATGGGAATCTTTTGACAGCATGTAATAATTAGTACAATGTGTTTAATTTCGAGCATTTCTGAAAGAACTGACTATCTAGTACTAGCATATCAATTGACAGAATTCTTTTTATATGTATTCGAATATAAGACATAATTTGCTCGTTTAATCATTATTACGACTATAATCTGTGTTGTTGTGTAAACAGTTGAACCTCATATATCTGTTTGTATATGATTTGGTTTGTAAGCCTCATGATCATTTAAATATGGTTAATACTGTCATAATCTGTCACATTCTACGTCCCAGCGATACACTCTCATCAGAGATCTATGAAAAACGAAAATAAATAAATAAATACTATGTAGAGCACACTCATCAACCGCAAACGACCCTTCTTTGGGAGATACCAAGGAACAATAAAGAAGCTGTGTAGTCAGATAAGTCTGAAGAATGGAAGAAACAATGTAGGAAGAAATAAATGCTCTAAATCAAAATAAAATGTGGGAATTAGCTTACAAAATTAAAACAAATAAGGTGGTTGAAAATCGAAGGGATTTTGCTACAAAACGAAATGCAAATAATGAAATGATTCAATAAAAGATTCCATTGGTGGCTAAAGGATATACTCAACATTTTATAATAGATTGTGTTGATACATTTAGCTCTGTGGCACATTCGAGACAACGAGAGCCATACTGAGTGTTGCAAGTTAACGTGATTCATGTACAAGGCAATTCGATGTAAGGACAGCATTTTTCAATGGTATTCTGAAGGGGAAAATCTACGTGTACAGCCAGAGGGCCTTTGTAATGGTACAGGGCATGTATATAAATGGCTGAAAAGTCTGTATGGTTTAAAGCAAGGTGCAATGGTTATAAAACCGTTATTTTCATCCATTGGACCATGATGTTTTCTGGGTGAGATACTGCCTAAAATACTAAACTCTATCTAAGAATAGTTGGAAATTCCATGTATTTAATGGAAAATACAAGATTAGATTTATCATATGCTGTTAGTGTTGCACTGAGACTGCAAGACTCGTAACATGAGTGCATTTTCAATTGCTCAAACGAATACTTAGGTACCTGTATCTTAAATTAACAATTACATATGACTTTAAGTTTCAGAAGTAATGCTGAAACTTTTTGTACTTAAATTTTATATAGGGCCAGTTGTATGAAAACGTAAATTACTATGTGTTTCTCTTTGTTCATGGCTGCAAGTGAAGCTTTTAAATCATTTGTGTGGTTGGACTGCCTTCTGACAAAAATTACACCTGTTGATGAATACTCACTTCCTACTTTGCAAATAGATAATCAAAGCACTATCAAATTTATTAATGTATCAGAATTTTAAGATCGAACAAAACATATAGTGACAATGTATCATTATATCTGTCAACTAATTAATTAGAAGGAAGTTAACGAATTATAAACCAACCATCAGACAGGCACAGATATATCGATAAATTGGTTACCATTTGCAAAGTTACAGATTATGAAGGAAATTTTTGGCATACTGTTATCACATACAGGGTGATCATTTTAACTGAAGACACTGAAATATCTCGAAAACTACACATAGGGTCAAAAAAAGTTATATTTCCAATTCGGTTGACTTGGAGGGGCAATCCAATGATAGCACACTAGACCCCGCACCCCACATGCCTGTGGGTGGTGTAGGCACCTGTGAGATCTTCAGTAGGCACTCCCATTTGTTGCATTTTACGATTCTACGGAAAAATCTACATTTGCTTTGTCTGAAGCACTTTCTTCATTTCGCCACAAATGCCACTGTAATTGGAGGAACAGAAATGGGTACACAATCCTAATTTACGAAATGCTACTTAACAGCCCTTGAATATCCAATAGCACGTGGGACACCACCTCCACGCTGCGAGGGTAGGACAAGCCAGTATTAGATGGCTTTTAATTGGAAACCCCATTCGCAATGTTGTATGCCTCTGACATATCGAACAGGGGACTAGCCAAAGCGGCACTGGGGCCATGGCTCGAGTCGAATGCCACTCTACTTTTCCAGTTAGAGTAAGTGTTGAAGAATCATAGTACCGCCAACTTCAGTACATTTCATGTTCCACTTTCCAAATGACCATACAGAGGGTAGAAGCATATCTAAGGGAATGTCAGCACAGGCGTTTCTGATACGGCCCACAATGTCTTCATGGCCTGGGGCTCTACTCTGTATTGTTCATACCGATCTGTGTAGTAGGTTAGTCTCGGTAGTGACGTCATTTTCGGTTCTTTATCGAAATATTCTATTCAGTAAGCTTCTGCGACCTGTTACCGAATGGTCCTGCCACCGATTTTACGACAATTGTGCCGAGAGGTTTTGGATTTCGGTGTGGCCCTATCTATCGGTGAGCTGCGGTTTATGTACAACTATAATTTGTTATTTTGAACATATTTAGCGGTTTTAGCTTTGGATATAGCGATTTTGTTACTAAAGAATCACCAGAGGACACATCCAATTGGAGAGTGAGTTCATAATAGTCTATTCTCCTTTGTTAGAAATATGAATAGGTTAGGTTGTTACTATGAATGATTGCACAAAAAAAACATTTTCGGTCAATATTCTCTCAAAATACATGTTGCTTTTTGTCAAACAAGAGTTTGAAGGTCGTTAAATATCAAGACATCGGCTCTGCTTATGTATATTACATGAATGTGAACTGACGTTACTAGTGACTGTGTAATTTTCCCACAAATGGTAATTGTCGAAGCGTGTTTACAACTTTCAAGTAACAATGGAAAGCAATTATGTGTAGCCTGATATTGAAAACCATCCAAACTGTCACTATTTATGACTTCCGTAGCACCGCTTGGCAACCAAGTTTGCCTACGTTCCTCTACGCAATAGCATGAGAATTGAGCACTTCCTTTCTATTACGTGGCGTGGTAATATGATTAGCATGTGGGAATGCAATCCGAAACGTCACGGGTTCGCGCACGGACAGGTACACATTTTTTCCTCTTTATATATGGAACACTTTGAGACATTTTTATCCGTGTAAGTTAGGATTTTTCTGCAATATTCGGTGACGTCAAATCCGGCGACCTAGTGGACCAATTAATAAGGCTATCTCTGTCTATCCACAGACCTGTGTAAAAACGGTCTGATATCTCCCATACTTCAATGTGTAATGCTATGGGCAATCATCATGCTGAGACCACATACGTTGTCAAACATCCAGGGCAACATCTGGCAGTAACGCCGGTAGTTCCTGTTCCAGAACCGTTCGATATCTGCGTCTATTCAACGTGCAGTCGATAAAATACGGACCAATGAGTTTCCCATTATGCCACATCATTCGTTAACTGACTAGGGACATTGATGATCAACTTGTCATAATCAGCGGAGATTTTCTCCGCTGCAGTAATGTTTATTTTGCCAGTTAATGCTACCATGGTTTGTGAAAGTAACTCATTGGAAAACAGTACCTCAGCAAAGAACGAAGGGGTCGTTTCCATTTGTTGATCTATCCATTCACAAAACACTACCCAGTCATGTAAATCAGCGCCATGAAGTTTTTGATGCAGTGACATGTTATGTGGATGATAATTATGACGATGTGGTCTTGTGACAATACTACCCACAGACATACTAGAATCGCTGTGTAATTGCCGAGTGCTTATCCGTGGGTCGTGGTTCACTGCCACTAATACAGTGTTTTAATAGCTTTTCCTGTAATACATTTGCTTCATTTCCTTTTGCCGATCTCTACTCTGCTGTCAGCTAAAAAGATGTTCACAACCACGTCAAAGAATGAACGAGACCGAGCTTCCTTTGGAAAACATTCTCCATAAATCAGGGTCATTTCAATTTTTTCTTCTGTGACTGCAACATTTATCGTTCATTTGCACTTTTGTTTTCCAAATAACAGGTACGTGTGCAAGCAATAACCACTGCAAGTACTGTAATGTTTGGAGCCGCTATCTGTTCTATGCCTGCACAATATCTGGTCTCCGGTCACAGTGTTCTGCTTGTTGTTATACATCATAATTCACTACACAGCCATGATGGCCCATCGAGTAGTATCATGTTTGATATGTCGAAGGAATGCAATGTTCCAAATGGAGTTTCCAATTAGAAGTTATGAAATACTGCCTGCCCTATCCTTGCAGCATGGAGATGGAGGCTATAACATTTCAGCTCCTCAACACCAAATTAAAACGTTCCACTTCAATTTGTTTGCACTTATAGCGATCCCAGCTCCTCCACCAAATTATAACATTTCAGCTCCTCAACACCAAATTAAAAGGTTCCACTTCAATTTGTTTGCACTTATAGCGATCCCAGCTTCCTCAACCAAATTAAAACGTTGCATTAGGAGGTGTCTGCTTCGTGCAAAAGGTCTGGAGTTCATATTGACGACAACAAGTAATTCTTCATTACAGACGTTTATTTACAAACAGAACTGACAGACTTCACAGACTCAACAACTGACTCTCCGAGCTAACCGCACTGCATATCCGAACTGGCAACTGACAACTCCTAGGTGTATTAATATCTTTCCAAACAATGAGAGTCTTTAACAATGTTTTGTTTACAATACGATAGCAATTCACGACTTAAAACTAAATTAGACATTACAGAATTTTAGTACAGATTAAAGTAAGTCAAAGGATCAGTACATATAAATTCTTACAAGCATAATTTCCAAATAGATTTTATAACATTTTTCTACCAGCTTCTGGATAACCTTCACCAGATTTGTACCGATGTTTCCAGAAATATCTTGACATTTGATTCTGGATATTTCTTGAGTGATTTAGAACAACTATTTATATGGAAAATGATTTAAATCGTGTTTCAAAACGTAAATAAATCTTTTTAGCAATATTTCTTGATACAAATCGTCTTTCGAAATTAGGTTATGAAACAGTTTTCACAAGTTTTCGTATTTTTGCGATCATAATATAGAATTTCTCCATAGAAAGTTCCATAAGTGTGCATTAAACGTTCATTTACAGACTTTCTCTTTAGCTGGTGAGTTTTTAAAAGTATCTTGTCCATATTATACGAAATAATTTAGCTCAAAACTGATAATTTATACAATTAATCAGAGCTACAGCAAACAGTGAGTCTTTCTTTTAAAAAATGAAATATAATTACAAAATTGAATGAAAATAGGTTACTAACACTAATATATATTTACATTAATTCTATTTTTGTTCTTTCTGTGCAAAATGTCCTAATATTGACATAGTACAATATTTAAACATCACCAAAGTTTCCCTTCACATTTTGCATATCTGTATCGACATCCCCTAAAAGTCTACAGTATCTAATACTTCAATATTTCCCAATATGTCCTGTAATGTTACAAGGCCCATGCACCATTTCATATTCAAGGACTCCTGAGTAGCATGTCGTTAATTACCATTGTGTACCCATTTCTATTCCTCCTATTGCAGCGCTTTCTGTGGCGAAAGGAAGAAAATGCTTTACACAAAACGTATGTAGATTTTGCTATAGAATCATAATCTGCAACAAAAAATAATGGATCCCATTGAAGATTGCCAGCCGGGGTGATCGAGCGGTTCTAGGTGCTACAGTCTGGAACCGCGCGACTGCTACGGTCGCAGGTTGGAATCCTGCCTCAGGCATGGATGTGTGTGATGTCCTTAGGCTAGTTAGGTTTAAGTAGTTGTAAGTTCTAGGGGACTGATGACCTCAGCAGTTAAGTCCCGTAGTGCTCAGAGCCATTGAAGATTTCAAAGTTGCTCCCCGCTACCCAAGTATGGGGTGGGGTGGTAGGTTGAGTGTGGTATCATTGGAAGTCTCCATCTGAGTCAAACAAATTGGAATTATAACTTTTTTTGATCAGACATGTAGTTTTCGATGATTTCAGTGTCTTCAGTTAAAACGAACATCCTGTATATAAAACATGGCGAAAGAGTGATCAGGCATCAGTATTTATTTAGTGTTGTTAGATATCCATGTAGTTTTCGATGATTTCAGTGTCTTCAGTTAAAACAAACATCCTGTATATAAAACATGGCGAAAGAGTGATCAGGCATCAGTATTTATTTAGTGTTGTTATAGATATCCATTCCTAATCTTTGAAGGTTGTCAGATGTTATTACAGAAAGTTCTTTACTTCACTTCAGTGATAGTTTTGACATATTCTTCCAGCATTGTCAACTTTTATGGTGGTTTAAATAAATGTTTTTGTAAGTGTTATTTAATATTTTATCAAAATGGCCAAAGTGTCTCATCTCACAACTATTTCAATCAGTTACTTCTTGAAATGAAGCCAAATTGACCTTTAAAGGAGAGTGGTGACATTGATATTATTAAAATTGATATTATTAAAATATTTAAAAAGTAGAATTCACAGTGATACTCTGTGACATTTAATTATTCTCAATAAATATTAGTTTTTGAATATCTGTCACCATTATTTCACCAGTGACAAGAGTCGATACTGTTACGCATTATTTAAGCATTGCATTCATTGTTAGTCATTTCAGTTAATGACTACAAGTCCTACCTGTTGCTGCTTTATAAGGCAATAAACTTACTCGTTTTTCTGTAGCAGGTTGATGTTCATGTTTCTCAAATTCTGAAATACCTTTATTGCATTTCATTTTACAGACCTGGTGATGGCTGCAAATCTATAACCAGTTATGTATGCAAATACACTCCTGGAAATTGAAATAAGAACACTGTGAATTCATTGTCCCAGGAAGGGGAAACTTTATTGACACATTCCTGGGGTCAGATACATCACATGATCACACTGACAGAACCACAGGCACATAGACACAGGCAACAGAGCATGCACAATGTCGGCATTAGTACAATGTATATCCACCTTTCGCAGCAATGCAGGCTGCTATTCTCCCATGGAGACGATCGTAGAGATGCTGGATGTAGTCCTGTGGAACGGCTTGCCATGCCATTTCCACCTGGCGCCTCAGTTGGAACAGCGTTCGTGCTGGACGTGCAGACCGCGTGAGACGACGTTTCATCCAGTCCCAAACATGCTCAATGGGGGACAGATCCGGAGATCTTGCTGGCCAGGGTAGTTGACTTACACCTTCTAGAGCACGTTGGGTGGCACGGGATACATGCGGACGTGCATTGTCGTGTTGGAACAGCAAGTTCCCTTGCCGGTCTAGGAATGGTAGAACGATGGGTTCGATGACGCTTTGGATGTACCGTGCACTATTCAGTGTCCCCTCGACGATCACTAGAGGTGTACGGCCAGTGTAGGAGATTGCTCCTCACACCATGATGCCAGGTGTTGGCCCTGTGTGCCTTGGTCGTATGCAGTCCTGATTGTGGCGCTCACCTGCACGGCGCCAAACACGCATACGACCATCATTGGCACCAAGACAGAAGTGACTCTCATCGCTGAAGACGACATGTCTCCATTCGTCCCTCCATTCACGCCTGTCGTGACACCACTGGAGGCGGGCTGCGCGATGTTGGGGCGTGAGCGGAAGACGGCCTAACAGTGTGCGGGACCGTAGCCCAGCTTCATGGAGACGGTTGCGAATGGTCCTCGCCGATACCCCAGGAGCAACAGTGTCCCTAATTTGCTGGGAAGTGGCGGTGCGGTCCCCTACGGCACTGCGTAGGATCCTACGTTCTTGGCGTGCATCCGTGCGTCGCTGTGGTCCGGTCCCAGGTCGACGGGCACGTGCACCTTCCGCCGACCACTGGCCACAACATCGATGTACTGTGGAGACCTCACGCTCCACGTGTTGAGCAATTCGGCGGTACGTCCACCCGGCCTCCCGCATGGCCACTATACGCCCTCGCTCAAAGTCTGTCAACTGCACATACAGTTCACGTCCACGCTGTCGCGGCATGCTACCAGTGTTAAAGACTGCGATGGAGCTCCGTATGCCACGGCAAACTGGCTGACACTGACGGCGGCTGTGCACAAATGCTGCGCAGCTAGAACCATTCGACGGCCAACACCGCGGTTCCTGGTGTGTCCGCTGTGCCGTGCGTGTGATCATTGCTTGTACAGCCCTCTCGCAGTGTCCGGAGCAAGTATGGTGGGTCTGACACACCGGTGTCAATGTGTTCTTTTTTCCATTTCCAGGAGTGTAAAATGTGACCAAGACCGTGAATCCCTTAATGTTTTTTGGTAACACCGGATCGTCACACAACCAATAAACGGCCAAAGTGGGAAAAATTAACTGTAAGTCTTCAGTCCTACTCCATCTATTTCCTATGAACTCTTCCAGGAGAATATGTTTCTCGGGTTTGGGTACAATAACTGTGGTCAATAACAACATTTGGAAGTGACTTTCTTTTCATGTGCAACACGACATTTTACAGTACTCTTAAATTACTCATAAGGTTCCTATTTCTAGGTTCTTCATCCATTCCTTAATTTATCGACATATTTCTGTATGGCATGCAAACTTATTTTTCATAAACATTGGAGCTGCATACTTGTGGTAACTATATTTCACATCTGAGAAAGATATTTATTTAATTTTCTTGCTCCTGCTTTTTATACACTTGAGTGTAGGTACAGGGTGAATATATGATTGCTGCTTTATTGATTTTGAGTTGGGCTGTAAATTTAATTTTTTTCCCAGAATCCCACATGTGGAATTGATCACTCTTGATTAACACAGTTAGGTCAGCTAGCATACCATAGCAAAATTAGGTCACCACTTGGTTACACAGTCAAGACACTGTTTAAATTTAGGTCGACCATACTGTTTTGTTTATAGATACCCTGCTATACACTCTGATATAATGACTTTGCCATTGTGTCAACTTTGCACCTTGTACTGTATATCAACAACACAGTGCTATTTGCATATGGTATGAACATCCAGAATGTACAGCACTGACTCCAGTCCAGCTGCTATGAGATGGTGTCATGGTCGATAAAATGGAGATTATGTTTTAGTGCAGCAAAAATCCAAACATCCATTAAGCGAGATGGCCAGATAGGCAGTCTGATGACTCTGTAAAATGGGGAAGTACGGCCAAGTACCAGGGTGTCACTCTCAACAGGCTCCTTATATTTATTTTATTTATTTACTTGCTTAACCTATAAGGCACCAACATGTCAAAGAACTGAGGGAAAAGCAGTGGGTTACGCTATGCCAGCTGTATCTGCTTCTAAACCCAATATCCACATTCACACAGGACCTTGAAGTCTTTCTGTACAAGACGCTACCCTGCCAGGGTTTGATGTCGCTGCTGTCACCTACAGAGAGCGCAAAAGCGAACTCTCAAACTTGATTTGCATCTACCATGGGATAATGGTGGAACTTCATGAAGTAGCCAGAATACCTTACCTTCACAAAATGTCAGATAGACTTCTACAACAGATGTTACAGTTATATATATCTGTATTTAATTAAGTATCAAACAAGGTTAGCAGCACTTCTGCTGCAGAGTCTTTGGAGAGCCAAAAACTGTAACACTTATTTATAGAAGCGTGTATTTGTGCAATGAGAAATAAACGAAATGTTCAGTGGAATAGTTGTCTTTCTACGCAAGACAAGTGCATGTAAAAGGTTATGGGCCCAGTTTCGTTTAACGGTTCAAAACAATGACGAAAAGCTAGTAAAAGTACGGCAACACGTGAAAATGTATTGTAGAGCTTTTTCTGAACCGTGTTAGTGCAAGTAAGCGTCAAAAAGAGAGATTATACGGCCACCGGCAAACACAGTAGTCAGAATTCGAGGTTAAAGTGTATTCAAATGTGTTCTAAGTAGAGTACAGTCAACTGAGGTTTGAGTAGAGTACAGCTGGCTGGGTTTGGATGTTAGAAACATCAACAGCTGAGTTTTATGTTACAACAGTTGTATTCAGTAAGTAACTTTGGGCTGCATAGTGTGTTTGGAGATAAAGTCCTGCACAAATAGATATGTCTGTGGGAGTGACTACCGATAGTCGGCAGGACACCATGTGCATAATCTTTGAGGCCAAGTTATTTTGGTCAAGTTTGAGAAGAATGTTTCACTTTCCCACATCATATAATTTGTTGTTCTGTTATGCCTTATAATAAAGTTAAGTGGACATTAGCACAAATATGTGAATGTGTTCTTTTATTTAGTGCAATTTCCTTAAATAAGTGGTGATCCCAAAGCTACAGTGCTGTGGCAGTGGATAATTTTTCTTTACACATATTCCATGTTGAACTGTACCCGAATTTGTCCACGCAAATCTTCCTCCATGACGTTGACGGTGCCATCCAGAACATCAAGAAGGAACTTGATGTGATACAACAAACTCCCCAGTTCATGGCGTCATTGGAGCCTACTTCTCAAAACGAATTCATCCAAAATGTTGCTTTTCCAACCATGCCAGTTGTGCTGTTATTTCCCGCAACACTGCCACAAGATGTCGCCTTGCACAACCAATCTACAGGACACAATGAAATCAAGCCAAATGTGAACATGTTTGGGTTTCTGTCACCTGCACCAGTGTTGTTTGCATGACCTATGAACTTTACACTCATTGGTTCTCACAGCTCACTTGCATCATGATTACAATTCCAGGCATTAATCCCTTCCTGCACAAAACCTGTAGATCACCGAGTAACACAACTCCTGTACCATGAGAAGTGCAGTGACAGGTTGCCTTCAGACTTTTGGGGGCACTTACAAGTTATGATTGACACTTGAATGTTGTAAGATAATTAACTTTCACACATTTGGCAACAACAATTACCTTTATAGGTGCACTTAACCTTAATGACGCACAAGAGTTGGCCATTAAGTGAGCTGTAGCAAGTGGCCGTTAGAGCGCATGTCCTGCTTGACTCACACGCCATGGTGGCCACCGCCACAACCACCATTGCTAATGAATCCCCCGAGTGTGGTCAAATCCGGCGAACACAGCTGTCCTGGCGTGCGCTGCCACAGCTGCCCAACAACTGCCAAACGTGAACGAAATTCTCTGATCCCTCTGCACTGCCACATCAGTTGACAGCTGAGCTGCAGTGGTTACAGCGATACAGGATGCACATGCACGATCGCCCCACGTGATGTAGACCGCACAACATGTAAAGGTCGAAACTGGTTATTCCTGGTTCCACAAGCATTTCAGATCGCAAGCTACCATTTGCAGGACACCATGTCCACACTTAAACGCCTATCATGGCCAGCCTTAGGCGCAGCCAATCGTGACGACCATCACCTGTGTCTAAACTCACAGCCAAGCAAGACACACCCATTTCGGTGCGAGCCTATATTATGTGGATCGACTTCAACAGCTGTCAGATACACACCTTCACAAAGACTGTTCATCCCTGATCACTCTACAAGGCAGATGGTTTTGGTCGTCACTGGAATGGATGTCAGGACCTTGTCTGTTTATTCCTTCCCTGCAGATGGGTAGATAGATGAGTTTCAATTGAAGGTAGTCAATGATTTAGCCATTCAAACACATGGGCAGAAAATACTGATGGTTGGCAGTGAACTTTCAGAGAAATGCAACTGGACCTTTGTGCTGGCTAATATTGACCAACCCATACAAGGCGCCGATTTCTTGACGAAACATGCATTGACTGTGGAATTACACAACACATGTCTTGTCCTTTCTATTGATAGTCGCATCATCCATAGAATTCAGGGACAACTAATATGACATGTCTGGCCAAGAGTGGACAATCTCAGCACGTCTATATTTGAGGACAACAGAGGCTGGTGAGAGCATTATCACCGCAGTCTGCAATCGACTGCCCATAGATCGGTGGAGGAGAAGGGTCGAAACAGAGACATGTAGAGTGAGTTACATTCAGAAAAAAAACAGGCTAGAGAATACCATGCTGAAGAAGGAGTATGACCTGGATTGCGCAGCAACAGTACCTCATTACTTCCCCTGCATTGACAGAACCCAACCAACAGTGTCATGGAATGAAAAGAGGCGTGGTCAGGCACGAGACGGTGCACCACATTCAGACAACAACAGGTCCACTGGTCATTTTCCCGTGTTCACAGACTCCCACCTGATTGCCTACATAAAACGAAGGCTGTCTTGGATGAGATGTTGCAAGAAGGAATCATCTGACCACCTGACAGTCTGTGGTGCTTCACGCTACACCTCGTCCATGAGAAAAATGGTTCAGGGCTCCCATGTGGTGACTATCGGTCACCAAATGCCTGAAGTGTGCTGGATAGATACTCTGTGTCAAACATACAAGACTTCACTCATTCATTGGCCAGGGTGACAAGATTCAATGTGTTGGATTGCTGTAAGGCTTACAACGAGTTTCCCAAGGTCAAATCAGAAGTACCAAAAACAGGAGTGACAATCCCATTCGGACTGTTTGAATTTTTAGTAATGACATTTGCGTTGAAAAATGCTTCACAAACTTGCTGAGATTTTTGTGCAGTGTAGTGAGAGAGTTACTTTATTGTTTTGCCTACGTTGCGAATTTTGGTATTCTTCAAAAATGCTGATGACCACAAGAAGCATTTGAAGGAGGTGCAAATGGGCTCAGGGATCACAGAATAACACTTAAGGAGTATAAGTGAGTTTTCGGGGAACGAGTGGTGACCTTCATAGGTTACAAAGTATCAGCTCAGGTCATTTTTCCACTGCGAGGAAGATGGGAATTGTTGCCTACACTGCATTGACCTCAAAATTATCAGCAACAGAGGCGATTCCTAGGAATGATAAAGTTTTATCGATGCCACACCACTACTATGGCCACCACTCAGACAGTGCTCTATAATACATTGGCTGGACGTAACAAAAATGGCAAATTCCTGCTTCCATGGGATCCTGAGATGGATTTAGCCTTCACAAAGATGCAAAACAGCCTGCATGATGCAGTGGCTGTTGCACAACCTACACCAGGAGCTCAGCTTGCCTTAGCAGTAGATGCACGGTAGTTTTTAATAGGTGTAGCACTCCATCAAAATGTGAACGGATATTGGCAACCACCAAGTTTCTCCTGTCAAAAGTTACATGCTGGCCAAACTCGTTGGAGTGCATATGTCAGAGAATTCCTCATGATATATGAGGGTGTCAAGCATTTCTGCCCCTTCATTTAGGCCAGGCCTATCACAGTATTTTCTGACCATGAACCCATTGTGTCAAGTTTCCACAAAATCAGTCAAGTACATATCCAATTTTTTTTATAGATATGTGTCATATTCATGGAGCTGACAGTATTGTTGATAAACTATTTTTCACACATCAGCAGTCTATCTCCAATGATGAGTTATTCTGAACTTGCAAGTGATCAAACTTTGGATGCACAGCTATAGTCTTTGTTGGCAACTTTTCCATTGGCCTGCGTTTCCAACTTATGAATGCTGTCTGTGGTTCATCTAAGGTATGGAGTGACATTTCTACTGCTAGACCATGCCCACACATTGCTCCCCAATTTTGATGAAAGTATTTGACAAGATTCACAACCTGGAATGCCCAGGAACCAACAGTTTCGTGTGCTTGGAGACAGACCTTTCTGTGTGGCCATTAATCAAGAAAGATACACAGATGTGGCCCACACCTGATTTCAGTGCCAATACAACAAAGTAGGTTGCCATGTGAATGCTCCAGAAGGAAAATTCCCAACTTTAATCATATACTTAGGACATGTCCACATTGATTTGTTCAGACTTCTCCGAAGTTCTGAAGGCTGTAGTTATTTGTTTATGGCAGTGGTTCGTTGCACAAGGTGGGCAGAGGGCACTCCGATCAGAGACATTCCCATAGAGCCTACCACATAAGTGTTCATGGAAACATGGGTGGCACATTTTAGGTATCCAGTTTTCGTTACTACCGACCAGGGATGCCAGTTTCAGTTCACACTGTTCAAGCACTGGTCGAAACTTTGTGATTTTCAGTGTAACTGGACAATCAGCTGTCAGCCATCCAGCAACGGCTCTGTGGAAAGGTGGAACCACACCTTACAAGCCGCCCTCATGTGTCACAAAGACTCTTGCACCCAAGCATTGCTGCTGGTTTTATTGAGTTTATGGACTGCCTTAAAACAGACATTGGCTGTTCATTGGTGGAGTTAGTGTATGGGGAATCATTAGACATCCGAGTGGAATTTCTCATGCTTGTGCCAGTCCTGAACAAGGCATAGCCACCCCACCTCTTGCAGCGAATCAGAAAGCACCTGGAGACTCCTAACACAACTTCCACACCACAGTATAACACACACCCAGTTTTCATACACAAGGTTCTCGACAGTTGTTCATACATCATGCTTTGCACATATCTGGTATGATATCCTCTGCAGCCACTGCACCCAACCTGTGTCACATACTATGATGAGCTACACGCTTGGTGGACATCCTCCTCTGGGGAGAGCTGACCAAAATCTCCATAGAGCGGGTAAATCCCGCTTTGATGTTGCCATCGCTGGCTACCACCCCACAATCAACTTCATACATGCCTCACATCAAGTCAACGATCCTGTCAGAGTCAGACAGCTGTGATCAGCTTGTCTTTCACACTTCAGGAGTGGATGCAACATCAGAATTATCCAACAGCACCCACCCCCCTGTCATCCACACTCGTGCAGGTCAGGAGGTGAAGTTTAAGTACCCTGCCATACCTGGTGTACCGTATTTTAGGGAGGGGGATGGGTGGGAGTGACTTTCAATAATCGACAGGACACCATGTGTTATCTTTGAGGCCAAGTGCTTTGGACCAAGTTTGAGAAGTATGTTTTGCTTTCCCACTTGATGATCAGTATGGGAAAGGAAAATAAGAGATTTGCTGGATTAACATGAATGTGCATTAGATGTCATCGACATGAGATTAATGGAGACCGAACCACTGGAAGATGGAGCAACAAACATGAAAGACAAAAACCAGAAAGAACAATTTGATTTGCATTGAAAGCCAAACAGTTATGCAGAATGTATGATAATTAGTGCAATTAGTGATGAAATGTATCAAAAGGTGGTGGACAAGGAAACAGCTAGTGGTACATGGGATGCCTTAAAGCAGCAGTTTGAAGCACCATTGATGGGGCCAGTTCAAAATGATTTTTGCTTCTTTAGCAGAAAACAAGGAGAAAATATTTCTGTTGACATGATGAAACTTAAAAGCTTGTGGAACGACTTAAACAACGAGCTGAAAGCAAAATGAAAATGTTTTGTTTCTTTTATTCTAGTTAGCAAAGCATTACATTTTTTACCAAAGTGAATTGAATACTTTTCAATCATGTTGGATGTTGTTGACAACAAATGAAAAATAACCATTTGGTGAACTGACAGTGCAGTTACGTATTTTCGAAAGGAATTTCATGAAGAATTCTAACATTGACAAAATGCCAAAGGAATCATTAATGGTAAATGTAAGTAAACGAAAACTGGAAGGCAAGAAGAATGATTCAAGAAAAAATGACATTTTCAATTACTGTAAGCGAAAGGGACACTGGAAGAAGAATTGAAGAAAGTGAACTTCCGATATGAAACCAAATAAAAATCGCAACAGAAGCCAGGAAAGTTGTGCGGTTGCCACTGCTGTACTGATGTCTGTCTGTGAAGAGGGCTGTTCAGTGAAAGCTCTGTGAAGAGACCTATTCAGTGGAAGCAGATCCAGTATCCTGGTGGGTAGTCAGTGGACTACAAGGCATGTGACTAGCTGTTCAGAGTATTTTACAGACTTTATGAGATTTGACTGTCAGTGTGGTGTAAAGAAAGTGGCAAAAGAGACGCTCATGGCAGTGGGAAAAGGTAATATTCATTTGTCATCTCTGACTGATGGGCAGAATATGATGCTGCTGGATGTGTGGTATAATCCACAGTTATCTGGAAACTTGTTTTCAGTGTTAGGTGCTCGGGAGGCAAATCTTAATAGTGAATTCAAGTCATCAGCACAGAGCCTTGTCCAGAGAAATTGCTGTAGTAAATGGCATTGAAGAAACTTCATCATTGCAGCTGTACTGTGAGAGACAGGGACATCAGGATAAACATCAGGTGAAAGGAATATTAGAAAGCGAAATAGCTGTGAGTGTTCCCTTGGAAAAAGCAGTTTGTGAACCATTCATTTATGGCAAACGACATCACTTGCCGTTTGGTCAGAGAGAAAAGACAACCAACCAGGTGAATAGATGTCAACTGCTTTCTGTGGACCTTTTAATGAATCTTTCCAAAAGAAGAAATCTATGGTTCTGTTCGAAGACAGCCACTCAAAATTTCGGTTTTGCTATATCATAAGGCAAACAACTAAAGTTAAGGATGCTCTGAAATATGTTCTTCAACTTTCAAAGATGCTGTGTCATACTGCAAAGAGCTGCTAAGTGAGAGTGGTGGAGAATTTGACAGTAAGAAAGTTCAGGACATACTACATGCAGAAGGTGTTACTCAGAGGCTGACAACACCCTACAGACCATAGCAAAATTATGGAATTGAGTGGGAAATGTGAACTACAGTTGAAATGGCAAGAATCTCTAAGTACTCATATGAAGAAGCTAACTTCCCAGCAGCCATGTGGGGATAATGGGTTGGAGCATCAGTGCACAAATCAAACAGCAAAATCATCTGTGGAAGGAATCAGTCCTTTTGAGCTATGGTTAGGTAAGAAGCCGAGAATAAACCTTTTACATGTAATAGACTCTATATGATATGCCCACATCCCACTTCAAAAAAGTCAGAAAACGGATAAGAAAACTGTCAAGAATTATCTCATGGGGTATGATGGAGATGAGTGTTACTGAATTGGGTTGAAAGAAGAATAAAAGTCATTCTTAGCATAGGTGTAACCATTCTTGAAAGGCCTGCAACTTATGCAGAACAAGTCAAATTACCACTGCAGGATGTTGAGCAAAGTGACCAGGTAAAGTATGCAGCTCAAGAAGAAAGTGAGGCAGACTCCAACAAAGAAGATTCTGAAGAATCACAGACTGGAAAGGACACTGCAGATACCAGAGAAGAGGAATACACTATCCAGCCTCATCGACAGATGCAAAATCACTCGACATTAATGAAACCGTTATGGTTAGAAGACTTTTTAATGCTAACTAAAGTGATGATTAATCAAACAATAGAAGAACCAAAACCATGTGAAGAAGCTGTAAATAGTGTTCATTGGAAGCAAGCTACCAAAAATGAAAAGAAATCACTACAAGAGAATTAGACATGAGAATTGACCACTCTACCAAAAGGAGCAAGAGCTACCCATGTAAGTAGGTTTTTCGTGTAAAGACTAATCCTGATGGGAGTATTGAAAAATATAAAGCAAGCCTTGTCATCAAAGGTTTTAATAAGCGCTATGCTGTAGACTACAATGGAACCTTGAGTCCAGTAGCCAAGCTGAGCACAATTCGTTCAATGTCCGATACCAGGAATATTTTTGAATGTTGTATAGGTGAATATGGTCTCAGCTGTTTAACTAAATAATTTTCATATAATTTTGTATGCAATGTATTATATTCCATCTGAAATGTTTGAAAAGAAATTAATTTGGTCCAATTGATATGTACTAATTCTGTATGTATGGTTAAAATTACTCTTCTTTTAGAAATACTTGAAATTACAAAATATCTGACACACTTAAAATTTTTATTATTATTTACACGATCTGATGCTAATTATTAAATTTATTTCTGGCCTCATCTTTAAAACAATGATATAACTTGGTGAAGATCTTTCTCTCGTCAAAAATGTTTGTAAACTCTTTTGTTTCGTAAACTCTGGAATATTATAAGTACCACAGAATGAGTTAGGACTAGGAACTGTGATTGTTGTGTACAGACGCAAGCTGAGTTGGCGACCCTTCGCTCACAGCTCCAGGCTGTGTTGGCTTCTGTCACACAGCCTGAGGCTGATGCCAAGGGGCGTGACTGTGGGTGATCGATTACGGGGATGCGAGGGACAGCAAGCACGTTCCATGTTTCCTCTGATCGGTCCACTGCTCTGACTCACCTGGGTACTGCCTGCACTGAGGTTGACACTTCACCCATGGTTGAGTGGGAGATCATTCCAAAGTCTGGCAGGCAGCAAGAAACTTTCCAAAGGGCTGATCGTAAGGCCTCCTTGGTTCATTTGATGAATAGGTTTCAGACGTTATCTGTGGCTGACTATGTCTCTGACCTAGATGCAATCATCCATTCTGTTCCAGAGGAAGATTCTCGGCCCACAAGATCTGGGCATTGCAGAGGATAGGTTTGCTGGTGGTATGGAACTCCAACATTAGGCACATAATGTGGCCCCTTAGGAACATGGCTGCCAAGGAGGGGAAGGAAGCCAGTGTGCACTCTGTGTGCATTCTGGGTTGGAGTCATTCCGGACTTAGAAAGGGTGCTTCCAGATGCCATGCAGAATACAGGGTGCAGCCAACTGCAGTTGGTGGCTCATGTCAGTTCCAATGATGTGTGTCGCTTTGGATCGGAGCAGACTCTGTCTGGTTTTGGGCAGCTAGCAGAGATGGTAAAGATTATCTGAGTTAGTGAAGACAGCCAGTCTTGCTTCTGACATTAAGGCGGAGCTGCATCATTGTCGATAGAACATACTGTGGTTCTTTGGTGCAGAGCCAAGTGGAGGGTCTGAATCAGAGGCGCAGGCAGTTCTGTGACCATGTAGGCTGCAGATTCCTTGACTTGCGCCATTGGGTGATGGGTTTTCGGGTTCTGCTTAATAGGTCAGGAGTCCACTACACACAGGAGCCGGCTACGTGAATAGCAGGGGCTGTGTGGAAGGGACTGGGCTGTCTTTTAGGTTAGAGGGTCAAAGGGAACCACAGCAGGGGCGTCCGTCTAAAAGTGGGCAGGTAAACCACAGTAAGGCAGTTGTAGAAATGATTGGTATTGTAGTTGTAAATTGTCATAACTGTGTTGGGAAAGAACCAGAGCTCTAAGCTGTAGGGAAGCAGCCTACTCACGCCGTATAAAATTCACATCAGCCTTTTCATTGTGTGCCAGCCAGTCCACTGTAACTAGCTCTGAAGTCATAAATATTGCGCAATACTTAAAAATCAAGTAAACAACCTGAAACGTTTCTAGCATGTCAGGAGTAATACTAAATCAATATGTGTTGAATATCAGTTCAATATCTTTAACCATTTTCAAAATTTGGAGTTTTTCTGTAAAAATCATTGGCGCAACTGAAAAGAGCTAGAAACTTAAAAATTTATATTTTGATTCCTTTTTCATAATAATTTTGTAGAAACAGTATTCTGGATCTCACAAATTAAAATTTTAGTTGAAATTCATGATTTTCTGGTTTTTGTCTTAGAAATTAAGGAAGCAAGATAGATTAAGTAGGCGAATAAATAAGGCTAGGATGTTTAAATTTAAGTAGAAGGGAGATCCGCTATAATAATAAAGGTGTGAGAACTTTCAACAGAATAACCATAAAACTATTGCGATAGCGTATCTCCAAAGGGCAAGTTCAGAGCTCGACTACTGCGTGTAGTGTAATTAAACTAATTCTCTCGCTCAAAATATTTGACTTAGCCACGTCAGACTTTTATTTTGATTTCTTACCTGTGTGCTGATTGCACATTTAAATTGAGAGCTTCGTCTGCCATCAGCAAAGGAACCAATGATTTATTCGATAACTTAAAGTGGTGCATTACTAGCCCAGCGGCTAGTGGGGAGAGCGGATTTGATCAGGCGTTCCCTTAGCCGTCCGCACCGCAGCTTTATGTATAAGAACGCTGCACTAAAGAAAAAGGCCTCAGTTCTCTCCAGACACTGATTAGCGCACCACCTCTGTCGGGAGTCGCGTCGTGTCGGTATCATTGCTATAAACAGCCTCAGATGCCGTAATAAGTTACTCGGGATACGCGTAACCATGAAATCGTTTTCGAGTGAAGTTTTAATTCTGGGATGACTTTAATCATCTATCTTCAGTTTGCGTATGTCGTATTTTCAGGTGCCGCTGCGGGACAGACATTCTACCATTATTTAGCATGGCATTTGAAGAATATTATCATCAAATTGTGGAGAGTATTCACTTAAAATTTTAGTTTGAACAGTTATAGTTGCATCAGCGCATTAGACTCTGAACTGCTCTGGTAGTTGGATTGTGTGGAGTCTTTCAGAATATAGTGAACATTTTGGAGAAAATGTTTTTGATTATGAATCCCAGACAATCTCCTAATTCCTCAGAGCTATAAACTGTAACTATAAATGTATTTCTCAGATGAAGTGGGAACTAGGAATTCTAATTACAGGCTTCACGTTTTGCTAATCACTTTCTGGTTGACAATATCGCAGTTAGAGAGCCAGTGTTGAGAATGGCAAACAACAGCAATAAATAAATAATAGGAACATTAATAAAACAATAATCTTCCCGCCGCCCCATAAAGCCCTAATAGAAAGCACTGAAGCTCAAACAGTTGTAGGGACAAAGAGCTGGCTGAAGCTGGAAATAAGTTCAGCTGAAATTTTTTCAAACGATCTAACAGTGTTCAGAAAGGATAGATTAAATACAGTTGGTGGTGGAGTATTTATTGCTGGCAGACGTAGTTTGCCTGGTAGCGAAATTGAAGTAGATAGTTTCTGTGAAATAGTATGGGTAGAAGCTACACCTGACAATTGGACCAAACTATCAATTGGATTGTTTTACCGACCCCCGACTCAGAAGTTATAGTTGCTGAATAGTTCAAAGAAAATTTGAGTCTCATTTTAAATAAATACCCCACTTATACAATTATAGTCGGTGGTGACTTCAATCTACCCTCGATATGCTGGAAAAATTATACGTTTAAAGCCGGCGGCAGGCATAAAACGTCATCTGAAATTTTACTGAATGCTTTCTCAGAAAATTATTTTGAACAATTAGTTCATGAGCACACTCGAAGCATAAATGGTTGCGAAAGCATACTTCACCTTTTAGCAACAAATAATCCTGGACAAATAGTGAGTATTATGATGAATACAGGGATTAGCGACCACAAGGCAGTTGCTGATAGGCTGAATACCATAACACCTACAACCATCAAAAAGAAATGCACAGTATATCTGTTTAAAAAAGCTGATAAAAATGCTCTTAATGCGTTTTTAAGAGACAGTCTTCACTCCTTCCAATCTGATCATGTATGTGTAGAAAAGTTGTGGAATGTTTTCAAAGAGGTAGTATCGACAGCAATTGAGAGATATATACCACATAAATTAATAAGTGATGGTACTGGTCCCCCGTGGTACACAAAACAGGTCAGATCGTTGTTGCAGAAGCAATGAGAAAAGCATGCCAAATTTAAAAGAACGCAAAAACCCTAAGATTGGCAAAGTTTTACAGAAGTTTGAAATATACTGCTTACTTCAATGCAAGATGCTTTTAATAATTTCCACAACGAAATTCTGTCTCGAAATATGACAGAAAACCCAAATAGATTCTGGTCGTACATAAAGCACACCAGTGGCAAGATGCAATCAATACCTTCACTGTGTGATAACAACGGTGAAGTCACTGATGACAGTGCCACTAAAACAGAGTTATTAAACACTGTTTTCCGAAACTCGTTCACCAAAGAAGATGAAGTAAATATTCCTGAATTCCAATTAAGAACAACTGCCAAGATGAGAAGTAGATTCTTCGGTGTAACAAAGCAGCTTAAATCACTTAATAAAAGCAAGGCCTCCAGTTCAGATTGTATACCTGTCAGGATCCTCCCAGAGTATGCTGATAAAATAGCTCCATATTTAGCAATTATATACAACCACTCACTCACAGAAAGATCCGTACCTAAAGACTGTAAAATTGCTCAAGTCACACCAATACCCAAAAAGGGAAGTCGGAGTAATCCTCTGAATTACAGGCCTGTATCACTAAAGACGATTTGCTGTAGGGTTTTGGAACATGTAATGTATTCTAACATTATGAAGTACCTTGAAGAAAATGTTTTATTGACACATAATCAGCACGGATTCAGGAAATATCATTCTTGTGAAACACAACTAGCTCTTTATACTCATGAAGTAATGAGTGCTATTTACAGGGGCTGTCAAATTGATTCCATATTTTTAGATTTCCAGAAGGCTTTCGACACCGTTCCTCAGAAGCATCTTCTAACCTAACTGTTACCTGTGGAGTATCGCCTCAGTTGTGCAACTGGATTCGTGATTTCCTGTCAGAAAGGTCACAGTTCGTAGTAATATATGGAAAGTCATCGAGTAAAACAGAAGTAATATCCGGCATTCCCCAAGGAAGTCTTTTAGGCCCTCTATTGTGCCTGATCTATATTAACGACATAGGAGACAATCTGAGTAGCCATCTTACATTGTTTGCAGATGATGCTGTCATTTACCGTCTTTACAGATGTTACAGTTTAATCATTCAAGTATCAAATGGCCTTATATGCTTGCATTGTCATTAATTGTTTTTCAGCTGCATGCCTTTGAAGAAAATTTGGTAAATGGTTCATTGTGCCCACATGTGGGGTATAATGACCACTTTAAACATGTTCTGTGAGTGAACCTATTTAGCATACAAAGTAAGTGTAAATGTACTTTAAACATAACGTTTACATATATTCCACGTATGAATCAGATAATTAAATCTATAGGCACACAATCATGTAACTCATTTTGGAATTACCGAACATCAATGGACTCGAAGTTGACTCCAAATATGAAATATGGTTTTTGTCTCTTTGTCACACCATCAGTAGCAGGACGTGGGAGCACGTAAAGTATGTTGCTAGCTGGAACAAAAGCTTCATCCTTTACCTGAGGAAAATTAAACTTCCCTCCCATTTTTTTCACTTTTTCTCAAAAATGATACCCGATAGCCTCCTGTGTCATCGTTCGGTTTCAAAATCTTCCCCACATAGTATTCCGATGTTTTGTTTTTCAGTTCAAATCAGGTCAAAATGAAATCATCTGTTTCTTGTAATTTGTCCAAGTCTTCAAAGTTGTACTCAGATTCACCAGACACATCCACATTGGCATCGCTCTCTTCATAATGCGCCTCACTAATGTCATCATCTGATTCCTGCTCATAAAGCTTCCGGTTGACCTTTTTATTGGGATGTTTTGTGGCTTGCAACAAATCTTTCTCCAGTGTATCAGTTTGCAATTAAATTTCGCCATCTCTTACGTTTATTCTTCTCTGCTTTTGGATTTCCTCGAATTATTTCAGGAGAAACTCCATTAGGAAAAGCTGTTTGGGTGTTAAGCACTGCAGATGGTCCTGCTTGCTGCATATCTTGTGACTGGCTGACATCGACTGAGGCTTGTCCTGCCGATTGTGTATCCTTGAAATGATGGGGAGAATCAACATCTGAAGTTGTTCTGTTTGCCTCCACGACCCTGTCTCTTCCTTTGGTGACCATAAAGTCTTTGTCAGTGAGGATGTCTTCGTCAAATGGAAATATTCCACATTTCTTGAAAGCCAAACATGTGTTAGTGGGTGTCATTGATCTGTCATGAGCAATTTTGACACATGAAGCTACATCATAAATAGTGAGAGGAGTGCCTTTCCTGTGTAGGAGTTTTGAATTTAATGCTGAGTAATAAGTTCCCTTGAATGAAGAGAACACTCCTACATCTAGAGGCTGCAGTTTGTTTGAGGTATGTGGGGGTATAGTTAGCATAACCACCCCATTGGCTTTTGCTACATCTATTACCTCAATTGACAGATGGCTTTCATGATTGTCTAAAATTAGAAGCGCAGGATTGTCTTTGCTGCTACTAGGTTTGTGGATGAAATGTTTCATGACATCCACAAAAAGTTCACTATTCATCCAGCCAGTCTTTGTTGTTAACTCCAGGGTGCCTGTTGGTGCATTACGTATCACATATTGTTTAAAATGTACTCGAGCAAATATCATTGCTGGGGGCAGGAAAGTACCACCTGCACTGATTATGAATCAGGTGGTCACTAAGACACCACGTTCTCCACTAGTAGCTTGAGAAATCTGTTTACTTCCCTTTTGTGCCACTACCTTTGGAAGCAGTACAGTTGAGGTACTGGTTTCGTCCAGATTGAAAACCCTTGTACCATCAGCGAAAGTAGGGTATCTCTGGCAAAGGTCTTTCAAGTTTTTTAAGAAATGCGCAACAGTATACCGATTAAAGGATGTTGCTCTGGATAAGCTGCAACCCTCTGGGGTTTGGATGCTTAAACTGGGATTTCGTTTCATGAACCCATAGAACCAGTCTACTCCAGTCATTCCCTCTGTCCAGTTCTCAGGACATTTCAGACCATTTTTCAAAGCCAGCTCACTTACTAAGCGCCTGCATGTTTTAGTGTCAACACCAAACCATATCTTACAAGAATGCAGCAAATAATCCACTAATTCGTTCTCCTGCTCCACAGAAAATGCCTTACGATTGTCATAGTTTGGTTCTAATCCTTCACTGGAACCACATTTAATGTTTTGAACATATTGTCGAAGAGTAAGGTATGGTATTGAATGAGATTTAGCTGCTTGGCGAACTGCCATGCCCGTATTAAGAACATCCTGTACAGCTTCTTGCATAACATTGTGGTCAGTTTTACCTCTGTCTGTCTTCCTGCGGTATTAATGAACCATCTTCAAACCTAATAATATAAAACATGACTGCTGAACGTCTGTAATTTAAAAGCCCTAGCCGGCCGCGGTGGTCTTGCGGTTCTAGGCGCGCAGTCCGGAGCCGTGCGACTGCTACAGTCACAGGTTCGAATCCTGCCTCGGGTATGGATGTGTGTGATGTCCTTAGGTTAGTTAGGTTTAAGTAGTTCTAAGTTCTAGGGGACTAATGACCACAGCAGTTGAGTCCCATAGTGCTCAGAGCCATTTGAACCATTTTTTTAAAAGCCCTAAATACCTGCACATATGTTTTTACCCACGCTAAGGAAATAATGTACAGAGTGCTTGTATTGGGGCACAACGGACCACCCTGGGGCACAACGAACCATGGCCCATTGTGCCCCAGGAGAGCTTGGTTCAGTGTGCCCCAACAGTACATATTTCAACTAAGGCTCATGTGAGGTTACGTATGAACATTGTTAATATTTGAAGATGTATATCATCAAAATTCAGTATTAGTATTGTTACAATGACTTACTTTCTCTAAAATTTGGTGACAAAGGACTGAACAAAATTCAATCTATCAATGTCTCCAAAAATTACTTCACTCTCGCAAAACTAACATATCACCAGTACAACACTAATGGTGGAAACTATATCCTCCAGAAAACAAATGGCATTCGGTAGAGCGATACTGACAGCATATGCACAGAGCAAAATATAATTTACCACCATACTGAAATTATTCCACCTGATTCATTGTGCCTCGTGGTTCAGAGTGCCCCACTCTCGCCTAAGAGAAATCAGGGTTCGCACAGAAAAATGTAAGTGCTCGTTTTTCCCCCGTGCTGTTCAAGAGTGGAATGGTAGAGAGACAACTTGAAGGTGGTTCATTGAACCCTCTGCCAGGCACTTTATTGTGTACAGCAGAGTAATCACGTAGGTGTAGATGTAAATATAGATACAGATGTAGTGATGCATTTGATGGAATTGGTCATGTTTTACGTTTGGCAATAACAATGTGAAATTGTGTTCTAAAGTGGAGATTGTAAAGTCAGAGTGATATGGAAGAATGGGATAAAATAAAAAAAAGTCATAGAAACAGAAATTACTCCATCAGTTATCATGTCAACTGGAACCTACAAAGATAAAAAATTTCACCCCAAAGAATCTATCCCCAGATGTGATGAACTGCAGTCAACAACAAGAAATTGAAAATAATTAACAAAGTTATTTTTACATCTTAGTCTTTTTGAAGTTGTGGCAACACTGACGTGCAAAAACTCTCTGAGCCAAGGCGGCCATTATGTTCTGTCTATGTGGTACTTTCGATGTGTAATGACGTATATCTGAAGTATGACAATAAATGTGCTCATTGTTTTAACAAGAGGATCAACGGGTTGTTATTTATAACGATAAGGACCCAAACTCCCACACTGGTGACCACGACGACAGTTTGTGACGCTCTTCCCATGTTCTACTTGAGTTCAATAACAATAACAATCGTGTGTGTATGAGCGAACCACCTGTATCGTCAGTCCAACAACACAGCTGTTACATCATCCGCGCCGCGAATCAGTTCCGCACCTGGCTATGCACAGTCTCAATTTTCTGATCGAACTGAGCAGTGTATAATGAATGTGACCACTCCTAGTACCTCGTCCACTTTTGCTAGACATCAGACAGCAACAACGACTGATCCGAGTGGTGTAACAGTTTACGGGCCCCCGGGCCTACACCCCCCTCCCCCCCCCCCCCGGCAGACGCCATATTGACTGCTCCCACACCTGTAGCCGTTACATACCCAGTGGTCGTGGTTTCCAAACCAACTAAGTTACCTAAACTGCCGACTTCTGCTAAAACGCAGCCCAACACATGGTTCGCGTTGGTCGACTCTGTATTCGCCGCCACAGGCATTGCCTCAGAAGAATCATGCTTGGTGTGTTTGGTGGGACATTTGCTTGATCATTTGGATTTGATTAGTGACATTGTGATCAGCCCACCGCCTTCACCAAAATATACAAACGCAAAAAGACTCATTTGTGAAAGACTTTCTAGAGCTCTGGACAAGATTATCCATCATACCATTCACGAGGAACACCTGCATGACCTCACCCCATTGGGACTATGGTGAAGACTCCGCGCCCTCGCACCTGTGGATTTGATACCGAATACACCGTTATAGTCAATGTGGCTCGTCAAAATGCCAGAAGCATTACAACTACAGCCCCTGTCGCTCACCAACAGCACCTTGGATGAGAAGCTTTCAGTCACGGATGGAGCTTTCAGGATTATTAACAGGCGAGCACACAGCATGAAGAGTGGGGGTAGCGATCTCAACAGCACGCCATCCCCCTTCCCCCTCCAGGATTCGGGCGAACTCGCTTCCTCAGCGCTCACGCTACGACTGTGGTGATATATGCCCGCCATCACAGGGAACCAGATACAGCCTCCACGACATCTGCCATGACAAGTGACACCGCACTGCAGCGCTCCACAACGGATACAGCCGACACCAGGAGCTCTACATCACCCCCACCTAATGCAGCCTGACTGCTGTGTTGGTTCCACGTCAACTTCGGCGATGCGGCCAGGAAATGTCGCAGCCCTTGCATGGCGGGAAATGCAGCTCGCGAGGCGCCATAGGCGCAGCGTCTCGCGCACAGGAAAAAAGACGCCTTACAGCAGCAACAGCATCTAACATGGTAAGCGCTGACGGTTGTCTATTCAATGTTGACCTAGTCTCAGGAACTAAATTCATCGTTGACAGTGGTGCTGATACGGCTGTAATACCCCCAGCTCTTGCACCTACCGTGTTAACTTCCTCGCCCAGACTGTTCTGCGAGGCTAATGACTCTCATATCAAAGTGTTAGGTACGGCGCCTTTAACGGCGCGTGCCGCGGACTTTTCATGTGGCACAGGTGACTTGTCAAGTCTTAGGCATTGACTTTCTACGACACCACAAATTTTCGCTAGACATTCCGAGAAGTACATTAGTCCACCAACCTTTGCAAAAGACTATCGCCCTCATGGCCACTGCATCTGTATCACCCATTCGCTCAAAAAACATTGACATTTGACTATTGCAGACCAAATGTGCTCTTCTTGCGGCCAAGTTAACTAGTAAAAGTTGCGATGTACTACCACAACGACAAGAAATCAGTGAACTCAAGCAAACGCAGGCCAAGCTCACCTCCCTTATCGAGCGTGAGTGTTCGAATGCTAATGACGCACCCTGCGGCGCACGTCGCAAACTCAGTACGACTGAGGGCCCTCTGGTCAGACACTGACCACGACGCCTGAATCCACACAAACTCAAAGCGGCCACAGCAATCATCTCGCACCTATTAAAAGCAGGCATTGTACGCCCATCCGCAAATGACTGTCGTCACCGATTCATCTCATACCAAAGAAGGATGGTTCCTACAGAATCTGTGGCGACTATAAACGTCTCCATGAGCGCACCATCATGGACAATTATGCAGTACCGAACATTCAGGAATTCGCTTCTCAGTTGGCAGGCGCTAATATTAAGTTAATAATTGGCTCCTTCCACCGGCCCCCAGACGCCGATGATACAGTTGCGGAACAGTTCAGAGAAAGTTTGAGTCTCGTAACAAATGGTGGGGACTTCAACCTACCCTCGGTATGTTGGCAAAAATACTTGTTCAAAACAGGTGGTAGGCAGAAAACATCTTCCGAGATTGTCCTAAATGCTTTCTCCGAAAATTATTTCGAGCAGTTAGTCCACGAACCCACGCGAATTGTAAATGGTTGCGAAAACACACTTGACCTCTTAGCCACAAACAATCCAGAGCTGATAGAGAGCATCATGACTGATACAGGGATTAGTGATCACAAGGTCGTTGTAGCTAGGCTCAATACCATTTCTTCCAAATCCATCAGAAACAAACGCAAAATAATTTTATTTAAAAAAGAGGATAAAGTGTCACTAGAAGCCTTCCTAAAAGACAATTTCCATTCCTTCCGAACTGACTATGCGAATGTAGACGAGATGTGGCTCAAATTCAAAGATATAGTAGCAACAGCGATTGAGATATTCATACCTCATAAATTGGTAAGAGATGGAACGGGTCCCCCGTGGTACACAAAAAAAGGTCCGAACGCTGTTGCAGAGGCAACGGAAAAAGCATGCGAAGTTCAGAAGAACGCGAAATCCCGAAGATGGGCTAAAATTTACAGACGCGCGAAATTTGGCACGTACTTCGATGCGAGATGCCTTTAATAGGTTCCACAACGAAACATTGTCTCGAAATTTGGTAGAAAATCCGAAGAAATTCTGGTCGTATGTAAAGTACACAAGCGGCAAGACGCAGTCAATACCTTCTTTGCGCAGTGCCGATGGTACTGTTACCGACGACTGTGCCGCTAAAGCGGAGTTATTGAACGCAGTTTTCCGAAATTCCTTCACAAGGGAAGACGAATGGAATATTCCAGAATTTGAAACACGAACATCTGCTAGCATGAGTTTCTTAGAAGTAGATACCTTAGGGGTTGCGAAGCAATTCAAATCGCTTGATACAGGCAAGTCTTCAGGTCCAGATTGTATACCGATTAGGTTCCTTTCAGATTACGCTGATACTATAGCTCCCTACTTAGCACTCATATACAACCGCTCACTCACCGATAGATCTGTACCTACAGATTGGGAAATTGCGCAGGTCGCACCAGTGTTCAAGAAGGGTAATAGGAGTAATCCATTTAACTACAGACCTATATCATTGACGTCGGTTTGCAGTAGGGTTTTGGAGCATATACTGTATTCAAACATTATGAATCACCTCGAAGGGAACGATCTATTGACACGTAAGCAGCATGGCTTCAGAAAACATCGCTCTTGTGCAACGAAGTAATGGCCGCTATCGACAGGGGATCTCAAGTTGATTCCGTATTTCTAGATTTCCGGAAAGCTTTTGACACCGTTCCTCACAAGCGACTTCTAATCAAGCTGCGGAGCTATGGGGTATCGTCTCAGTTGTGCGACTGGATTCGTGATTTCCTGCCAGGAAGGTCGCAGTTCGTAGTAATAGACGGCAAATCATCGAGTAAAACTGAAGTGATATCAGGTGTTCCCCAGGGAAGGGTCCTGGGACCTCTGCTGTTCCTGATCTATATAAATGACCTGGGTGACAATCTGAGCAGTTCTCTTAGATTGTTCGCAGATGATGCTGTAATTTACCGTCTAGTAAGGTCATCCGAAGACCAGTATCAGTTGCAAAGCGATTTAGAAAAGATTGCTGTATGGTGTGTCAGGTGGCAGTTGACGCTAAATAACGAGAAGTGTGAGATGATCCACATGAGTTCCAAAAGAAATCCGTTGGAATTCGATTACTCGATAAATAGTACAATTCTCAAGGCTGTCAATTCAACTAAGTACCTGGGTGTTAAAATTACGAACAACTTCAGTTGGAAGGACCACATAGATAATATTGTCGGGAAGGCGAGCCAAAGGTTGCGTTTCATTGGCAGGACACTTAGAAGATGCAACAAGTCCAATAAAGAGACAGCTTACACTACACTCGTTCGTCCTCTGTTAGAATATTGCTGCGCAGTGTGGGATCTTTACCAGGTGGGATTGACGGAGGACATCGAAAGGGTGCAAAAAAGGGCAGCTCGTTTTGTATTATCACATTATAGGGGAGAGAATGCGGCAGATATGATACACGAGTTGGGATGGAAGTCATTACAGCATAGACGTTTTTCGTCGCGGCGAGACCTTTTTACGAAATTTCAGTCACCAACTTTCTCTTCCGAATGCGAAAATATTTTGTTGAGCCCAACCTACATAGGTAGGAATGATCATAAAAATAAAATAAGAGAAATCAGAGCTCGAACAGAAAGGTTTAGGTGTTCGTTTATACCGCTCCCTGTTCGGGAGTGGAATAGTAGAGAGATAGTATGATTGTGGTTCGATGAACCCTCTGCCAAGCACTTAAATGTGAATTGCAGAGTAGTCATGTAGTCATGTAGATGTAGACTGTGAGAAAGCGTATCACCAACTACCAATGTACAAACAAGATATTCTTAAAACGGCCATCAACACACGCTTCCTCCTCTTGAAATACGTTTACATGCCTTACGGATTGAAAAACGCCGCCCAAACCTGGCAGAGGTTCTTAGATACAGTGTTACGAGCCCTACGTTTCTGCTACGCATACCTGGACGACATTTTGATCTTTTCTTCCTCTCGGGAGAAACACGAGCTTCACATCCGGGCGCTGTTTGACACATTACAATCACACGGTGTGATCGTCAACAAAGACAAATGCAAACTGAGACAGGATTCTGTTGTTTTTCTGGGACACATAGTTTCAGCCGATGGTATCCGGCCCACACAAGAGAAAATAGACGTTATCAAATAGCTGCCGAATCCAGGATCATACGATGAACTCCGCCGGTTCTTAGGAATGATCAATTTTTTCCGCCGCCACATTCCACGAGCCGCCGAACTACAGGTCCCCCTCACAGATGCATTGCGTGGGCCACAAACGTCAGGCGACAGGCGCGTGCCGTGGACAGAGGTCATGCGTGCGTCTTTCAAAAATCTCAAAACCGCACTCGAGGAAGCCATCTCGCTTGCCCATCCACACCCGGATGCAACGCTTTCGTTCACCACGGACGCTAGCGAAATATCTATCGGCGCAGTACTTCAACAACACAGAGGAGAGGTGGTGCAATCTCTTAAGTTCTTTTCAAAAAACTTTCTCCCTCTCAGTGCAAATGGTCCGCTTTGGACAGAGAGCTCTTAGCTGTGTATCAAACCATTAGATATTTCCGCGAAGACGTCGAGGGACGCCCCCTCACGATCTTTACAGACCACAAACCTCTCGCCCAAGCACTCACAAACCCTCCAGCCGACCCGCCTCCCAGGAGGTTTCGTTATTTCGACCTCATTTCACAATACACAACTAATATACAATACGTTCGGGGATCCGACAACATAGCCACTGATTATTTCTCCTGGATCTCGGGCATATTTTCTTCAATCGACTTGGACGCTCTTGCTCGAGCGCAAACAAATGATGACTTCTTCGTGAGCCTTTTATCTGACAATAATCACTCTCTGCACCTGGCGCGCAAGACGATCCCCAGCACACGCTCGGAGCTATGGTGTGACACTTCCACTGGTGTGCCACGCCCCCTCGTCCCCTCCTCTTTGTGTTGCTCAGTGTTTGATGCACTGCACAGTCTCGCCCACCTGAGCATTTGCGGAACTATGCGCATCATCGCCGAGCGTTTCGTATGGCTGTCAATTCGAGGCTGTCCTCTTCACAAAAATGTGTGAGCTCTTCGGCGTTGACCGCATTCGCATGACAGCCTACCACCCCCAATCAAATGGCTTAGTGGAATGATGGCACCGCACATTAAAGACAGCACTAATGTGCCACGAGGAACGGTGGTTACACGTGCTCCCGTGGGTACTGCTAGGCCTCCATTCTGTATATAAAGGTGACCTGCACCTGCAGTGCTCGGTGGCCGAACTGCTCTATGGCGAGCCTTTGACCCTACCAGCTAAGTTTGTTGAGCCTTCACCTCTCCAAGATACCATTGAATACCCCGTGCTAATCGAGAACGTACGACAGACGATATGGGTGCAGAGAGCACCCGCTCTGAAAGCACACACTCCGCCTAAAACATTCGTGCACCAACGGTTAGCCACGTGAGAAGCTGTGATGCTTAGGGACGATACAGTGTGCGCCGCTCTGCAACCCCCAGGGTACATAGGCGCTTGTTAAATACATTCGACATCTGTATCAAAGGCAAACCCGTCACAGTGGCAGTTTATTGACTCAAGCCTGCATGGGTCACTGTAAACGACAACACCTCCAGCGACCCAGCCCCACCGACCACGACGGACCACAAGCTCTACACAGCCGCCTCCTCAAGGGACAACACACCAGCCACTCTGCCTTCCCCAATCCCCAACACCAGAAATCATCTGACATCTGTATAACTACCACAAATGATTCTCTCTTAGTCATCCATGCTACCCCCCCCCCCCCCCCCCCGCTCCACCCTCCACCGACGATGACACCTTCCAACTTTCCATTCTCCACTCTTCACCGATCCCCGATTCCTTACATCCTTCCCTCATTCAATCTTTCATTGACGCCACAGGGACACTGTACATGTTGTACCCAATGTCTCCATCTATTCCCCCCACCCCCTCTGTCACCTCACGAACCAGTCACCGCATACTCCCACTGGTGTGGCACTATGATTACATTTTTCCATCCAAAAGGGCTCGAACCCTGGCCCCGCCCCGCCCAGTTCCCCCTCCGGACGAAGACGACGCATCACCTGCACTCTCCCCCAACAACAGCCAGAGCCTAGTGCTCCACACTGCAGGGGGGTGGGGGGGCTCTGTGGGAACACTGACGTTCCATAACATTTCTGGTGCGTAAAAACTCTTTGGGCCAAGGCGGCCATTATGTTCTGTCAATGTGATACTTTCGATGTGTAATGATGAATATCTGAAGTGTGACAATAAACGTACTCATTGCTTTAACAACTTAATCAATGGGTTTTTATTTATAATGATAAGGACCGAAACTCCCACAAAGTGTTTGAAACAAAGCAATTAATTTTTTGAAGAGTCTGAAAAACTACTGGTGATGTGTGGGAGGGCCAAATAGAGTTTCCTATTAATCAAATCTTTATAGTATACAAGGCCCCTGCTTCATTAGTAATGCAAAAATTCATAATCCAATTACGGCTAATATTAGTGTTTCCATATTTACTATTCTGGATGTCTAAACATAACTTGAGATGCAACATTACTTAAGAGATTCTTTGTTAAAGTTTACATTAGCGTTTGTAGTCACTGTTGCCTTGTTTAAATTTAAAAATTGGTAATATACCCTCTTTTCCATTCATGGCATTTTGTAACAAAGTATTCTATACTCTGGGCATCCACAGCTGTTGAAAGGCAGGGTGTTGAGAAGGATACTGCTGACAGCTGGTAAAATTGTAAAAAGTATTAGTATGTAGTAAAATTCAGTATTATTCTGCCTTATAAAGGGAGCAACCCAGTGCTCCTAGTCATGAGTATATGATGTCACACCATCCTCGAGATAGTGTCTGTTCTGCCAGCCTGTTAGTCCATCTTACTCATTTGCATGGGCCACTTCTGCTCTTCCCAACACAGTGTTCCCTGCCATCACATGGTAAGAAAGTGAGAAAGTGCCATCTTAGACCATTCCACACAGTGAGTAGCATTGTGCCCCATCTAATCACATTAGTAGTGACTATTTTTTATTGTCAGTCCAGCTTTTTTAAAAACCTTTTAATGTCCTCTCACTATAAATTCACTATGAATTATTTTTATTCACTTTCATGCAGGAAAATTTTAACCATGTTTGTAACCTTTCTTTTATCAATTTAATGTACACGACATTCACTAAATAATATATCTTGACTAGGAGTGATCTTTTAACATTGTAAATGTATTTAAGATATGATCTTCATTTATTTCAATATCCACAAAGTTGAGTCACTGTATATTACTCTTTACCATGCAGGTTGTACCTGGTTATGTGGCTTTAGGCTGGAAATCTGGTTGTGTATCAATAAAACAACAATTTTACCAGCTGTCAGTGGAATTCTCCTTAACATCACGCCTTTCAACAGCTGTGAATACTCATTCACATGTAGCAAACACAGAAACTTATGCATCAACTTCCTGTACATTGTCAAAAAGACTCTTCTTGCAACAAGGGACAAACTCTGTTCACAGTACTAAGATTAAATTACTACAATGCATCTAGAAAAAGACTGTTCTTCTCAACCTCAAAACAAAGACAAACTAATTTTTGATACACATGAAGAAAAATATACTGTAGCTTGAATTTCTAGGTTTCCAGAACTGCTAATTGATAATATTTACTTTTGTGAAAATTTTTCTCCATATATGAGTGAACAGTTGAAGTATGCACATAAATAATGCTGTGTGGTACATTTTGATTTTGTAGAATTGTGTGGAGTAATGCTGTATACAGCAGTCGACAATACCTGCTCCAGTAGTTGACCTGTTCACTGTCCAAGGGCAGCACTGAACAGCAGAGAGACACACACAGTTTCATGCCTCCTGTGTGAACAGTGCTATATGTTACAAGAATGGCTAAGTGTATCAAGGTGACACATATCACAAGTGGTTTGAAATGTGAAAACAATGTGCGGACAAGGAAAATTAACACCAATGATTAGCAGGATGTTAGGAGAAAAAGGCTTCATGATGCTGGATTGGAATATAAATCACAAAAAGGGAAGATAGTTCCTGCAAAACTGCCACAAACACAGATGAGTGAAATAATGCTCCATGTGTTTTGTAATGAGGTGTGTGTCTATGCATCCTGTACAGTGGTATATGTACCCTGTAGAGCACATGGCTCTAAAAACATACATTATGTGCATCTTCTGAAAACATTGCACTAAAAATATACAACATTAATAAAATTAACTACAGTTTTATAGTTATGATTGATGAAAAAATATAAAAATATAATACACAATCTGAACTCTGCTATATTATTAAAAGAGAATGTGAAATATGACAGTCCAGTTGAATAGCAGATATTGACTGTTTGCATGATTCAGGACCTTGTATGCTATGCAGAAGTATGCTCAAAATGAGGATGCAAAGACATAAACCTGGAAATTACGTCAAAGCCATACAAAGAATATCATGCCTTGACATGTAACAAACAGCCCATTTACTTGATAAAAACCATGAAAATAGGTGTGCCAGCCAGATGAAAGAAAGGTAGGACAAACGATACTTCACGGAAATAAGCTGCTTTCAAATACAAAGTCCAGTCAAAAGAAATGTGTCAAAAAAAATATTGCTTGACATATTCTGCATCACCCAGTGACGAATATATACTCATCAATGTAAACTAAAAGGTGGAATGACACTTGAGGAAAATATTTCAGTAGACCTCATGGCATATCAAATGTGGACGGGGCTCTGATTTGGGAACACATTTCAAGTTTCCCAAAGCAAATGAGCTGTTGCAGCAGGAATAAATAGCCAAAAGGAATGTCTGCACCCCAAACTCAACCTCTGCAGAAAGTATTGATTGTTTACCAAAATGTTTCCTGATAAAGCAATAAGAAAGTCTTACTAACAAAGTGTGTTTCAAACAGATTTTAATTTGATGTTCTGCAGCGCCTAGGTCAGGCACTTACAGACAGTGTGATTTGTTGTTTAACAAAATGATTGCAGCTTCAGATGAAACAGAATTGCATAACATCAAAATTAGGATGCAGTCGCATCATGCAAAGGCATACAAAGCACTAAGAATGACAAGGAAATGACTAAAAGGAACAATAATATATATGTTATATGTGTTGAACTACAACAGGTTTTACTTTGTCGTACATTGATGCATTCCACATTATTCTACTAGAGACCAGCTATCATCATATAATTTCATGGTTCATGACATTGATACTAAAAACATTACTGTAAATTTGTGGGATAAATCCTGTGCAAGGAGGTCCAACCAAAATAGTTTCCTCTCTACTTAAATTTGTGATGAACGATTACAATACACTTGAAGAAAATATGGAAAACAACTGATTGTATAGTCTGACCACTGTCTTGGGCAGAACTATAACTTTATTTCTATCTGGTAAGCTGCAAGTAGTTTACAGAAATATATGAGAAGTTTTTACGCTCAGGTCACAGTTTCCTACCTTTTGACGGGGATTTTGGGATGATCAAGAAAATATACAAAGACTCAAAAGTTATGGTTCCTTCATAGTAGATAAATAGATGCATATCATTGCTGAGGCATTCGACGATACTTCAAAACTGACCATTCAGGAGATGATTATGGAAGACTTCGAGGACATAGGATTCACTGAGTTGGTTTTAATAAAGCAACCTGATTTGAAAATTACTGAAGTACTCTGGTTGAAGCTCTGTAGCAATAATCCTCAAGGTGTAGGTGTGTGTCACAGTCACAATGTGCTTTATTCCTGGCAAAAACATTGTATTTTGAAACATGGTTGTGAACATCAATCAAAAAATTTTCCATTGCGTTCTGGTTTTTGGTTTCTCTACAACAGGGCAATAAAACTTTGTAAAGGATCAATTGGATGTGGTGAAATATGTTGTTGTTGTTGTGGCCTTCAGTCCTGAGACTGGTTTGATGCAGCTCTCCATCTATTCTATCCTGTGCAAGCTTCTTCATCTCCCAGTACCTACTGCGGCCTACATCCTTCTGAATGTGCTTAGTGTATTCATCTCTTGGTCTCCCTCTATGATTTTTACCCTTCACACTGCCCTCCAGTACTAAACTGGTGATCCCTTGATGCCTCAGAACATGTCCTACCAACCAATTCCTTTTTCTAGTCAAGTTGTGCCATGAACTCCTCTTCTCCACAATTCTATTCAATACCTCCTCATTAGTTATGTGATCTACCCATCTAATCTTCAGCATTCTTCTGTAGCACCACATTTCGAAAGCTTCTATTCTCTTCTTGTCTAAACTAATTATTGACCGTGTTTCACTTCCATACATGGCTACACTCCATACAAATACTTTCAGAAACGACTTCCTGACACTTAAATCTATACTCAATGTTAACAAATTTCTATTCTTCAGAAACGTTTTCCTTGCCATTGCCAGTATACATTTTATATCCTCTCTACTTCGACCATCATCAGTTATTTTGCTCCCCAAATATCAAAACTCCTTTACTACTTTAAGTGTCTCATTTCCTAATCCAATTCCTTCAGCACCACCTGACTTAATTCGACTACATTCCGTTATCCTCGTTTTGCTTTTGCTGATGTTCATCTTATACCCACCTTTCAAGAAACTGTCTATTCTGTTCAACTGCTCTTCCAGGTCCTTTGCTGTCTCTGACAGAATTACAATGTCATCAGCGGATCTCAAAGTTTTTATTTCTTCTCCATGGATTTTTATGCCTACTCCGATCTTTTCTTTTGTTTCCTTTACTGCTTGCTCAACATACAGATTGAATAGCATTGGGGAGAGGCTACAACCCTGTCTCACTCCCTTCCCAACCACTGCTTCCCTTTCATGTCCCTCGACTCTTATAACTGCGATCTGGTTTCAGTACAAATTGTAAATAGCCTTTTGCTCCCTGTATTTTACCCCTGCCACCTTCAGAATTTGAAAGAGATTATTCTAGTCAACATTGTCAAAAGCTTTCTCTAACTCTACAAATGCTAGAAACTAAGTTTTTCCTTTCCTTAATCTTTCTTCTAACATAAGTTGTAGGGTCAGTATTGCCTCACGTGTTCCAACATTTCTACGGAATCCAAACTGAAGAATTTGCTTTAGTATTTTGCAGCTGTGACTTATTATACTAATAGTTCAGTAATTTTCACATCTGTCAACACGTGCTTTCTTTGGGATTGGAATTATTATATTCTTCTTGAAGTCTGAGAGAATTTCGCCTGTCTGATACATCTTTCTCACCAGATGGTAGAGTTTTGTCAGGACTGGCTCTCCTAAGGCTGTCATTAGTTCTAGTGGAATGTTGTCTACTCTCGGTCTTGTTTTGACTTAGGTCTTTCAGTGCTCTGTCAAACTCTTCACGCAGTATCGAATCTCCCATTTCATCTCCATCTACATCCTCATCCATTTCCATAATATTGTCCTCAAGAACATCGCCCCTGCATGGACCCTCTATATACTCCTTCCACCTTTCTGCTTTCCCTTCTTTGCTTAGAACTGGGTTTCCATCTGAGCTATTGATATTCATGCAAGTGGTTCTCTTTTCTCCAAAGGTCTCTCTAATTTTCCTGTAGGTAGTATCTATCTTACCCCTCGTGAGATAAGCCTCTACATCCTTACGTTTGTCCTCTAGCCATCCCTGTTTAGCCATTTTGCACTTCCTGTCGATCTCATTTTTGAGATGTTTGTATTCCTTTCTGCCTGCTTGATTTTCTGCATTTTTGTATTTTCTCCTTTCATCAATTAAATTCAGTATCTCTCCTGTTACCCAAGGATTTCTATTAGCCCTTGTCTTTTTACCTACTTGATCCTCTGCTGCCTTCACTACTTCATCCCTCAAAGCTACCCATTCTTCTTTTACTGTATTCCTTTCCCCCATTCCTGTCAATTGTTCCCTTATGCTCTCCCTGAATCTCTGTACAACCTCTGGTTTAGTCAGTTTATTCAGGTCCCGTCTCCTTAAATTCCCACCTCTTCGCAGTCTCTTCAGTTTTAATCCACAGTTCATAACCAATAGATTGTCGTCAGAGTTCACATGTGCCCCTGGAAATGTCGTACAATTTAAAACCTGGTTCCTAAATCTCTGTCTTACCATTATATAATCTATCTGAAAGCTTCTAGTATCCCCCGGATTCTTCCATGTATACAACCTTCTTTCATGATTCTAGAACCAAGTGTTAGCTATGATTCAGTTATACTCTGTGCAAAATTCTACCAGGCGGCTTCCTCTTTCATTTCTTAGTCCCAATCCATATTCTCCTACTACTTTTCCTTCTCTTCCTACACTCTTTTCCTACACTCGAATTCCAGTCACCCATGACTATTAAATTTTCGTCTCCCTTCACTACCTGAATAATTTCTTTTATCTCATCATACATTTCATCAATTTCTTCATCATCTGCAGAGCTAGTTGGCATATAAATTTGTACTACTGTAGTAGGCATGGGCTTCGTGTCTATCTTCGCCACAATAATGCATTCACTATGATGTTTGTAGTAGCTTACCCACACTCCTATTTTTTTTATTCATTATTAAACCTGCTCCTGCATTACCCCTATTTGATTTTGTACTTATAACCCTGTATTCACCTGACCAAAAGTCTTGTTCCTCCTGCCACTGAACTTCACTAATTCCCACTATATTTGACTGCAAACTATCCATTTCCCTTTTTAAATTTTCTAACCTACCTGCCCTATTAAGGGATCTGACATTCCACACTCCGATCCGTAGAATGCCAGCTTTCTTTCTCCTGATAACGAAGTCCTCTTGAGTAGTCCCCGCCCAGAGATCTGAATGGGGGACAATTTTACCTCCGGAATATTTTACCCAAGAGGATGCCATCATTATTTAATCATACAGTAAAGCTGCACGCCCTCAGGAAAAATTACAGCTGTAGTTTCCTCTTGCTTTCAGCCGTTTGCAGTACCAAACAGCAAGGCCGTTTTGGTTAGTGTTACAAGGCCAGATCAGTCAATCATCCAGACTGTTGTCCCTGCAACTACTGAAAAGGCTGCTGCCTCTCTTCAGGAATCACATGTTTGCCTGGCCTCTCAACAGATACCCCTCCGTTGGGGTTGCACCTACGGTATGGCTATCTGTATCGTTGAGGCACGCAAGCCTTCCCACCAACGGCAAGGTGCATGGTTAATGGGAGAGGGGAGGGGGGGGGGGGGGGCTGATGAAATATATGAAACCAAAATACAGGCATTTTTACAAAAATATGAAGTGTGACAATTGAGTTTAATGTTTATCTTGTTTCTCAACTTGGTAACAATTTTCCCATGTGGAAGTTTCTTTCTATTTAATTATATATTATTATTTTCTTTAATGTTTATGAACTATGTTTCATTGCCAAAATAATAAAACATTTCATATTTTCTTCTACATGCCTGACTTTTCATTTAACAAACAATAACATGTTATGAGAAAATTTCATAAACAAGATATTTTAAAGTGTGAAATATATGCCAACTATGATCTAATAATACACATTCAGTTTAGAGGTGAGTCGATTTCTCTAAAATCCAAGACAAAAATAGTGTTCTGAAGTAATATAGAAAAATTTGGAAGAGAATGCAATTTAAATAAATATCTCCAGACTATACATCAATTGCATACACACCCTTTTTATCCTTCATATTTGAAATTTTAGTTGAAACATAGCTGAAAAAATAATGGAATTGTAAATTTCGTCAAACAGACTTAATATCATAGTCTACTATTGATGAGAAGATCCCCAAAATTCTGGTATATTACAAGCAAGAAGCAAATTAAACTCATGGTAGGACTAATGACTGGCACTGGGAACTTTAAGAAATTCCTTCACATTATAGCAGTCATCAACTACCAGAATCAAGTGTCGATGCAATGTGCTATCTTTGAACTACCAAAATATTTTATTTTTCAAACTTTTGGCGCCATTGTGGTTTGTTCTTTAGTCTTATTCCAGCACTTGGCATGTGATGTTGTATTGTGTACAGTGTTCTTGATAAATACAGATTTTCATATAAAGTAGTGTTCAGGTTATTAATATGATGATTGTATGACCTGTAAACTTCTGCTTTCATGACTGTTGTCACAGTCAATAAAATTCTTTTGGGTTTGAGGCCACATAGCCAACTATAAAATTCTGAGATTTCGGCGACTGTTGCAAGGTGCCTTCCTCAGGGTGTATTGCTAACTGCTGAATGAGCACTAGTTTGATTACTTATATACTATGGAGGAGTGCTGTCATTGTATATGAGAGTGAGGAGAAAGGGTATCAGGAGTTCATTTTATTGGTCTTTGCATTGTGTGTTGTCATTGGCGGAAATTCGTTGCAAGAAAGGATCCACCACATTCATGGTACTCTCGACATGAACAACATAAAACTGTGTGAACTGCACCTCTTTCTGAGTGGAAAACTGGATGAGGATGACTGGGAGAAGGTTGACAGGTTAGCCTTCCAACAAGCCATAAGGTCAAGTGAAAGTACCACCAGAGTACCGAAAGAAGACATTATCAAATCAGTGGAGGCCTCAATTCATCATCGACCACAACCAGAGGCAGAGAAGATCTGGCAAGAAACAGTATGAGTCTTCCTCATGCAAGTACTCTGAAGCAAAACATCAGTAAGAAGGAACATCTTGCCATCAAGGAGCTGAAGAACAACTTTCAGATAGTGGCAATACAGTTGGACAAGGGCAATGCCACCATATTGTTGGACACAGTAGATTATGACAAGCAGATGGAGGATCTTTTCAATAAACCCATTTACCATAAACTTAAGGGAGATCTGATGGCCAAGATAATGAAATTGATACAAGTGCTGCTGAAGCAAACTAGGATGAATTTTGACACGACCCGAAGACTCAATCCACAAGTGCCACAGGCACCAAGAATATATGGTGTACCAAAGATCGACAAGGAAGGCTTTTGCCATACAGCCGATAGTGAGCAGTATTAACTCACCAATCTACAAATTAGCGAAAGAATTGGCCCCAAAGCTTAGATGTTTAGTGAGCCATACAGATTCATATGTCAAGAACTCCACCCATTTATAACACTTCTGAAAGAAAAGTGTGCCTCGGATACTGATTTGAAGATCAGTTTTGACATGAAATCTTTGTTCATGAATGTACCCGTGGCAGACACCATGAACATCTTAGAGGCATGCATGGCACCTGATATCTGCGAGCTAGTGTGCCACTGTTTGACAACCACCTATTTCAGGTAGAAAAGGGATTTTTGTGAGCAGACGAATGGTGTAGCTATGGGTTCCCCTCTTTCGCCTACTGCAGCAGACATTTTTATGAAAGTGTTTGAAGAAACGTAACTCCAGTCCTCACCATTACACCCAGAATGTTGGCTATGATACATTGATGACACCTTTATTATCGGCCCACACAGAGAAGAAGAACTTCAGAAGTTCCACCAACATATAAACCAGCAGCACAGAAAATTGACTTTACCGTGAAGATAGAAAAGAATGGGGTATTTCGTTTTCTTGATGTGGAAGCTTCAACACAGAGTTTAAAGGAAGCCCACCAACATGGACAGGTACCTGTACACATCCTCCCACCTACTCAAAAGAAATCGGTCCTGCAAACTTTAGCTAAGAGAGCCTAAGGGATCAGCAAATGAACAGAATCTGAAAGCTGAACTACAGAACCTCAGGTTCATTTTTGGAGCTAATGGCTATGACATGAGGATGATTTACAAAACCATGGTGCCAAAGGAGGAGGGCAACAGGGAAATGCAGAATGAAGCACAGAACACAGTCCTGCTACCATATGTACAAGGGGTTACTGAACATCTGGGCACAATTCTCTGTTGCGCAGGTATTAAGCTGATTTTTGGTAGCAACAACAAAATAAAACATGTTCTGGGCTCAACAAAAGATACAATTGACAAGTTTTATGCTGCTGGAGTTTATGACAGCCTTGGGAGAGCCAGTCCTGACAAAACTCTACCATCTGGTGAGCAAGATGTATGAGACAGGCAAAATACCCTCAGACTTCAAGAAGAATACAATAATTCCAATCCCAAAGAAAGCAGGTGTTGACGGATGTGAAAATTACCATACCATCAGTTTAATAAGTCACAGCTGCAAAATACTAACGTGAATTCTTTACAGACGAATGGAAAAACTGGTAGAAGCTGACCTCGGCTAAGATCAGTTTGGAGTCTGCAGAAATGTTGGAACGTGTGAGCAATACTGATCCTACGACTTATCTTAGAAAATACACTCCTGGAAATTGAAATAAGAACACCGTGAATTCATTGTCCCAGGAAGGGGAAACTTTATTGACACATTCCTGGGGTCAGATACATCACATGATCACACTGACAGAACCACAGGCACATAGACACAGGCAACAGAGCATGCACAATGTCGGCACTAGTACAGTGTATATCCGCCTTTCGCAGCAATGCAGGCTGCTATTCTCCCATGGAGACGATCATAGAGATGCTGGATGTAGTCCTGTGGAACGGCTTGCCATGCCATTTCCACCTGACGCCTCAGTTGGACCAGCGTTCGTGCTGGACGTGCAGACCGCGTGAGACGACGCTTCAACCAGTCCCAAACATGCTCAATGGGGGACAGATCCGGAGATCTTGCTGGCCAGGGTAGTTGACTTACACCTTCTAGAGCACGTTGGGTGGCACAGGATACATGCGGACGTGCATTGTCCTGTTGGAACAGCAAGTTCCCTTGCCGGTCTAGGAATGGTAGACGATGGGTTCGATGACGGTTTGGATGTACCGTGCACTATTCAGTGTCCCCTCGACGATCACCAGAGGTGTACGGCCAGTGTAGGAGATAGCTCCCCACACCATGATGTCGGGTGTTGGCCCTGTGTGCCTTGGTCGTATGCAGTTCTGATTGTGGCGCTCACCTGCACGGCGCCAAACACGCATACGACCATCATTGGCACCAAGGCAGAAGCGACTCTCATCGCTGAAGATGACACGTCTCCATTCGTTCCTCCATTCACGCCTGTCGCGACACCACTGGAGGCGGTCTGCACGATGTTGGGGCGTGAGCGGAAGACGGCCTAACGGTGTGCGGGACCGTAGCCCAGCTCCATGGAGACGGTTGAGAATGGTCCTCGCCGATACCCCAGGAGCAACAGTGTCCCTAATTTGCTGGGAAGTGGCGGTTCGGTCCCCTGCGGCACTGTGTAGGATCCTACGGTCTTGGCGTGCATCCGTGCTTCGCTGCTGTCCGATCCCAGGTAGACGGGCACGTGCACCTTTCGCCGACCACTGGCGACAACATCGATGTACTGTGGAGACCTCACGCCCCACGTGTTGAGCAATTCGGCGGTACGTCCACCCGGCCTCCCGCATGCTCACTATACGCCCTCGCTCAAAGTCCGTCAACTGCACATACGGTTCACGTCCACGCTGTTGCGGCATGCTACCAGTGTTAAAGACTGCGATGGAGCTCCGTATGCCACGGCAAACTGGCTGACACTGACGGCGGCGGTGCACAAATGCTGAGCAGCTAGCGCCATTCGACGGCCAACACCGCGGTTCCTGGTGTGTCCGCTGTGCCGTGCGTGTGATCATTGCGTGTACAGCCCTCTTGCAGTGTCCGGAGCAAGTATGGTGGGTCTGACACACCGGTGTCAGTGTGTTCTTTTTTCCATTTCCAGGAGTGTAGATTAAGGAAAGGCAAACCTACATTTCTAGTATTTGTGGACTTAGTGAAAGCTTTTGACGATGTTGACTGGAATAATCTCTTTCAAATTCTGAAGGTGGCAGGGGTAAAATACAGGGAGTGAAGGGCTATTTACAATTTGCACAGAAACCAGATGGCAGTTATAGGAGTCGAGGGGCATGAAAGGGAAGCAGCGGTTGGGAAGGGAGTGAGACAGGGTTGTAGCCTATTCCCAATGTTATTCAATCTGTATATTGAGCAAGCAGTAAAGGAAACAAAAGAAAAATTTGGAGTAGGTATTAAAATCCATGGAGAAGAAATAAAAACTTTGAGGTTCGCTGATGACATCGTAATTCTGTTAGAGACAGCAAAGGACTTGGAAGAGCAGTTGAACGGAATGGATAGTGTCTTGAGAGGAGGATCTAAAATGAACATCAACAAAAGCAAAACGAGGATAATGGAATGTAGTCGAATTAAGTTGGGTGATGCTGAGAGATTTAAGTTAGGAAATGAGACACTTAAAGTAGTAAAGGAGTTTTGCTATTTGGAGTGCAAAATAACTGATGATGGTCAATGTAGAGAGGATATAAAATGTATACTGGCAATGGCAATGAAAACGTTTCTGAAGAAGAGAAATTTGTTAACATCGAGTATAGATTTAAGTGTCAGGGAGTCGTTTCTGAAAGTATTTGTATGGAAGTGAAACATGGACGGTAAATAGTTTGGACAAAAAGAGAATAGAAGCTTTTGAAATAAGGTGCTACAGCAGAATGCTGATGATTAGATGGGTAGATCACATAACTAATGAGGAGGTATTGAATAGAACTGGGGAGAAGAGGAGTTTGTGGCACAACTTGACAAGAGGAAGGAATCGGTTGGTAGGACATGTTCTGAGGCATCAAGGGATCACCAATTTAGCATTGGAGGGCAGTGTGGGGGTAAAAATCATAGAGGGAGACCAAGAGGTGAAAATACTAAGCAGATACAGAAGGATGTAGGTTGCAGCAAGTACTGGGAGATGAAGAAGCTTGCACAGGATAGAGTAGCATGGAGAGCTGCATCAAACCAGTCTCAGGACTGAAGACAACAAGAACAACAACCCAAAAATTGCACTGATCAACAAAAATAATATCCAAGTGGAGATGGCTGACTTTCTTTGAAAAATTTGCTCAATAGTCTATCATTAGTAGCACAAATGCCAAAATATCGCCCAATCTGATCACCCAGGCAGTACTAATTATAAAAACCAGTTCCAATACAGAATGATGGAGAGGAGTATTTGATGGCAGCACATTCTATAGTTAGTTCATTTCTAAAACATTTTTTCAGAGGGTAGCTTGAATTTGTCCAAGCCAACTGCACCCTGCATCCCTCCCATCCCCTTTTGTCCAAAATATTTTTATGCTCTTGTGATAGCATAATAACTGAAGCCAGAAATTCCATGCACAATTACATCTTAAAATATGCTTGTATTCATTCACTATCAACTGACTAACCATGGACAAATGAAAGGAAAAATGTGCAGCATTAGAATTCAATCTTTTGTTGTGATGTGTTATATGTTATTTCAAAACAATTTACACAACCAGTTTTTTTTAAATTCTCCACCAACTTGGGGTAGCTCTGGATGCTGATCCCTGAGCTAGCAATCACTGGATCCATCTGCTGGCCACCTTGACAATAGTTTTCTGTAGTTTTTCATTTTCAATTTAGGCAAGTACTGGGGTTGGTCTCTTACCATCAGCCTCAGTCAGTTCCTTCTTAATGCTTATCTTTCCTGCCAGATTCCAATTTCCTTAAAGACACAGTCCCTCTGCTTAAATGAAATTAGCTGCATTGAATATAAGCCAAGCATCTCTTTGGAGACTCCTGGCACTAAAAGCCATTTGGTAAATAAATAATAAGCCAAATTCTCCCCATTCAGGGTCATGCATTTGTCTACTGGAACATTCTTTAATGCAGAAAATGATCTTTCTTACATTGCAAGATGTGACAGATGCATATTTATATGAGGAAATTTGAGAAAGTGTATGGTTGAATAATTCCAGGTCCTCTGCATTTTCACCATCAAAAATTTTTCTAGCTACTCTATCAAACAGAGAACTCTTTGCTCCAAAAGCACTGTTAGTTACAATCATAGTGTGACAAACAATTAGTGTTTATTCATTCCTAATCACTTCCTTGGCTTAAATCCAGACTGAAAGAAGAGTGTAAAATGACCTCGGAGGGGGAAGGAAGATCGGAGCATGAGTGCTTCTTAGTGGTTTGCCAAAATACAACAATCCTATGTAGTGAGATTATATCTGCATTTGGTGAAAACTCTGAGATCATTGTCAAGGAAAGTGGTTTATCATTCTTTATGGAATTTTTTAGAATAAATTATAACTATTAGTCTTTTTAAGATATTCTGTGTCGTGTATGACTTCATACACAGTGGTAAGGACAGGTGGGCTACAGAGTGGTGTGGAAACTGTCATTGTAAGAAAGCTGGACAGAAGCATTAATGATTAGTGAACAAATTAACACAACAAACAGAAGATTTACGTGACTTACATTTCTACGAATGTCTGAAGACTCATTATAAATTAAGGAATAGAAGATAGAGTCCAGCTATCATATTGTCAACCAGGATAAGGCTTGCTTTAACAAGCATGAATGATGGTGTTGTCGCAAAGGGGCTCCATGCACGAGTGGGCTGTCATTGCCATTGGCCCTCTTATATTGTGCAGCAGAGAGCACTCAAATTCCAGAGCCATTGGAGGCATGGGTCAGTGGGAGTGATCTATTGGGTCCACCAAATTTTGCATCACTGCTGTTTTTGTTGGATAGAAACTTGCAATTACTTTGCCAACTGTGATATGCTAGTAGGGTGGTACCAATACATGACACCACAACCCCCCCCCCCCCTCCCTTAACCTCATCAATGTCATCATGTAGTGTAGATGAGTGAATGACAATAGAGGGGAGGCCTGGATGCAACTATCAGTGAGGAGTCAGAAACCAAAACTAAAGCTGATGGTGACTCATGCTTATGCTCCAGCACATGCCTTGGGCCCCACCAGAAATGCTAGCCAAAAAATTGGGCAGAAGGTGCACATCCACATCTACAGGCAGAACAGAAGAGGAAGATGAAGGCATCTCAATTACTGCAGAGGGACCTGAGGCAGCATGTGTGACAGCTGCCAGGAAGAGGTGCCCATCCCCAGAGTGGTGGCTGTTGAGATGGCGACAACTATGAAAGGGCATCAACTTCTATCAGGTCCAGGACAGCTGTGAATGGTGCAGGGCCCAAGCCATGGGAGCCAGATGCAGTTAGGGCTGCTGTGTCCAGGCAGGCATGGAATCTGAAAGCACAAAGCCTGCAGCAGGATTAGGTAATTCATAAGGATAAATTTGATTCTGTTGGTGTTGGAGCAATCCTCTCTATCTCTGCAGAAGAAACATAGAACATGTAGCACATTGTACAATGATTCCTTGCTTCCAGTGCCTCCATCTGGCATGCAGTGTGGAAAAGATTGAATCATTAGTTTGATATTTTGCTTGTCTGGATGGAGTGGGTACCACCCACTGGGGTCGGTGTATCAACTGAAATAGGGTGTGGTGGCATGATCCATGTAACAACTCTGCTGGTAATAGTCTTTCACATGGCTGGGAATGGTAGAAAGCCAACAAGAGTAACAGACCATGATTCCATGTATGGGAGGTACAGAGTTTGTTCATGTGTTGCCTAAATGTTGGATTGTGATTGGAATGGAGCACTCATGATGTTGATGCTGGAGGTGGTGCAAAACTCTTCAAGCCTGACTGCAGCAAATTTAGGTCCATTGTCTGTCACAATCACTTCAATCAATTCCACAAGGCAAAAGATCAACAACATGGCCTGGATTATGGAATGAGACATAGTAGAGTGCAAAGGAAACACAAAGGGAAATTTACCAAAAGTGTTGACAACGATGAGTCAACATGTATTTCAATAAGGTCCCACAAGATCCAGATGAAAATGTTACCAAGAAGCTTGAGGTTTGGTCCACTCAAAGAACTGCTGAGGCAGGGCTGACTGATGTTCAGCAAAGACTTGGCAATGAGAGGTCAACTGTTCAATTTGTGCATCCAGACCAAGCTGAGTGCAACAAAGTCACACTGACTGCTCGGTGTGAATGATGCCATGGTGATCTTGGTGTAGCAAATGAAGCACTGAAGCACATCAAGATGGAGAGCGGGGGAACCACAACATGAGACTGGTCAGGTGAAGTGAAGGACATGTCAGTGTGCAAAATATCAGCAAATCACTGAGCTATGAATCTGTCTGGCCAAACACAGTCAACTAGTGCAGATGTTTGGCAACAGAATTTGCCAATCAGCATCCACTGCTGTGGCCTGGGCAATTTTCTGGTGATTAGGCAGAAAGCTGTGCAAAACATCTGTGTCTTGTGCATCCATGCAGCAACAAGAAGCAGAGGACTTGTCAAATGTTGAATCAGTGTCAACAAGGAGACAAGAAAGTGCATCTGCATTGGTATGCTTAAAATACACAATCTCATATTGGTAATTTGACAAAAGAAGAGCCCACCATTGCAGTTTCTGCACTGTGCACATTGGGGCTGACTGAGAAGGGCTAAACACAGATTGTAGAGGTTTATGGTCAGTCAACAAGAAGAATTTTCTGCCAACAAGATACTGGTGGGACTTACTGACAATGAAGAGAGCCGCCTCTTCAGTTTGTGAATAATTGCATTGAGCTTTCTTCAACAACTTTGAAGCAAAGGTAGTCAGCATGTCACCAGCACCAATTTTATGTGACAAAACTGCACCAGTGTTGTAAGAGGAATAATCCACAGCCAGGGCCACAAGTTTGGCTGGATTAGAATGAACAAGGTACTGACCTCTAAGCAAAACATCTTTCAACTTCTGGAAAGCATACTGACACTCCTGTGACCAAGCAAAAGGAACATTCAAGAGAGCTGCAATTTAAGTGGTGCTAGAAATAAATCAGATGTAACACATGAGCTTCCCTAATGCAGACTGCAATTTCCACACATTGTGTGGGGGTAGAGGGTTATAAATAGCAAGCAGATGTGATTGGATCGGTGAATACCCTGGTGGTTATTAATGACTTGTAAGTACTCAAGTTCAGTCTGAGAATACACCCATTTTGTCTATTACATTTGAGACCAGCTGCAGACAACACTTGAAACAGAGTGTAAGATTGTGAATGTGTTCTTCAAGAGTGTGACCTGAGGTGACAATGTCATCTAAATTATTTGATCAAAAACGAACTTTTGGAGTCAGCTGCTCCAGGAAGCACTGACATATGGCAGGTATGGAAGCACCACCAAATGGCAATCTCAAAAATTTGAAGAGACCTACATAGTTGAGTATTAATGACAAAGACTTGTTAAGACTGCTCATCCAGATGGATTTGCAAGTAAGCATCTCACAAATCAGTTTCAGAAAAGTAGTAACCAGCACCCAATTTATCCATCAATACACAGGGTAACTGTCAATGACCACTTGAGGATTCACAGTTTTCTTAAACTCAGCAAACAACCACAGATTTCTTATGGCTTCTTCAGAATAACAAGAGGGGACACCCACTTACTTGCAGTAAAGGGTCTTGCAAAGCAGTTCCTGAGCCACCTGTTCTCGAAGAGCCTAAGGGACAGGACAAGCTCCAATAAAATGTGGCTGTGTGTTTTCCATCACTGTGACACAGGCAACCAAATTATTTGCTTTTTCTAAACCCTCAGAAAATAAATCCTGAAATTCTACACATAACTTGGCAACACTGCCCTGAGAATCAAAGAAAGAAACAGAAAGTACATTGGCTTCAATGCTTAACTCATACAAATCAAAAGAGGCTAGACCAAAATTATTAGCTCTTTCTTGGGAGGAAACTACTGTAAATGTCACTGTATAATTGCAGGAAGGCTACAAGTGCCTAAGACACAAATTTCTTGGCCATTATATGCAATCAGTGTATGGCATGATATGCACAACTTAGGCTTGCCAAACAGTTCATAAATGCTATGGCTGAGCGAAGTCACTGAGACACCAATGTAAAGTTGCAAATGGATAGACTGTCCAGCAATAGTAAGAGAGACAAAAAGTTTTCTGTCCTCACATAGCTCTGCAGATGAGTTGGAAGCCTTTCCTGAATGGCTATTACACTGTTGATTTGCACTAATGACAATGTAGGGCTTTGAAAATACACTACACACTGTTTGTGTTTTTGATTTCATGAAGGAGTAGGAGAAAGAGGTAAGGTATGCTTCTGTAAGCACACAGACTGTACATTGACTGCTTGCAACAAAAAGAAAAAGTTGCTTCACATGAGGGGCAAGATTGGCAAGCATGAGCCATATCACACCGAGGGCATGACTTCACACATTGTGCCAGATGCATCATGTGTTTAGTGAGTGCTTTGGCTGTGGCTAGCTGGGACACTGTTTGTCAGCTGGCTGCAAAGCCTGTTTGATATGGCTGTCTACAGAACAAACAGGTGCTAGCTCAAAACCGTCTGTTGTGCTTTTGCAGGGATCTTGACAGTCTAAAATCTGCAGAATCTAGTGCAAGGAGGGGTTCGGGTATTTAAGACTCTGTTTCCAAATTCAAGAGTCAGCACATTGTGTTTGATGGCATCATAAACCGTGGTATCACTGTAATATTTGCCACAGTCACATTGAATCTACATTGCCTTGTGAGGTCCTGGAATTCAGTCACCCACAGACAGTATGCCTGTCCTTGTTGATTATGAAACTTAGAGAATTTGTAACGGGCACATGCCATTTGGGCCCTATCCTCATAATACTTTGTAGGCACCTGCAAGATGTCATTGTATGGTATTAGTTCAGGCTGGGACATGAGAAATAACTTGGTGCCCAAACAATATACAGTCACTGCCACCATGGACAAGAAATAACAATGTTTATCAGTACCTAGTGTGTAATGTCTTGCGATGTGTGAAGTACTCTGTCCAGTCTTTCTACACCTCATCAGACTCATGAAGCAATTCATCGCTTCTAGTACTTACACCATTTGTTGGTTCTGGAACTGAATAAACTGAGTTAGATAAACTGCAGGTGGTACAGGCAACTGCAGCACAGTAGCCATTATGAACTAAGCAATATGCACAGACAAACAGCAAAAAGCAAAAGTAGCAAGACAGTGAAGCACAGAAAAAGCAAAAAGACAGTGCAAATGGAGCAACCTCAGAACCTACAACATATAGAGCACAATCAAGGCAAATACCAGGTAAATAAGAACAGCAAAAGCAAGTAAAAATCTGACAGAATAGAAAGAAAGCAATTAGACTTGATGAATTACACATGAAGGTATGATAACTTGATGCCATTGATGCCAGATGTTGTGTACATCTGTTTACTCAATGGTAAGAAGAGGTGGGCTACAGAGTGTTGTGGCCAGCCACTGTCATTATAGGAAAGCTGGACAGCTCCATAAATTATTAGCAAACAAGTTAACACAACAAACAGAAGATTCACTTAACTTCTATTTCTCCATATGTACTTAGATTCATCACAAATGATGCAACAAGAAATGGAATCCATGTATTACAATATTGCCCAGTATGAGGCTCACTGCAACAAGAATGAAAGATGGTGGTGTCATTGCAACATGGCTCCGAGTGTCAGTGGGCTGAGTCATTGCTGCTGTGGCACTTGTAGTCCAGAGCTGTGGGAGGCATGGCTCAGTGAGAATACCCCATTGAATCGATAGGAATCCGCATGACCACTATCGGTGTTGGACAACAACTTGCAATTGTGTTCCCAACTTTGATATGCCAGTAAGGTAGTATCAATACATAACACCAAACTCTTTAATAAATTGGATTCCCCCTTTGACAAAATCCTGGCTACATCCTTGCTCCAGCCTATCCCACTTTTCAACAGCAGCATCCTGGGTCATCTGGTGTGTGTGGAGGAGTCCTGCGATATTATAATTCAAGTTTCAACTGCTTTGAACTACACTTCATTGAGTTCATTTCAACAGATACTGTAGGCCAGTTTATGTGCTTGATTACTGCCTCCTGGTGGAATGTGTTCACAAGCTGCATAATTGTCACAATTTATGCAAATATCCAGTTGTTACTGAATGACATACTCAATAAAAGATTTGTTCCAATTTGTGATATAATAAAGATTGACACAGATGTACTACAGCATTAATGTTGGGGCAAAGGTGTAAAAATCTGAAAAATAATATGAAATGTGACAACTGTGACCTCAAGAATACTTTCACCCTTATCAAAATATGTATGAAGCACTAATATTTATAAGAATATTGTAAATATGCTGCAAATAACAATATGATAAATATGCTGCAGAATTTAAAGTGGCAACAATACTGACACACTGTGCTACCACATAAGTGGCAGTCTGAGGCTCCCTATTACAAGCATGAAAGATTGTGTTGTAGAAAAGTGGCTCCAACCGTGAGTGGGCCAAGTTATTGCTGCTGTGGCACTTGTAGTCCAGAGTTGTGGCAGGACAATCCACAAAGAAGGAATATACATGGACACCTTAATTACTCTGCAAGAATATCTTTGAGAAGTTATGAATCACAAGACAAAAACTATAGTATTCCTTAAAGAAAGGAAAGATCAGGAAATAAGTTACCAAGTGAGTGCTTTATAGAGACACAAAAAAGAGTTTCATACCAATACAACTGTGCACCTTCGCTACACCTTGTGTTAACAGCAAAGGAGCATGCTACAAAAGTGAAACAACCACTTAGGTGCAGCCAAATAACACAAGTATAAATACACGCTTCTGTTAGTGTACTAGCAAAGCAATTTCTTGCATACTAGTCGCAAAGAGAGAGAGAGAGAGAGAGAGAGAGAGGGGGGGGGGGGGGAGGGGGGAGGGGGGAAGGGAGGGAGGGAGGGAGGGAGAGAGAAAGAGCAGAAGTTGCAGAATATATTTCAATTGTGCTGAAGGAAATCTTCTTTGGCATCAACCAGCAACAGAGATCAAAATCTTGTGGAGAGAAATGCTCAGCCTCAATTCAAAATCCCATTTGTCATGTGCTTGCAATCTCAGCATCAAAATGAGGAACCAGGCAAAGAAAAACATAACATATTAAGTGGCTCCCAACCTCTAGCAAAATTTAAGGGCATTCAGTATTCACACAGAAGAACAAAGACTTTTACCAAAGAAGATACAGCTGTGTTTGTAGCTGCAAGATATACTTAGAAAAGCATTTGACTCCCCCATGTTAAGGGCTTACAGGCTTCATAGAAAGAAATACCTTATTGACAGTGCTAAATCTAATGTGGCTATATTTTTTAATGACAAATACCATTCTTTGCCTCTTCTCCAAGCCACTAATCTGCAAGAACTCACTACTGTGGGAAATGCACTTTTCACTAATCTTGCATACATAAGCTGCCTATGGAGCACTAGTATACATAGGGTTAAGGGGGGAAACAGTGAGCAGGAAACTGAAGGCACTTTTTTAATTTTTCATTTCCTTTATTAGTACAGAAAACCATTACATAAAAATTAACAGGAGAAAATGAACTCAGTAAAATTATATAGCAATAAAAATGGACACAGGAGAAATAACATCAGTAGAACATGGTAGCCTCACTGAATTGAAGGTTACTTTGACTGGAAAGTAATGAATTATAAATGTAAAAAGTAAAAAGTAAAAGGATTGCAAGTATGCTTTTGTGTGGAATTGTTTAATCTAAGTGTTTCTCATATAACTGCAAGTGAGATGCTGGGTATAGGTCATGATGCCAACACCATAGCCTCTCATGGTTGAGGTGCGCATGCCATTCCTACACATATGATCATGATGACAGTGCAGGAGGCAACAAAACAAACTCGCAGGCACACATGTTATAGTCTAAGGCAATCTAGCAAAATGCAGCACATAATCTGCTAGAATAATTTAATTGGATGGATAAAAAATCTATTCACCAAGTGACGGCAGAACACACACAATTAGGAAGCTTTTGGAGCCAGTGGCTCCTTATTCAGGCATAAGGGTTTAAGGGGAAGGAAGAGGGGTGAAGGACAAGACTGGAGAGGTCTAGGAAAATGGGTAGATTTCTGGAAAGTCACCCAGAACTGCAGGTTAGAGGAGACTTACCACACGGGATGAGAAGGCAAGACTGATTGTTGGGAACTGCATTGGAGGAGACTTGAAAGCCAGAGAGCTTAAAGGTGGAAGACAGGGTAGTATGCAAGACAAAGATTACTGCTTAAACACCATGCATGAGTTAATAAGAGTGAAAATCTAAGTGCATTGTACATAACAAAGGTGGGAGAGGGTGGTAAAAAATAGGTGAGTAAGACAATGACAAATGTAGAAAACTAAAACCGAGTGAGGAAAAGAGTAGTTACTGTGAAGAAATGCTGAGACGGAAGAAATCAACATAAATTAAGTTCAGGTGGATGGAAAGAACCAAGGACATGTTGTAATACTAATTCCCACCTGCAGAGTTCTGAGAAACTGGTGCCTGGAGGAAGAATCCAGATGGCAGCTGTGGTGAAACAGACACCAAGGTCATGATTGTCATGTTGTAGAGCATGCTCTACAATAGGATATTGTGTGTTGCCAGTACACACCCTCTGCCTATGCCCATTGATCCAAATTGATAATTTGGTGGTGGTCATATCAATGTAAAAGGCTGAACATTTCACAGGTGGCTCTCCCTTTGATAGTATATGTTTAGCCAGTTACTTGGCTGCTATAGGTGGTGGTCGGAGGGTGCATAGGGCAAGCCTTGCAGCAGGGACAGACATAGGTGTAGGAGCCATAGGGTAGAGAGATGGGTGCAGAAGAAGCATAGGGTCTGACAAGAATATTGCAGAGGTTTGGAGGGTGATGAAAAGCTATTCTAGGTGTGGTGGGCAAGATTTCAGACAGAATGGATCTCATTTCCTGGCATGATTTTAGAGGGTCATGGCCCTGTCAAAGTAGATGATTAATACATTCCAGACCAGGATAATACTGAGTCACCAGTGGTGTGCTCTAAAGTTGTTTTTGGAGGGATCAGCAGTACTATGATTCTATGTGACGGCCCAGGAAATGTGATTTTGAACTAGGGTGGTGGGTAATTATGTGCAGTGAAGTCTGAGGTGAGAATGGTGGTGTATTGCAGTAAAGGTCTGCAGTTGAACAAATACATTTTCCTCAAATTCCATGATTGTATGAGAGGGAAATTTTGACATGGAAAAGATGGCAACTGTCAAAATGTAAGTAGTGTTGTTTGTTGGTAGGTTTAAAGTGGATGGAAGTGTGTTGCTAGCCTTCAGTAATATTGATTGACATCAAGGAAAGTGGCATGGGATTCAGTGCAGGACCATATGAAATTAAATTGGAAGAAGGTATTCAGAGATTCCTGGAATTGTAGCAGATCAGTCTCACCATGAGTCCATAAGGTAAAGGTGTCATCAATGTTTCTAAACCAAACCAGGGAATGAAGACTTACGGATCCCAGGAAAGTCCCCTACAAGTGACCCATAAAAAGGTTGGCACAGGAAGGAGCCATCCTGGTTCCCATCGCTGTACCCCTGATCTTTTCGGAAGTCTGCACCTCGAAGGTTAAGTAGGTGTTGGTACATATAAAGTTGATTAAAGTGAATAGGAAGGATGTCATAAATTTGGAAGCAGGTGGGCACTGTCTGAGGAGCAAACAGACCACATATGTGGGGGATGTTGTATAGAGGGAGGTGGCATCAATTGTGACAAGCAAAGCATGTGGTTGGTGTGGAATGGACATGGATTTTAGACAGTTTAGGAAATGGTTGGTATCTTTGATAAAGGAGGGGAGTCTTTGTACTATGGGTTGCAGGTGCTGATCAACTAAAGTAGATATACATTTGGTGGGTGCTTTGAAGCCAGCAACTATAGGATGGCCAGGATAATTGGGTTTGTGGATCTCAGGATGAAAGTAAAAGGGGGTGCATGATTTGAGTGGCGTGAGGAGTCCTATGCATTGAGATGTTAGTCCTTGTTAGGGTCTTGAGGTTTTAAGGAGGGACTGCAGGTCAGTTTGAATCACAGGGAAAGGATCTTGATGGCAGATGCTGTATGTAGAGGCGTTCAGACTGCTGGCATAGACCTTGCAACATGCTCCTTTCAGTCAAGTACTACAGTGGTTGATCCTTTGTCTGCTGGAAGTATAATGATGGAGTCATCAGCTTTTATGGAACATAGAGCCTGGAGTTCGGCAGAGGACAGGTGATTGTCATGTTTTAAGGACCTGAGGAAGGGTTGTGAAGAAATGTTGGAAATGAGGAATTCTTGGAAGGGTTGTAGGGGATGATTTTGAGGCAGTGATGTTGGATCAAGTTGGGATCATGGTCCAAACTGTCCAAGGTGGGGCTCAATATCAGGGTAGCTGTTGGAAAGGTTTTGGGATTGGGTTGCAAAGTGATATTTCCAGTTGATATTACATGTGAAGAACAGTAAGTCCTTTAAAAAAGTAGCATCATGAAATGCAGGTTTATGGCTGAAAGTAAGACCCTTAGATAACACAGATAATTCAGGAGGGGAGAGTGCTATAGATGAAAGGTTAAGAACACTGTACTGTTGTAACTGATTCTTGTGATTGTGGGTTATTCTGAGTCTGGGAGGCAGTGGTGAAGGCTGTGGGATGTTAAGGAAGTTGACCAAGCACCTGTAGCAGTCATGCAACTGGCAAAACTGTTGTGACTCGCCGATCATTAAAAGTGCCACTGCGCGTCCTCTACATGCGGAGCTGTCTGCCAGCCATGCAACGAGCGGCCACTAGACTTGGACTTGTGTTCATTCAAATGTTACTATGTTCACATGTCTTGCTTTGTCAACTTGCTCAGTGACTTACATGTGTTGTGTCATTTTGAAATATATATGTTCAACTTGACGTAATGACAATTGGCGATGAGGTAGTGGATTTTTCCTTTTCATCGTTGACCCACAGGTTTCCATGGCTACTTTAGAGCAACTATTGCAAGGTCTCATTGAACAGCAAACACTTCTCACATCGGCGATTCGCGATTTCATCACGGCATCCAATGTGGGCCGTTTCTCGTCGTTGTCTCTACTTACTTTTCCTCCTTACGACGAGATGGCGGAAGACTGGTCTGATTACAAAAAACGTCTTCAACAGCACTTCTTGGCATTTCATGTCACGGATGAACAAACATGTAAGTCTCTATACCTTTCATGGATTTCACCTCAAATGTATCGATTGTTGTCACAATTGGCTCCTTTGAAAGATCCTGCGTCTTTGTCCTTTACTGATATGTGCTCACTTCTGGCGGTATATTTTCATAAACAAACACATGTGGTAGCCCCTCGTGTTGTCTTTTATCGTTGTCAAAAAACCAAATCAATCCTATCGTGTTACTGACGTTCACAAAGAATCCTACGCAGATTCCATGGTACAGGATGCTATTATCCGGTCGGCACCCGATAAAGAAGTGAGGCAACGTGCCCTTCAGTTGGCGAATCCGACTCCAGATGAAGTCCTATCCATCGCGCAGTCTTTTGAAATTTCTCGCGCTACTGGAGTGCAAATAGAGGCGTGGGATGACGTCGGGGACATACAACCTCTGTGCGCTGTTGACGATGCATGCGGCGTGTTCCCGCCGGCCGACGTGGCCGCAGTACACTCCCGCGCTCAGCCTCAGCCTAACTGTAAACAACCCTTTCAGAAACTGCAACAAAGCCCCAGAAAATTTCCTTCATGTCCGCGGTGTTTTACGAAACATTCACGCGAGGATTGTCCCCAATGTTGGGCCATGTGTCACAATTGCAAAAATAAGGGTCATGTGTCTTCAGTTTGTAAATCCGACCGCATACATGATGTTCATGACCGTGACGCTGATTCTGCTTCTGTCTTGTGTGTCAGTTGCACTACTTCCTTTTCAGGGAAGTTATTCTTCACAGTTCAAATCCTTGGTCGGGATGTTCGCATGCAGATGGATACTGGTTCTGCTGCCACTATCATTAATTCTCAGACGTCTTCAGTTGGGTTCTCCACTCCTATCACCTGTCACTCGGCAATTACGGACGTACAATAAACAGAAGATTTCTCTCTTGGGACAATTTAATGCTGAGGTATCTTACAAATCCGTCATTCGCACTGTTCCCATATTTGTGGTCGACCAGACCAAAACAGGAAATCTTTTTGGTTTCGATGCCTTTCGCTTTTTTGGGTTCTCCATAGATGACTCTGTCAATATCGTCTCTGATGCTATTCCTTATGCTCAATTGGATTCCTTGTCAACGACATTTTCGTCGCTTTTTTCTCCTGGGTTAGGCCATGCACACGACTTTGAAGCTTATATCACGCTCAAACCCACTGCTCGGCCTAAGTTTTTTCGGGCTCGGCCCATTCCTGTGGCCCTTCGTGATCGGGTAAAATGGGAGCTGGATCGTCTCACTACTTCACGGGTCTTGCTTCCTGTCACTTCCAGTGAGTGGTCCTCTCCTGTCGTTGTTGTTGATAAGCCCAGTGGTGATATTCATCTCTTTGGCGATTTTACAGTCACTGTAAATGCACATTGCCTCATCGACACTTACCCTATGCCCCGACCTGAAGAATTGTTCACTAAACTTGCGGGTGGCCAGTATTTTTCTAAAATTGACCTGTCAGAAGCTTATCATCAACTTCCTCTCGACGCTGCTTCCTGGCAGTTTCTGGTCCTTAACACGCCTTTCGGCCTCTATCAATACCAAAGATTGCCATTCGGGGTTGCCAGCTCCCCTGCTCTCTTTCAGCGATTCTTGGAACAATTATTGCTCCCTGTCCCTGGGTGTATCAGTTACATGGACGACATTGTTGTAGCTGGCTCCACCACTGAAGAACATCTTCAGAACCTCGGCACACTTTTTCATGTCTTACAGACTGCGGGTCTTAAGTGTAATCTTCAGAAATCACAATTTCTTCAGTCATCTATCACGTACTTGGGGTTTCAACTCTCTCGGAATGGTATTCGTCCGCTTCAGCAAACTGTCGCTGCGATTGATGCCCTTCCTCGCCCTAGATCTGTTCAGGAACTGCAGGCCTTCTTGGGGAAAATAGCATACTGTCACAAGTTTTTGCCATCTGCTGCTTCTGTGGCTCAGCCGCTGCATCGCCTGTTGCATAGAAACGTGCTTTTTCACTGGTCCGCATCATGCGATGTGGGTTTCCAGAAATTGAAGACTACGCTCAAACAGGCCCCATGTCTGGCTACTTATCGACCTGTCTAACATCTTGTTCTTGCCACGGACGCCTCTCAATATGGGGTCGGTGCAGTCCTTGCACACTGTTTTTCTGACGATTCTGAACAACCCATTGCTTATACCTCCAAAACGCTCACGGACGTCCAACAAAAGTATTCTTAAATTGAGAAACAAGCTTTGGCCATTATTTATGCTCTTCATAAGTTTGGTGTTTTTCTCTATGGCTCCTAATTTCATCTTTTTACGGATCACAAACCTCTTGTTTCCTTGTTTCATCCATCAACGTCACTTCCCGACAAGGCAGCACACCGCCTACCACCTCCAGCATTGGGCCCTTTACTAGTCTCGTTTCAATTATGAGATTCATTTCCGGCCGACGGCTCAACATGCGAATACTGATGCACTGCCTCGCCTTCCCATGGCTCCTGATCTGGCATTCAATAAGGATGAACTTTTGTGTTTCCCCCTGATGTTGCCGAGCAGCGGGTTGTGGACAGATTCCCCATCACTGGGGACTGGCTGGCGGCTGCTACGGATTCTGACCCTACCCTCTCCCGGGTTTTACGCTGTATTCAGAGGGGTTGACCAGATTGTCTGTCCGCTAAGACTTCTGATCCGTTGCGGATCACCTACAGCTAGGGATGGTGTTATCCTCCTTTCCACCGACAATGCTTCACTGTGTGTTGTGGTACCTGAGTCTTTCCATGCTTCGGTCTTGCACCTCCTTCACCACGGGCACTGGGAAGTCTCTCGCACAAAATCTCTGGTACGCTGTTATGTGTACTGGCCTGGCATCGACTCTCAAATAGCGCACATGGTCACTGCCTGCGGCCCTTGTGCATCACAGCCTGCCGCCCCGAAGTCATCTTTGTCACCGTGGCCTTCACCTGAGATGCCCTGGGAGCGCATTCATGCTGACTTCGCGGGACCTTTTTTAGGTACTGACGTAACTGACGTACTGACGTAACTGACGCCTACTCTAACTTTCCTTTCATTGTCTGTTGCACATCACCTATCACCGCGGCGACCACAAATGCTCTCACCCGCATTTTTTTCTTTGGAAGGCCTACCCTCTACTCTTGTTACTGATAATGGCTCGCAATTTGCCTCTTCTGTATTTGCGGATTTTTGTGCTTGTCACGGCGTCATGCATGCCACGACCCCTTTGTTCCATCCACAATCAAAAGGTGAGGCTGAACGACTGGTTCGCACTTTTAAGGCTCAGATGAGGAAACTCCTGACTTCTTCTGCTGCTGATGATGTGCTTCTCCAATTTCTGGCTTCTTACCGTATCACCCCCATGGGCGACCACAGCCCGGCTGAGCTCTTACATGGCTGGCAGACCCACATGCTACTTCATCTTCTGCGGCCTTCCACCTCACGGAAGCGGGTGCCTTCGCTTGGCCGGTTCATCGCCGATGACCTTGTATGGGTATGGGGATATGGCAGGCGGCCAAAATCGAGTCTGGGCTGCATCCTACAACACCGTGGCCGACACCGGTATTAAATCCAGACGGACACGGTGTTGCAGTGCATCATTCAGACCGGCTTCGGCCTCGTGTGCCGGCAATGCCTGTTCCGAATGCCGCTGCACCACCTTCAGCTCTACCTGATGCTCGGGATCTTGGCATCCCTCATTACTCACAATGCAGTCCTCTCACCATCATCTTGGTGCCAGTACAAGAACGGACGCCACCAGGAGATGTACCCATGCAGGAACCGGATGACCATTATCTGTTGGAGCAACTCTACTCGCCTCCTTCTCCTACGGACACCAACACATTGCCCATGTCTACTGTTATATCAACCGGACTTGCTGCAATGGGCAGATTGGTGAACGGGGCCCCAGCAGACTCGACCCCTATGTCTCCTGTCATCTCGACCCATTATCATCGGGGACACTTCCGTCCATACGGGGAGCCTCCTCCTCGAGACTTTACGGCCAGTCAACGCCTATGGATGTTAGCAATCTACAGGCCACCTCCATCAAGACCAGTGCAAAAATTTCAAAGTGGGGAAAAGTGATGTGACTTGCCGATCATTCAAAGTGCCGCTGTGCAATTACATGCATCCTCTAAATGCGGCGCTGTGTGCCAGCCATGTAGCAGCCGTGCCACCTAAGCGGTCAGCCAGCCAGCAGCCGCTAGACTTGGACTTAGTGTTCATTCAAATGTTACTGTGTTCACTTGTCTTGCTTTGTCAAATTGCTCAGTGACTTACATGTGTTGTGTCATTTTGAAATATACGTGTTCAACTTGACATTATAACAAAAACATATACTATCAAAGGGAGAGCCACCTGTGAAATTACACATAAACCAGTTGTTATGTAAACATTGTTCGGCCTTTTATATCAACATGACTACCACCAAATTATTAACTAGTATGAATTGGCATAAGCAGAGGGTGGATACTGGCAACACACAATATCCTATTGTAGAGCATGATCTACAACATGACAAATGTGACCTAGGTGCCTATTTCACCTCATGCACCATCTGTATTCTTCCTCCAGACACCAATTTCTCAGAACTTTGCACGTGGTAATTAGTGTTACAACATGGTTCTTCCTATCCATCTGGCCTTAATTTACATTGATTTCTTGCCTCTCAGCATTTCTTCACAGTAACTACTCTTTTCTTCACTCTGTTTTAGTTTTCTACATTTGTCATTGTCTTACCCATCTATTTTTTACCACCCTCTCCCACCTTTGTTATGTACAATGCACTTAGATTTTCACTCTTATTAACTCATGCATGGTGGTTAAGCAGTAATCTCTGTCTTGCATACTATCCTGTCGTCCACCTTTAAGCTCTTAGGCTTTCAAGTCTCCTCTAATGCAGTCTCCAACAATTAGTCATGCCTTTTCACCATGTGTGGTAAGTCTCCTCTGACCTCCAGTTCTGGCTGACTTTTCTGAAATCTACCCCTTTTCCTAGACCTCTCCAGTCTTGTCCTTCACCCCTCTTCCTTCCCCTTAAACCCTTCTGTCTGAATAAGGAGCCACTGGCTCCAAAAGCTTCTTAATTGTGTGTGTTCTGCCATCACTTGGTGAGTAGTTTTTTTATGTACTCAATTTAATTATTTTGTAAAAATTTATTGTTTTCATTGTTACATTATCTGCTAGGATACAATTACTGAGAATTCCATGATGCAAAAGTAGCCTACCTATCCTGTAAAGTTGCCTGCAGAGGCATGAAACCATCAGTATCAGACTGGTCTGTATGAACAAAAAATTTAACACTCTGCTCCTGACCTCTGTGCAAGGTTTGCAGATGCTAGCAATCATTCTTCAACTGAAGTGGGCAGTACAGAGTCAAAGGCACTGTCTTCTCTGCATGTACATGTCTTGATTGGCATTATTGCACCTTGTGGCAAGTCCCTTCTTCAAGATCACGTAGCACAATGAATACTAACTATAAAACAATATTTCATTTGGGAGAGCATGATAGTCATTCTGTGTGGGGCTGGGAAGTTCCAGTCAGGTAGCTCTTTCTGTCACATGCTTCTCTCCAGACAGAAATCAGAACTGCAGTGAGGCAGTATATGGTGGAGAGAGACTGTACCACTTAGATCCACTTTGCTCATGACTGATCCACATGTCATCTGCCGTTGTCATCTACTGAAGCAGAAAGGTGGCGGACATACATGCACTGTAGTGCATCACCACACAGCTCCCCCCCCCCTGTGAGTGGGAGATGGTGAAAGTGATGGTATGGTGCTACTGGCTGTGGGCCTCGTACTGGCTAGTGCCGCTGTGTTGACAGGGAGCTGGGTTCAGCTGTAAGGGAGAAGACAGAGGTGGTAATGAAATGCATTGTGGTCCCCTAGGTGGGCTGCAGCACAGCATCAACAGGGCCAGACACAGTGATGGTATGTATAGCAGGACTAAAGTTTTCTTGGGTGAACCTGTCACACAGGTGATGTGACACCTCAATGCCAGCCAGGGTGGATGGTTGGTGCTGAACCTCAGTTTGCCAGCACAATACAATGTGTTATGATGTGGTGGCAGGATTTGGGAAGGGATGCTGTAGAGTGCAGTGCATGGGTAGGTGACACATGGTGAAGGGTGTAATGTGCTCCCTGCATGGGTGGCATAATGACTGTGTTGGTGCTGTGGGTATCAGCTGTGGGTGCCCTGTGCTACTAGGCTAGGTCACACATCACCACAGGGGTGTGTGCTAGTGCTGGGGTGGTGGTGAATGGACCCACAGTGCTGGAGGCAGGATGTTTTAACCTGACGACCTGGCTGTGGCAGCTGGGGAAATGTCTGGCAGTGGGGACGGGGTGGCTGATGTCAAGTGCAACTCTGTTGGGTTGGTAAGTGGGGCAAATGGCAATGCAGCTCTGGGTTACCATGGACTGCCACTCAGATCAGTGTTGTTGGGTGAAGTGGTGTCATCATTGCTTGGTGCCACCTCGATCTTGATTGCTGGGAGCATGCACGGGCTTGAAAGGTTGAGCACATATGCCGGCTTCAGGTGATGGATTGAGATCTCAGTGTCAGTGCCTTGGAGCTGCAAGTAGGATGTGTTTCTGTGGCCTGAGAGGATGAAGTGTTGGTCTGAGCACTGCAGGCATTGGCTGGCAAGCATGCATGCATAACTTCACATCGGTGCATGTGCTGAGATCCAAGTGCATAAAGGGCTAGTGTTCACATTCCTGCCTGGGGGGCATTGAATCGTGGAGCTACTGCATGAAGACAGGGATTCAGGTCATGGGTGGCAGAGGGTGTGGCTCAATAAGGTGACCTGGAAGGATGAGTGTCTGTCCGTATGTGAGTTTGGCATTGGATGTGCCCAGATCTACTTTGTGAGCCACTCGCAGAGCTAAGATGACTAGAAGCAGAGTGGTAGCCCAAGTTGCAGAACGGCATGTGACTTTTAGAGATATGTGTAATCACTCCACTACGCAATTAGAGGCAGCATGGTAGCTTATCGTGAAGAGCACAAGCATGGCACAACTTGTCATGGGAGTTTTAAATAAATAAGACATGCACTGCCATGCATGGTTTTTGGGGAAGTGGTGGGGGCACCTGAAACATGTGACCCACATGCGTATAAAGGCCTTTGTTACTATTTCCACAGTTATGTCAGGCAGAGGTACTGCTTTGGGCCACCAGATCAATCTACTGATGACAGTAAGGAGATGTCAGTGGACATTTGATGATGGCAGGGATCCTACAATATCTGTATGTATGTGGGAAAAGCGATGTTCCTCCAGGGGCAAAGAAGAAATGGGGGGATGCGTGTGTGTGCCTACTTTAGAGTGCTAGAATGGGATGCAGGCATGGGCCCAGTTGGTGCAGCCACACTGGATATTGGACCAAACAAAATGCTCCTGAATGAGCATGGCAGATGTGCCAGTGTCAGCTACTTCATCCAAGTGTTTGTAGGTCACCTTGCAGAAGTCAGTGGGGAAGGTAAGGATGGATGTGCTTCGAAGGAGAGCATGGGGGGAAGGGAGGTTGTCTTTGGTACTGGTGCAAATGTCACACCAGATGGTATGTGGGGTACCTGATATAGTGTGTGGTCGCAGGTTGAGAACCATATTTACATTGTTTCACAGCCGTAGCAGCTCAGTGTTCGTAACCTGGGTGGCAGTAAGTACTGTATAGTTGAGGAGAGCAGTAATGGTGCACGATCAGCTAAGGCAATAGCCAACTATGTTATCACAGTGAGATGTCAGTGATGAACTCTGTGATATGTTCCTGTTGTCAGAATAGGTGAGGTGAGATCTGTATGCCCTCAAGCCCACTGTCAAGTAGTAGTGACACAAACCCATTGTCAAGGGGCAGTGGCCAGTAAATCCACAAAATGGCCACCTTCCACTAACGGGTGGAAATACCTGACTGTCTTGTACACACTGAGGAGCTATGATCATAAATGGCCCAGTCCTGCTGTGGCTCCATGAGCTTTGCTGAGAAAAAACAGTAGGGGGCTCAAGTCCTTCATTGGGTTGTTGCAGGACTGTGCATGTAGTAGACTGCCTGGTATCAGTAACAATTGTGATTGGGGCAATCAGGTGGGGGTGTGCTAAGAGGGCAACCTGTGAGAGATTGTGCTTTGTTCTTTCAAAATGGTTCAACATTACTGGGAAGAATTCACCATCCTGAGGTACCTGCAGAGTTCCCTTTATGTAGTAGTACATGGGAACTTGGACACAGCCTGGAGGTTCTCATCGAGGTCACAAGAGCCTGCGCATGATATCCTGTGCCTCAGGTAGTTGGTCTATGGAACAGCAGAAATGTACTTCTCCAAGTTAATAATGACACCAGCCTCCTGGAGGTGAGAGAATACCTCTAAGATACAGCAGCAGCACTCTGTGAGATCTATTGAATGAATCAGGATATTGTCCAAGTAGGCAAAACATCCCAAAATTCCACATAGGACGTTGTGAAGGAAACTGTCTGGGCAGTGTTTTGGAGGTCAAAGGGTATAAGGGCATTCTCAAAGAGGCCAGAAGGTGTAATTATGACCATCTTCTCTACATTCTCAGGAGCAATTGGTATCTGTGTGAATGCTTTTGCACAATCCACTTTTCTGAAAGTGGTTGTACCACAAAGTCATCACTGTAACTCCACAAAAGTCGAATGATATAGCACAGTCCTGGAGTTAAGTGCCAGGAAGTCCCTGCATAGGTGCTATGTATTGTCCTTAGTCACAAGGTGTAGGGCAGAGGCCCATTGGCTCCTGGAGTGGCTGAGCACACTTGTGGCAATTGCTACTTCAATATTGGCCTGTGCAGCTCTCCTGTTGATGAGTGGAAGATGGCAGGGACAGCAGAAAACTGGTGGCCTGAACATCACAGCAGTGTAGTATTGGGTGTCATGGTGAACCTCACAGGGAACACTGCAGGGGTAGGTGAGGAGAGGGAATGTAGTGAAGAGGTTGGCAAAAGAGCCAGAGTAGGAGGGTTTCTTGCTGGAGCAAATGGTAGTGGGGCAGGATTGGCACAAGGCTGTATGATGGACAGTGGCACCAAGAATACTGTAGTTTGCCAGGTTGAGGAGGAGGCCATAATGAGAAATAAAATTGCCGCTAAGGATGGCGTCATAACATCAGCCATGGTAAAGATCCATGTAAATGTCTACTGAGGGCTAGGTTGATGCATTGGGTGTGGGAGCAGTAGATTGTGATGGCTGCAGTGAGGAGTTGTGGCAAGGGGGGGGGGGGGGGGGGGAGAGGCAGATGTTGGGCAACAGAGGGTAGTAATTGGCGGAGATAGACAGAAAGGTCCAAACCTGTGTCGATGATGTACAGTGTGGAGGAGCAGAGGTTAACGAGATCACATGCAAACAGGCACTGCAGAACTGCAGATCAGCCAACTTGCCTACTGCTAGTTACTTTTGCCTTTTGGGCCCACAAACATGCTGAAATACTCGTACCAGCAATATCTGCTGAATCCACATGCAATACAGCCATCATCATCTGGTTGGAGGGGTGGGTGCACCTGCGCAAGCATGCTTGATAGTAGTCATACGCACTGCTGGATGGAGGCAGGCAATGCAAGGTGTGGTGCACATGTGTACCAGCACAGAGTGTGCCAAAGCATTAGTGAACTTGCCCATCTTGCTAATTGTCTTGGCTATTGGTTGCACTGTGTTAGCAGAGAGTCCAGGGGACAGGGTAGTGTGGGTTGGTGCAGGTTGCATGAGTGTGTGGTCATGCAGGTGAGTGTTCTGACAGTGCATGGCAACAGCGATGGTGTGCAGGTTAGGGGCTTCAAAAGTGTTGTCAGTAGTGGCAGCTGCTATGTCAGGACTTTGAAATCATATATAGCTAATTCATACATATTGCAGTGGGTAAATGTGCACACCAAGTTGCTATTAGCAGCATGTTAAGCAGCACAGCCTACTCTGCCAGCATGTGGAAGTGCTGGAAGAGCTTGAAAGCTGTATATTGGCACATTACTGTGATGAGAATAGCACACACATGCACTGCAATTCTGATAAGGCTAGTTGCTCTCTGAGCCAGGCACGTAGGGCACTGAATTTTCCAGATTGCAGCACATGTGCAATGAGGTCACATGCCTCCATAGTGACCAACAGTTCCAGTTGCATGACAGCAAGTGCAAACTGCATTGCATTTTTTCTTGGTGGAAGAGCCTTTGCAGAAGTGAACCACAAGCATGTTGTAGGGTGGCAAGCACACAGCAACACAGGCAGGTGGAGGAGTGGGAAAGGCTGGATGACACTGCATAGTGGTGGCATGTGAGAGATGTACAAAGTGGCTAAGACTCTCGGAATTCATCTAATTCATCTATGTGTGTGTGTGTGTGTGTGTGTGTGTGTGTGTGTGTGTCTGTGGGTCCAGGGAGGGGGGTGGGGGGGGGATGGATGTCCGTCAGTGGGGGTTGGACCTGTCAGGATTGGTCTGTACCATAATGCTGTAACCTTACCCTCCCACACATCACCATCAAATTTCTCTTAGTCTCTTCATTATTTTCGAAAGCTTAAAGAGGCATAAGATATACAGAAGAAAAACGTTTTGCTGATCTTCATTTTCTCTTCTTGTTGTTGGCTCCAAGTCTTGTGCCTAGGGGTACACTCTTGCGACTGAAATTTTGATTTAACGTTGTGGGTTCCTGATGACTAAATAACGCAGTATCTTCGATCCCATAGTTCTTCAGTTTTTGGAGTAATAATGAATGGTACACCAAGTCAAAGGCTTTCATTAGATAATAGAACATTCCTGAGACTTTTATATGCTGGTCTAGTGATGTGCTTATTTTTTTCTGTAAATTCTCTGATCGCATTTATCGTGCTTTTTCCTCTCTGAAAGCCAAACTGATTTTTACTAATAATCACATTTACTGTAAGGAAATTTTCTAATTATTTTGCCACAATTTTTTCAAATATTTAAGTAGACAGATAGACTAGTAGTTACCCATATCATCTGGTGATCCCTTTTTAAATAATGGCTTAATCTCTGCATATTTTATAACATCAGGGAAAGACCCATCTTCAAAGGACTGGTTTACAATAATAGTCAGTGGGTATGAAATAATATGGCTTACTGTCTTGAATTTTTGTTTTTTCATGATAATATTGTGTCTTCCACACCTTTATCAGTGATTATTCTGAATTTTTTTGAAACAAATGTTTTGTATGCCTTATGAGCTGCTATGTCTACGTAAGATTTTGCTGTTTGTTTGCTTGTTTGTTTATGAATATACTATTTGCCAGTTTTTTGCTGCCAGTATAACGTTTTTGAATATAGTCTTACAGCGCATTAAGTAAGTTACAAAATTAGGGTTTCTATTTACTTTGAGCTCGTTGTGCAGATGTCTGGCACTTGAAATTTTTATGCCAGGTGTAATCCAATTTCGTTTACTCTTGACTGTCTTCTGATAAGATTTTGGGGAAATGTTTCACTGAATACACACAAAAAACAATTTAGAAATTTATCAAAATTTTTGTTGCTTGAATCACTGTGGTCTAAAGGCCAGCTTATAACACTTAACTTATTACAAAATAACTCTAAAATTTCTTTGCTAAAATTCCTTCTTACATGGGATTCAGATTTTAGTTTCTCTGTTTTGGGGGGCTCCATAAACAAAGCAGAGTGATCAGATATCCCTAGATCCAGGTAAACTTCCTTGTCTCATCAAACTGATACTTTGTAATAATATTATCTATGCAAGTTGCTGAATGGAAGTTTTCTCTAGTGCACATAGTAAAGTTTAACTTGAAACAGATTTTTGGATTAAATTGCAAAATTTTTCAGTGTCACTGCATCCAATTAATGTATTTAAGGTGAGGTCTCCTGCAATCACAATCTTTTTCTTGCTTTCTTGTTTTAAGTTTATCTAGGAGATACTGAAATTTTTCTAAGAACAATTTAGTAGCAGAACTCCCAGGAATTCTGTAAATTGATATTATCACAGTATTTAAATCACACAGCATTCAAAAATACATTCTTCACTTAGATAACTAAAATCTTCTTTCACTTTAAAGTTTAAGGAGGCATGCAGTAAAATACAGGAACCCCTGTGAGATTTGTTTTTTCTACAAAAGCTGCCAGAAAGTTTGAAATTACTAATTCTATTTAGAACTTCTACACATTCTTTTGTGATCCAGCGTCAATTTAAGCAGACTACCTTTATGTTTTTGAGTTCAGAAAGTATAACTTGCAGTTCATAAATTTTTAAAGTAACCTAGATTTGGATGATTTTCTGCTAAACCGTTTATATTTAGATGCATCAAGATAGAATTTTTGAGTTTGTTTATACTTTCAAGAGCCACACTTATTCCATTGTATTTACAATTTCCATTTTGGATCTCCACTTTTGTTTTCTCACCTCTTTCGGAAGTTTTCAGTTTCCCTTGTTTTTAATGATTGTGGATGGCTATAATAATTTTGCTGAAAGTCATTGAACCTGACTTATTAAAGTGTAGCACATCCTTTCCCAGACACTTACCACTTAGAAATTTATTTGAGTCTACAAAAATTGCAACCAGCTTGTTGCACTGTTCTCTGATTCCATTGTTTATCTTATTTATGTTTGTATCATTTACTGAACTTTTGTGTAAAATTGCACTAATGACAATTTTTGAATTTGCAAACACACTTTGTGCTGAGCAGATCAACTTCCATGTTTCACTACTGTTCTAGGTGGAATTTGTTCCGAGATGAATGAAAACACCTTCGTATTTGTCCTTTTTTTCCACCTTCAGTTTCACTTCGTTTCGAATTTAGAATATTTTGAAAGTGTCTGCTGACCTGATGCGATCAGATTCCGGGACGATTATCGATTTGGCTGTAATATTTTTCAGTATGGAGTTGCCAACTACAAGAAAGTCTCTTTCTTCAATCGGTTTTGCCGTGGCACTTCCAAGTTTGTCCTTGTTGTAGGTAACTGTTTCCGATTTATATTAGCTAACAGATAGTCCGGTGGGAGGGTATTTGGCATATTTTTGGCACCATGTGTATTTTGAAGGTTTTGTTTCATACTTGGCTCGTGTTATTCAGAAACCCTGGATTCCGTTTTGCTTGTTTCCGTTTGATGGATATCATACACATAGAAATGTTTTTCTTGAGGTAATCTACCATTGTCTTTCTTTGTAGTCAGTAATTCAGTTTTCAATGCTTCAATGTCCTTTTGTAGCTGCTTTATAAATTCATTTTTTGTACCGTATATTCTTTTATTTTATTTTCACAAGCACAGGCCTTTTTTCCCATGTTAATCTATCCTTTTCTTTTTTTATAGTCACTATTTCGGTATTTAATGCCTCAATGTCCTTTTGCAGCAATTTTATAATTTCGGTTTTTGAGTCTACTGTACTTACAAGATTGGCTGTTTCAACTCATAAACAAATGTAGCATGTCTATGGAATATCATCACTGCTGAATTTTAGGTTCACTTTTGCGCAACCAGTAATTGCACTTGACACACAAAGTACCCTCTATAACTCGCTTTTCACATTCTCTACACAAAAAACTGTTTGTTTTTTGCTTTTTTGAAGAGAGCAAAATGTTACTACACTTTCCTAATGGTGCTATCTTGACTCGATGATACTAATACAACTGCAAAATGCAGAGGGTCAACAAAAGAAGCCCTCATATGTCTTGAAAGAGCTGCTAGAAAGATAAACTTACAGATAAATGAAAGGGAAACTAAGTATATGCCTGTAATTAAGAAAGATTATCCATTTGAGACCCCATCCATACAAATTAGTTGATATAAGTTTGATGCCATATGTAGTTTCACTTACTTGCATCAGAAGTAAACTGTAAGATCAATGTCAGCACTGAAATCCAAACATAAATATTATCTGCCAACAAGTGCAAGTATGGCCTCATAAAATATCTGAAATCTAAGTTGCTGCTCAGGAAAACCAAAGTTATGACGTTTAAAGTCTTAATAAGGCCAATGATAACATACAACATGGAGACATGCACGTGAACTACAGTTTGATGAAAAGGAAGAGGACATATTTGAAAGAAATGAGACAAATTCTTGGGCCAATGGAAGAAAATGGTGTCTGGAGGAGGAGATTCAACTATTAGTTATATAATCTGCATGATGAAACAATTGTCAGCCACATTAAGATTAAAAGACTGGATTGGTCAGGACACATATTGCAAGAAAATGACAAAACGATTAAAAAGATATTCAGCATAGTGCCTGAAGGAACCAGAAGAGAACAGAGACCAAAGTTAATGTGGGAGAAAGGTGTCAGAGTTGGAAGGAAATTTGGAATTCAAAGTTGGAGGAGTTCAGCACCACACAGTGAAGATTGGAATAATCTACAGAAAGCCGAGGCTCACACAGGGCTGTTGCACCAATGATGATGATGATATCTTTACATCAAAGTGCAATTACAGCATTGTTTGAAATATCCTACTGTCAACAATCACTGTTTAGCCAGACTCAATTGAGGTACAGCTACTAGCAGGTAAAAAACAGGGCAGTGTTAGAAGTGCACTGAATTATGACAGAACGTTTTGGAATGAAAATGATGGCTGCCAATTTCCTGCCACAACTGCTAAACAAAACCAAGGTTGCTTGTTGTGCTTTGAAAGGAGAGTGCTGCAATGATCCAAGACTTCCCAAGACTTATCACAGATGACATAACTTGGTGCTATGCTAACAACCCTGAATCAAAACAACAGTCAAGCCAATGGAAACTTAAAGATTGCCTCACCCCAAGAAAGCTCATCAGGTTAAACCAGGCATTAAGACAATGCTGATTTGTTTTTCTGATGTGAGAAGAGTTGCCCATTCAGAATTTGTACCATAGGCTCAGACAGTTAACCGGGCTTTCTACTTGAAAGTTTGAAAATATTGCACAACAGTGTACAGTGGAAGTGCCCTGATTTGTGGCAGTTGGGTGACTTGTTTTCCACCTTGACAATGCTTCTACTCACACAGTCATGTGTGTGTGACAATTCTTGACTAAAATGGTATGCTCTCTGTACCTGTACATCTCACTATAAGTATTGAAGCATACTAACCCTTTCATTGCATGTCAGCCTTTTGTCACACTTCCCAGTGGCACTCTACCAGATGCTTTGACCTCCTGCTCACTTTGCTGTACTCCTTGTTTGTGTCTTCCTTTTGGTTCCCAACATCTCCCAAACTTCTCTATGGCATATTCTCTTCCTGCCCTCCCATTTGTGTGACTGTTTCAAGCTATCCAGTGTCAGTGTGTCATCTGTTTATTTATCTCCATAGAAATGTACCGAACTGTAACCCTCCCCCCAAAAAACATGACTCAGTTAGCGCTCAAGATAAGTGTTTATATACACACACAAAAATCTACAACTGTGGCTGGTACCTATATACTATGCTTGATAATCCATTAACCTCCCAGTATAAAACTATATATAAACCCAACCCATATTGTTGCCACTTCTATACAAAAAGTAGAAAATCTTACACTGACATTTGCAGAAATTACCTATTAGTGTTGGAGAATTTAAGAAAGGAAAGACTTTTCACATTTTTTCTATTACATTGCTATAATACATCACTCATCACAAAATTCACAACTAGCTACATTCAGCTTGCTGTTATTATTCATAAACGATATTCTGGCTGTTTGTCATGTTTTATCTGTTCCACATTATATAATCCTTTCTCTCATTCTGTAATTGGATCTCCTAGGAATAAAGCTTTTGGATGTGGAACCTCTTTTGCCATATATAGTCCACTACATTTAGAGAAAAATTTGTTTGTCTCCTTTTTGATATTTGAACTTATCAGGTGACTAGAAATCAACACCAATTATCCAATCTTAAATTCCATAATTGTGCATGATGGTTAATTTGGCACACATGCTGTTCCACATGTAAATGTAAATTGTTGCCTAAGTGTAGTTGTATTCCATCCACAGAGATGGCTTCCAGTTAACACCACTTAAATATTGTCATGTAAAAGAAGGTGTAATTAGATGGATGACAAACACTAGCTTCACTGAACGAAGGTTTATTCAGCACTTGCACATACAAGAGCACGAAGCGAACTGCCTCCGGCCACAACACATACAGTATATGTACAGTTACAGAACATTCCAGTACAATGTTATTGACATTTGTGGATACTTGTAGAATGTACTCGAACTGAATACAGAAATTAAAAATTTTACAGTTTTGAACTCACAACCCTCCCTGCAACAGTCTAGTATCCTAACCAATACACCATGTCTCCTGCTGAGACAGTATTTTTAGTATGACTCCCTTATAACTAGTTTGTCCATCACTTCCATGGGTGCTAAGCCCTTTGTCATGTGTGGTCGTTCATTGATGATAAGCTGAAACTCAACTGCGCCCAAGTCGTATGTTTAGTAGGATGATACGTTCTACATAGTCATAAAATCTCCTTCATAATTTGTTCACAATAGTTACATTGTGTATGGTATTTTGAGATAGCTATATGCTCAGCTCTTTCCCATTCAAAAATAAAAAAACTCCTCAAACACCAGACTGACAGACTGTGAACCATTATCTGTTAGCAATCTGAGTGGTTTACCTGCACATTCAGAATATTCCTGCAAACTTTTTCCGTTTTTACATGTTTTATGGGGTACAATTTTACATATTTAGACCATCACTCAACGACAACAAAAATATGTTATTCCTCATCTACTCATTTGAAGTTGATCAAAAAAGTTGGGTGCAGTAAGGTCATGTAATTAATTTGGTATTAAAGGATACCATTTACAACTTACAGCTCAATTATCATCTTTCATTTTATGTCAGATTTGACAGGATCTTAATACTGATACAGTGTTTCTACTTAAACCCTTAAAATAATAGAATTTGACCATTTGCTTGATATGCTTACATGTCCCTTGTGTATAAATTTAACAAGTTCTCAGTACAACAAAAAGCAACCAAAGTTTCAAATTTTACATTTTTTATTTACTCAATAACTAGTTACAGGCTAGGACCCATTTCTGAATCATTCTAACAGATCTTCATGCACTGTAACAGTTTATCAAACAATGTAAAATCCAGGACGGAATTTAACACTACAGAAAATTACAAATGTGAACTTCTATATTGCAAGAAAGCTTTTGACAATGTTGACTGGAATACTCTCTTTCAAATTCTAAAGGTGGCAGGGGTAAAATACAGGGAGCAAAAGGCTATTTACAATTTGTACTGAAACCAGATGGCATTTATAAGAGTCGAGGGGCATGAGAGGGAAGCAGTGGTTGGGAAGGGAGTTAGACAGGTTTGTAGCCTCTCCCCGATGTTATTCAATTTGTATATTGAGCAAGCAGTAAAGAAAACAGAAGAAAAATTTGGAGTAGGTATTGAAATTCAGGGAGAAGAAATAAAAACTTTGAGGTTTGCCCATGACATTGTAATTCTGTCAGAGACAGAAGAGCAGTTTAACGGAATGGACAGTGTCTTGAAAGGTTGATGTAAGATGAACATCAACAAAAGCAAAACGAGAATAATGGAACGTAGTCAAATTAAATCAGGTGATGCTGAGGGAATTAGACACTTAAAGTAGTTAAGGAGTTTTGCTATTTGGGGAGCACAATAACTGATGATGGTCGAAGTAGAGAGGATATCAAATGTAGACTGGCAATGGCAAGGAAAGAGTTTCTGAAGAAGAGAAATTTTTAACATCTAGTATAGATTTAAGTGTCAGGAAGTCATTTCTGAAAGTATTTGTATGGAGTGTAGCCATGTATGGAAGTGAAACATGGGCGATAAATAGTTTGGACAAGAAGAGAACAGAAGCTTTCGAAATGTGGTGCTACAGAAGAATGTTGAAGGTTAGATGGGTAGATCACGTAACTAATGAGGAGGTATGGAATAGGATTGGGGAGAAGAGAAGTTTGTGGCACAACTTGACTAGAAGAAGGGATTGGTTGGTAGGATATGTCTGAGGCATCGAGGGGTCACAAATTTAGCATTGGAGGGCAGCGTGGAGAGTAAAAATCATAGAGGGAGACCAAGAGATGAATACACTAAGCAGATTCAGAAGGATGTAGGTTGCAGGAGGTACTGGGAAATGAAGGAGCTTGCACAGGATAGAGTATCATGGAGAGCTGCATCAAACCAGTCTCAGGACTGAAGACCACAACAACAACAACAACAACATATTGCAAGTATACCACGAAGACATGATGGTAGTAAATTTGAAAAAAAATATGCCAAAGCTTCTCAAATGCCACATATGTGAATGTACCATCTTCAGAAAGAAGTCGTTTTACCAGGCATGGGCTACACAGAAATAAACTTGGAAAAGCATTCATTAGCCGAGAAAGAGAGAAATACTTAATACAGTGTTAGCAGTTGAAGGCAAGAACTGCCATACCATACCACTACCACCACCCATCACAGCAACTGAAATTCTCCAACATAATAATGATACTGTTTCACTGGAAACAGATCCAGCAGTAGAATCTTCCCTTGCCACAAAAGTAGCTGAAGCAAGCTAAGCCTCCACAACAGCTTCAACAATATCAGAAGCAGCTACAGACTATACACTGGCATCATCAGCAAAAAATGTGCTTACAGCCAACGAGTCATCAGATACAACAGGAGTTCCAGCATCAAAAGTTGCAGCACATCCAGAAGAAAGAAAGACAAGATGCAGGAAACCTGTGTCCCTAAAGGATTTTTGCTACCCAGCGTCAAAATGAAGAATTTGTCAGCACCAGACAATACAAGTAAGAGTTCCTCTCAACTGAGTTGCAGAAGCTTAAAATTACTTAACCTTGATATACAGGGTCTCAAAAATAAAATTTTAGATGTCGAGATTGAGGCCAGTGAATATTGTGTTGATTGTATTTGTATTCAAGAGCATTGGTGCAAAAATTATGAATTATAAAACGTTACTATTTCCTCACATACCTTGGTTGGTCATTTTTCTAGGAAGGAAGCCAAAAATGGGGGTGTCTGCATTTATGTAAAATCAGATATTAAAGTGAAAAACAGGCCTGAAGCTGAACTCATGAGCATAGAAAAACATTTTGAGCCAACAGCAGTGCAAATCAATGTAAAAAAATAGGAATATAACAGTCATGTAAGGGTATAGATCACCATGTGGTGACCCAGATTTTTTTTTAAGAAGATTGAAGAACTGCTGAGCATCTTACATGATGAGAAGTCATCAGCAATTGTATGTGAGGACTTTAATGTCAATATATTGCTAGATAGTTCAAATTCCTCAATATTCTACACATTTTCAACCTATATTCTAATATAAAAAGTCCTACAAGGGTAACAAACACTTCAAAAAGTCTTATAGATAATATATTTTCAATATAGAAAGCCAAGATAGAGAAGTTTTGAATACTGACCTAGGAATATCTTACACAACGCAGTTATTATTAAAGTGCCCACAGTTCCAATACATACAGAAACAGTACATCATATGTATAAGAGAATTTTCAGTCCCGAAAGCTGCAACCAGTGTGGTATCACACTGACTAACCAATCTTGGGCAGAAGTATTGTCACAAACTGATACAGATGCTGCATACAGTATTTTCTCCTCTCTTCTCATGACAAATTTTGAAATGTGCTTTCCAAAAAGATTAGTTAAAATCAACTCATCTAGCCATAGACACACAAATTCTTGTATCACATCTGGCATTAAAAACTCTTCCAAGACTATGAAAAGACTAAACTCTGAAATAAAAACTAATACTGACCCTAATTTTAAAAAATATGTTAGTAACTACAAAGAGGTATACAGAGACTTACTGGAAAGGTGGAACCACACAAAAATATTGTATTGTCACAGGTGGGCAGCAAGATCACTGATCCAAAATTAATTGCTAACCACTTCAATACTTACTACACCAATATTGCTGGTGAGCTAGTGAAGGAACAAATGGGAAAAACATCAAACAAAATATTACAGGAAATTTCTGGAAATAGTGCAACAAATACATCCATGTTCCTTTGACCAATAAGTAGGGTAGAACTGTTAAACAGCATAAAGTCATTTAAAAAAAATATTCATCCAGAGCTGATGATGTGCCAGACTATATTATAAAAGTATCAACTGAACTAGATTTATGCAATTCTTCACTATCAAGTGGTATTTTCCCACAACAGTAAAAAACTGCAAAAGTTGTACCCCTTTACAAAAAGGGCGATCTGCAGCAGATGGTCAACTATAGGCTTGTGTCACACCTCTGAGGTTTTTCAAAAATCATTGAAAAACTAGTTCTGCTACATTATCTGATTTCTTTAACAAAAAAATATGATCTCAGGATGTCAGCATGACTTCAGGCCTCAGTGCAGTACTGAAACAGCCACTTTTAGCCTCATAAATCGTATTTTAAATTCAGTGTATAGTCACAAAAATGTTTCAGGGATTTTCCTGGATTTAACAAAAGCATTTGATGTAATAGACCATGAAATTCTCCTAAGAAAGGTAGAGTGGTATAGTGTAATAGGCCTGCCACACAAGTGGCTGAAATCCTACCTAGAAAATCGCTCTCAGATAACAGAGGTAAAACACATGGGAAAAAACGAACTTCAAGCTTATCAATCAAAACCTAACACATTAATCCACAGTGTACCACAAGGCTCAATTTTAGGTCCCTTTCTCTTCTTAATTTTCATAAACGACTTCCCCCTACACGTTCGACAATCTGAACCAGTGCTATTTGCAGATGACACAAGCATATTAATTGAAGGCGAAAACGAAATGGCTCTAAGTTTAAATGCTAAAGTTACTAATGAAAATGTCACAGAGCGGTTTATGAGGAATAAATTACTGATAAACCCTCAAAAAACAGTCGTCTTACACTTCCATACACAACAAAATAAAAACCCATTAAAACCAAACATTTCCATTGAAAACCAAAGAATTAACAGTGTCACTGAAGCAACACAATTATACAATTATACAGAACAACACAAGTCCTGAAACAGTTAGAGTGGTGTATTATGCTTGCATACACTCCCTATTGAGATATGGCATCATATTCTGGGGAAATACTCCTCATGCCATAACCACATTCTGGAAACATAAAAAGATTGTGAGGATAATGAAAAATGCTAACAGCTGAAAATCATGCAAACCATTCTTTAAAGAACTGGGAATTCTACCCCTACCATGTATCTATATACTAGAAGTTGTCATGTACCTTAAAAAAGCATGCTAAAAAATGTAAATGTATTTATTCAAAATAAATCTGTACATGAACACCATACAAGGGCAAATAGTGACATACACAGACATCGTTGTTATACCACACTGTGCAAGAAAGGTGTATACCACTCAGGTTCACATTTGTTTAATAAGCTGCCAAGTTACTTAAAGGCCATAAACAAAATCCATAGCTTTAAAAAATCTGTAACTTCATATCTCTTGGAAAACTGTTTTTACTCAGTAACACAGTATCTTGAAAAATAAGTTAATTTCTGTTGTAACAATATAGAAATGTAATGTAACAATACAGCAATATAACAATGTATAAATGTAATGTATACAATCAATGTAACAGTATATTATTGTAATGTCATTTTGTCCAACATCTAAGGTATGGTATATGTATCTCAAAGATTCAGGACGTAAATAAATAAATAAATAAATATAGAAGGGTAACTAATCTAGCAAAAGTATTACGTAATGATAGACTAATAAGGATGTCAGACAATAAATCAAGGACCACATGGGAAATTGTTAAAAGAGAAATAGGAAAAAGCTCTAAAGATCGGGATATTGTACTTAAATCTACTGATAACATTGAAATAAAGAAGGAAGTCTTGCCCAATTACATTACCATCTACCTTCTAAGTGTACCTGTTAAATTAAGAAAGAGCTTTACCAAAGAAGATAAAACAACAGCACCAAAAGTAGTCAGTAGCATGATAATAAGTCCATCTTTATCAAACATCTTTTGAAAAACTAATGAAAAGTAGACGCATAAGCTACTTTGACACCTTCAATCTTCTAAATTGTAATCAACATTGTTTTCATAGAAGTCACAGCACAGAAACAGCTATTCAGGCCTATACAATAGAAATTATTAGAAATTTAGACAATAACAAATGTGTGGTAGGAATCAACCTAGATCTCTTGAAAGCCTTCGATACAGTAGATCATCAAATTCTCCTAGACAAACTGGAGGCAATAGGCATCAGAGGAATTGGTAGGAAATATTCTGAATCCTATCTCCAAGATAGAACTCAGGTTGCGTAACTCACATCATCTCAGAATAAGAAAAAAATAAAGTGGGTATCTGATGCTAAGAAATTGGCAGCAAGTGTCACTCAGGGTAGTGTTCTTGGCCCCCTATTATTCCTAATATGTATAAATGTATTGAATGGCCAAACAGATCATCAAAAATTATGTTATTTGCAGATGATACAAGCATAATTATCAGTGATGACAGCAAATCCTTATTCACTACAGCTGAAAGAGTTCTGAAGAGTGTGCAACAGTGGTTTTATGCTAATAAGTTAACACTCAATTTCAAGAAAATAAATTACTTACAGTATGGTAAAGTAAGCAGATGATCACCATTTATCATTGAGTGACCATGAAATAGAGGAAGTCTGGTCTACAAAGTTTTTGGCCACGTACATTGATAACCACTTGAGCTGGGAAGACCATGTCGCATACATATCCAAAAAACTCAATTCACCACGTTTTGCACTGAGAGTAATTTCTAGAGTTTGCAGTGCAGAGTGTACAAGATTAGTGTATATGGCATATTTTGATTCTATTATATCCTATGGAATAACATTCTGGGGTGTAACTAAACATCACTTGAGAGAGGTTTTTAAATTGCAGAAAAGGGAAACACGCTTCAAGCCCTTGTTCATGCAGCTAAATATACTTCCAGTACCATCTTTGTACATATTAAAAAGCATACTGCATACAAGAACAAACTTGAGTAGTTTACATGTACATTCAGATCTTCATTGCTACAATACTCATATCTGTAAGAATGTGCATATAGAAAGAACAAGAAAAACAAAAACTCAAAAACGTGTGAGCCACTATGGAATAAAACTTTATAATGCTCTACCACTCTGCATCAGGGGAACAGAAGATGAAGGAAAATTTAAGTCAGAATTAAAAAAAAAAGTATCTGATAAATAAATGTTTTTATAGCATAGCAGAATATTTTGAATCCTTAAATCACTAACCGACAGTTGTATTGTCAATATCATGTTGTTCTCATTGTCCGTTCTATGTCTTGTTTATACTCTTTGAACTCTAAATTATGTGTAATATGTGTCTTCCAAAATGTACTAAACACATACAAATTCATCACATACAGTACATGTTAAAAGAGCACGTGAAAGAACAACCCATTAATTGAATGTTTTAATTTTCAAAATATTATATAATGTCAATTTTATGTGTTTGATAGAAATTTGTAATATTCTGCTGTGCATATTCTGGACAGTATTATGACAATTCCTGTATCATGTAAATGATGCAAAGATGATAATAAATTAAATGAAATGAAAATGAAAATGTAATCAAAGTGAAATGAATGTGGTTTGAGTTGCTTGAGACTGCAGTCATATGTGTGAGCTGCATTTGCGCGGGCGCGCACGTTTGTGTGTGTGTGTTTGTGTGTGTGTGTGTGAGAGAGAGAGAGAGAGAGAGAGAGAGAGAGAGAGAGAGAGAGAGAGAGAGAGAGAGAGATTATTTGTGTCTACTGTTGACAAAGACCTTAATGGACAAAAGCTATAATTGTGAGAGTCTTTTTGTTGTGCCTATCTGCCTATCAGCTTCTCATAATACTGTAGCAGTTAATTGACAGTTCATAATACATATATGTTTTGACCTGAGTTTTCATTTTCAAAAATACCATTTTGACTGCTTCTTATGATGATCTGAACATGGGTCGCAGCCTGAAACTAGTCATCGAGAACATAAAAAGTGAAATTTGCATTTTTTGCTGGTTTTTTGTTGTACTAATTAAACAGAAGCTGCTGACTTGCAATTATTCCAGCATGCTGGAAGTTTGTTAATAAGTTCTGACCCTGCAGTCATTGGTCTACATACTCTCCATTAAAATCTTATAGTTCTTATACTCCAAAACAAAATATCATTATGTATTATCCATTCCGCTGTATTATCAGTAATAACCCAACCTTGTTTCATAGGTAATCACTTATCTTGAATATATGGGTCCCCAAGTATATCCTGCTTTATTCTCCCCATCAAATTCCATACATCAATATTGGTGTAACTTAAGGCTAAAAAAGTTATACTGAATGTTACTTGAGGACCCTTGGTAGGCATGATGACACATCAGAAACCACATTCTGTAAACCTTTTATATAATTTATCTCTGTGTGATACTCTTGAAAGAAAAGTATCCATCCTGTGAGTCTCCACTGTAACAACTTTCCATTAAGAAGGACAGGGCTTCATGATGTGTATAAATTATCATTTTAGACATGCAAATCAGAATCTGAAATTTCTTTATACTCCATACTATGACCAATAACTCGTTTTATGTCATAGCATAATTTAACTCATATTTATTCTGCGGTGTGCTGGCAAACACTATGGTACTGTAGTATCCTAATGTCAGGTCTCACTCTCACTGGAATTATTTGCAAGCAATTCATATTCCAATGCATCAGAACCAAATTTAATCAAATTTAAAAGGCTTATCCATTTGTGGATTCCTTAAGACAGGTGCCTTTATCAACACTATCCTAACTTAATATTATTGAACGCTTCTGATAACTCTTCATTCCAAATGCATTTCAACTTTTGTTTGAGAAGTATGAATAGCCTGGGATCATTCATAGGTTGCCCCTGCATGTATTGCCCATAAAATCCTGTTAAGTCTAAGAATGATCTTAATTGCTTCACATCCCTTGGTTCAGGACTATCTTTTATAACCCATATTCATTCCGAATTGGAGTTTATACCATTTACGCCTGCCAAATGTCTATGAAACTTTAGCTCTTCTCAGTTAAAATGTGATTTAGAAAGCTTAATTGTAATACCTTTAATGCAAACTCTTTCCAAGTTCTTGTTCTTCCCAAATTTTTGGAACTAATAATACATCATATACATAAATAATTAACTCTTTTATTTGATCCTTGCCTAATGCTGCATCCAAGGCTCTAATGATTATGGACACTGAAATATTCAAACCAAACAGCAACATTTTAAATTTGTAAGACTTACTTTCAAACAAAAAGATGTATATTTTCTCAAATTTTCATCAATTTTGGCCTGCCGGTACCCCTAAGGTCAAATCCATGGGGATAAAACACTGAGTTTATTTAAGTTTTGACACTAATTCATCAATACAGACTGGTCTATCTCATCCTGTTTCTATAAGTTTATTCACCATACACATGTCCAGTGTTAACCTAATTCCACTGGTAGCCTTATAAACTCTATGAGCAGATTGCTATATACATAGGTTGGAACTTAAATAGTGGCAACACTGCTGTGGAGACACTATGCAATGGAATCTACTATTGTCGCTGATAGCACACATTGTTGATATACCTACCTTACCTCCGAGCAAATGGACTCACCCATCCCACAACTGAGGAAAACACAGTCACTTGTGAGTGAGTGGTCTAACATAACCATGTCATTATGTTTCTGAAACAGGAACAACGGAGTTGTATCAAGATTGTATGTGCTACAGGTCATACAGCACGACAGGGTCATCAAGGTCTTCAAGAGACATGTGGGGAATTGGTATTGCCGTACACAATAGTGAGTAAAAGCCTTCAATGAAGGTCGGCAAACTGTGGCAGACATGCATCGGGCATGCTATTGCCACGTTTGTGGACACTCAATGAGCCACATTGTATGAGCCAAAACTGAAACGCCAATCCAATGAATGGTGTCATTATGGGTCGCCACAAAAGTCACAAGTGCGTCAGAGTCCCAGTATTGTGAAAGTTATGGTGAGTCTCGTGTATGACTGTGATAGTGCTATCCTAACACATTACATCCCTTCACGGCAGACCATCAATGTACAGTATTACTGTTCAATTTGAGCATCACCTGCAACCATCTTTGCAAAAGAAGTGGTGACACGTTCTGTACAAACCACCCACCATATTGCATGACAATGCGCGGGCACATAAAGCGCAAGCTGTGGCTGCTGTTTGGTCAATGGGACTGGGAAGTACTGTACCATCTACCATACTCCCTGGACTTAAGTCCTTGTGACTTTGATTTGATTCCAAAGATGAAGAAACCACTTTGTGGCATTCGCTTCAGAACTGTTCCAGACAGTAGTTTGCTCCCTTCACAACATCAACAGAACAAGCCCTCCATATTGCTGGCAATGGGTTCTACACAATGTTGGTGACTACTTTAAAGAACAGTAACAGGTGAAAACATGTAACTCTTCTGTATCAGTTGTGAATACATAGTTGCTACTATTTAAGATCCAACCCTCGTATATGAAGACTACATTCAATAATTTTGTTTTCAAGCATCCTTTCTATCTCCTCCAGCACTGATGGTTGTATTCTCATCAGTATGGGATGTTATTGTTGTGGTCTTCAGTCCTGAGACTGGTTTGATGCAGCTTTCCATGCTACTCTATCATGTGCAAGCTTTTTCATCTCCCAGTACTTACTACAACCTACATTCTTTTGAATCTGTTTAGTGTATTCATCTCTTGGTCTCCCTCTAGGATTTTTATCCTCTACGATGCCCTCCAATAACAAATTGTTGATACCTTGATGCCTCAGAATTTGCCCTACCAACCAATCCCTTCGTCTAGTCAAGTTGTGCCACAAATTTCTCTTCTCTCCAATTCTATTGAATACCTCCTCATTAGTTATGTGATCTACCCATCTAATCTTCAGTATTCTTCTGTAACACCACATTTCAAAAGCTTCTATTCTCTTCTTGTCTAACCTATTTATTGTACACATTTTGCTTCCATACATGGCTACACTCCACACAAATACTTTCAGAAATGACTTCCTGACACATCTATACTCAATAATAACAAATTTCATTTCTTCAGAAATGCTTTCCTTGCCATTGCCAGTAATTGTGATACTTCTCTACTTTGACCATCATCAGTTATTTTGCTCCCCAGATAGCAAAACTCATTTACTACTTTAAGTATCTCATTGAGTATGGGATAAGGTTTACAAAAAATGATGTATCATCATTAAATAAATGAATATATTTACAATTAGCACAATTAATGATAAGTTTCCTGACTAGTCCATTTTATACCTCACTGTCTCTGTGTAAACTAACTGGCCCTCCACATGTTTTACAACACACACAGCCACCTAACACTCTTGTTAGGATGTGTCAATCTATCAGAATATAACCTAACATGCCATTTACATCACTTTCTTTTTGAGAAAACTGTGTATCACAACATTTTATTTTAATCATCGAAGCACTAATGGGTGTTTCTATAGATACTGATGAATTTACCTTATTTCATTGTCTGTAACTTCACATGCCACATGTTGAACACAATGTTTCCTTTTATTTGAAAATCTATTAACATGAAACCCATGTTTCTTAAAAACACTTCGTTTTGGCGCCATACTTTACTTTTGAGAGATTTACCAACCTATTCATAACTTTTCCTCGGAAAAATGTTAACACTTCGACATACAATGTGTGTTTATACTATGAAATGATACAGCACTACTAATACAAACAAGTAATTTAACCTTTATAACACAGCAATCCCAGCCTTCTACATAAGTTATCGATTTTATTGGATCTTGAGGTAATGCACGTAAAAACTTTTAACATTTCACCTAGTGTAGATTATATTTAAAAAAATAAAATAAATAAAGACCATCAATGTACAGTATTACTGTTCAATTTGAGCATCACCTGCAACCATCTTTGCAAAAGAAGTGGTGACACGTTCTGTACAAACCACCCACCATATTGCATGACAATGCGCGGGCACATAAAGCGCAAGCTGTGGCTGCTGTTTGGTCAATGGGACTGGGAAGTACTGTACCATCTACCATACTCCCTGGACTTAAGTCCTTGTGACTTTGATTTGATTCCAAAGATGAAGAAACCACTTTGTGGCATTCGCTTCAGAACTGTTCCAGACAGTAGTTTGCTCCCTTCACAACATCAACAGAACAAGCCCTCCATATTGCTGGCAATGGGTTCTACACAATGTTGGTGACTACTTTAAAGAACAGTAACAGGTGAAAACATGTAACTCTTCTGTATCAGTTGTGAATACATAGTTGCTACTATTTAAGATCCAACCCTCGTATATGAAGACTACATTCAATAATTTTGTTTTCAAGCATCCTTTCTATCTCCTCCAGCACTGATGGTTGTATTCTCATCAGTATGGGATGTTATTGTTGTGGTCTTCAGTCCTGAGACTGGTTTGATGCAGCTTTCCATGCTACTCTATCATGTGCAAGCTTTTTCATCTCCCAGTACTTACTACAACCTACATTCTTTTGAATCTGTTTAGTGTATTCATCTCTTGGTCTCCCTCTAGGATTTTTATCCTCTACGATGCCCTCCAATAACAAATTGTTGATACCTTGATGCCTCAGAATTTGCCCTACCAACCAATCCCTTCGTCTAGTCAAGTTGTGCCACAAATTTCTCTTCTCTCCAATTCTATTGAATACCTCCTCATTAGTTATGTGATCTACCCATCTAATCTTCAGTATTCTTCTGTAACACCACATTTCAAAAGCTTCTATTCTCTTCTTGTCTAACCTATTTATTGTACACATTTTGCTTCCATACATGGCTACACTCCACACAAATACTTTCAGAAATGACTTCCTGACACATCTATACTCAATAATAACAAATTTCATTTCTTCAGAAATGCTTTCCTTGCCATTGCCAGTAATTGTGATACTTCTCTACTTTGACCATCATCAGTTATTTTGCTCCCCAGATAGCAAAACTCATTTACTACTTTAAGTATCTCATTGAGTATGGGATAAGGTTTACAAAAAATGATGTATCATCATTAAATAAATGAATATATTTACAATTAGCACAATTAATGATAAGTTTCCTGACTAGTCCATTTTATACCTCACTGTCTCTGTGTAAACTAACTGGCCCTCCACATGTTTTACAACACACACAGCCACCTAACACTCTTGTTAGGATGTGTCAATCTATCAGAATATAACCTAACATGCCATTTACATCACTTTCTTTTTGAGAAAACTGTGTATCACAACATTTTATTTTAATCATCGAAGCACTAATGGGTGTTTCTATAGATACTGATGAATTTACCTTATTTCATTGTCTGTAACTTCACATGCCACATGTTGAACACAATGTTTCCTTTTATTTGAAAATCTATTAACATGAAACCCATGTTTCTTAAAAACACTTCGTTTTGGCGCCATACTTTACTTTTGAGAGATTTACCAACCTATTCATAACTTTTCCTCGGAAAAATGTTAACACTTCGACATACAATGTGTGTTTATACTATGAAATGATACAGCACTACTAATACAAACAAGTAATTTAACCTTTATAACACAGCAATCCCAGCCTTCTACATAAGTTATCGATTTTATTGGATCTTGAGGTAATGCACGTAAAAACTTTTAACATTTCACCTAGTGTAGATTATATTTAAAAAAATAAAATAAAAGACTTCCCATATATACCTGAATTTTTAACTCATTATAAAAAATCCAAATACGTAAAAAAAAAAAAATTTTCCATTGTAACTCCCGAAAGTCAGTTCATGAAATAATGTTAGTAGTCTTCCTCACGAAAGTTTACATCAATCTTGAAGAGTCTCCCAATTCAGTTTCTTCAGTATCTCTGTGACACTCTCCTATGGATTAAGCAAACCTGTGACCAATTTGTGCTGCCCTTCTCTGTACATGTTCCATATCCTCTGTTAGTCCTATCTGGTATGGTAACACAAACTTGAGCAATATCCTAGAACCAGTCACAAGAGTGATTTGTAAGCCATCTCCTTTGGAGATTGACTGCACAGCCCCGGTATTTTTCCAATAAACCAAAGTCTACCACCTCCTTTACCCGTGATTGTAACTATTTGTTCATTTCATTTCATGTTGGTGCAAGGTAATACACCCAGGTATTTGTATGAGTTGACCAGTTTCAATAGTGATTCATTGATATTGCAGTCATAAGTAGAGATGGGATTACATGCATTTGCATGTTGCATATACATTTGCATATTTGGCTCTTTTTCACCAGTTATTGCGTATTTTAAGTAAAAACTAGTGGTGATGGATATTTTTGCTCTCTGTTTACAATACTTTAAAAATTTAGAAGGCGATCTCTAGTTTGATCATTGTCTTGATGTTTCACAGATTGACCGCGACCTAGAACTGCATACAGTCGCTAATCGAGAGGCCACTGCCTAGTAAAATCATTACAGTAGAGGAACAGGTACAGGCAGACAGAGACAATATCCTGAACCTGCGTCCCCGGTTAATACCCTCAGCTGCAATACCTTAATCATTGGCAACAATTAAATTAAACTACGCAAGCTTCTGGTTGCACGTCCATTCTTTCAGTTTAGCTTTCTATTTACTTGTACACAGTTGAGTGTGTTTATGACATGTTGTGCGCCATGCCACCTGAAAAAAGAATCGTTTTGAGGATAGCTGACCATCCTGGAGTATTTACAAATGACGGAATTGTTTTATATTGTAAATTTTGCGAGAGAAACGTTTTGCACAAAAAAAAAGTTTCAAATAGACCACCATGTCAAGACAAGTCTTCATATTGCAGCAATGCAGAAGAAAGGACCATGACAAGAACTCCTGACAACAGCAAGTTGCAGAAGGGATTTGTCCAAAGGTAACCAAAAAAGTCGGTTTAATATGGATCTATGTGAAGCATTAATCGCAAGCAATATTCCTCTTCACAAACTTAGAAAACCTATCTTCAACGGCTTCATACACAAATATTGCTTAAATCAAAATATACCAGATGCATCAACACTGTGAAAAAATTACATATTGACAATTTACATAAATGTTCTGGAAGAAATACGCGATGAGATCAAGGACAGCATTATCTGTTTTCAGTTGATGAAACTACAAACACTTGTGGCCATTACATTGCAAATTTAATTGTTGGTGCTTTAAAAGAAGAGCCTTGCCCTTCCTATTTAGCGGCCTGCAAAGAACTTGAAAAAGTAAATCATTCTACGATCGCCAGATTTATGAATGAGGGTATAAATAGTTCCAGAATCTTCTGCTAATGAAAGGGTGTTTGTGTTTATATCAGATGCTGCTCCTTTTATGATCAAAGTAGGAAAGGATCTCTAAGTATTTTATCCCAATTTGATTGTTGTGAAAGTAAATAAACTGATTTCATCCACAAATAAAATGGTTCTAAAGGCTCCTGCTCGCATCAAGACCTACAAAGAAAAACTACCAAATGTGCCTTTACCTGCTGAACCAGTGATAGCCCATTGGGTATGTGGGTCGAAGCTGTGTTGTTTTACAATAAATATTTTGAGCTCATTAGAGGGGTAGTAAATGACTTCGATAGCGCAGAGGCTCTGGCAGTTTGCCAGTGCAAGGAAGCTTTTAACGATTCCAGTATTAAAAAAAGACATTGATGTAATTAGCACTCATCTTTCCCATATGCCATAAAGAATTAAAAAGCTTGAAACTCAATGTTTGGAACCGAATGACTCTATTCAGTTAATGAATAAAAATATTCTAGTAAACCCCTCATTGCTGAAGGTATGCTCAAGAAAACTTTAGAAAATCATTTTAAGTGATAACCCAGGCTTTGAACCCTTGTGTCAAATTGATAGTTTTTAATGGGACAGGTGAACTTTTACAAGAAACAATAAGTGCCAACATAGCACCCAAATTCAAATATTGCCCAGTTACCTCAGTTGATGTAGAACAGTCCTTTTCTGGTTATAAAAATGTGTTGAGTGATCGAAGACACAATCTTACTACCACACATTTGGAACAGTACTTGGCTGTTTATGTTTACTATAGTAGAAAAATGTAAAATAAATTGTAAATGATACTTTGGTCCAATAGTATTAATTAAAAGTTGATGCTGTTCCAAAAAACTCATTATTGTATGTTGTTTTTTAAATAAAATATTATGGAGTTTTCGAGCATGCACCTGTGCTTGCGTTATACCTAGAAGTTGGTCCTGTGCATATCAATTGGTTCGCTGCGGCTCACTCCCATGCATCTACTTGTTACTGACAACAATAGCAAAGAAGGGACAAATCTTGAAACACAAAGTGTGTCCCCATTTTGCAAATTTTTAGAAAATAATCCCAGAAACACTACCTTCCTAATCTCTACCAGAAAGTATTCAGAAAATGATATCAGCATTCTAAATGTACTGATTTATCGCGTGGCTGCTGCTCTTCCTCATAATTGCTATGCACAAGTTCGACTTTAAGATATGATGCACATGGTAACTACCATGTTCTTTTAATTATTTGATCTTGAATATTTCGACACTTTTCATGCATTTTTAAGCATTTTTCATGTACATTTGCATGCATATTTTAAGGTTTTTAAGATGTATATATAATGCCGTCTATAGTCATAAGATGCTACGTTTCATCATTTTCTGAAGTGCAAAATTTTACATTTCTGAACATTCACAGCAACTTGCCAAACTCTGCACCACTCTGAAATCTTATCAAGATCTGACTGAATATTTATGCAGCTTCTTTCAGATAGTACTTCAGTACAGATAACTACATCATCTGCAAAAAGCCCAATTTTACTATTAATATTGTCTGCAAGGTTATTAATAAGCAGCATGAACAGAAAGGTTCCCAGTACACTTCCCTGGGGAACATCTGAAGTTACTCCTACACCTCACAATGACTCTGCATCCAAGATAACATGCTGCATCCTCCCTGCCAAAAAGTGCTCATTCAAGTCACAAATTTCACTTGATACCTGATATGATCATTGGTGTGGTCCTGAGTCAAATGTTTTTCAAAAATCAAGAAATACAGCATCTACCTGATTTCCTTGGTCCAAAGCTTTCAGTGTCGAAATCCATTCCGGTTGGCACTGAGAGGGTCATTCTGTTCAAGAGACCTCATTATGTCTGAGCTCAGAACATTGTCTAAGATTCTACAACAGATCAATGTCAAGGATACTGGAGAGTAGTTTTGTGGATGGGTGTGACTTGTGCCTTTTTCCAAGAATTGGGCATGGTTCTTTGTTCAAGAGATCTGTGATAGATTACACTTAAGAGGGGCTAAATCAGCCAAAAATTCAGTATAGAATCTGACAAATATTTCATTGATGCCTGGAGCTTTGTTCAATTTCAAAGATTTCAGTTGTTTCTTAATACCACTGATACTAATACTTATTTCATCCATCTTTTTAGTGGCACGAGAATTAAACTGAGGCAGTTCTCCTGGTTTTTCCTTTATAAAGGAACATTTGAGAATGGAGTGAAGCACTTCAGCTTTTGCTCAATTTCAGTTCCTGTCTCATTCACAGCCAGTGAGCTCCTGCCACTGTTGGATAAGCAGCAGCCAGCAGCAAGTCGTACTCTTAGCTCACTTATTTGTTTCACAGTTTAATTCTTAATTTCTTTGTGTGTTTTTGGGTACTTGCATAGTTTAATTCACAAACTTCGGGTGTATTATAGTATTTGAGATTTCTAGCATAGCGTTTTAGTATCCATATATCGTAAATTCACGTAGTCGTCAGTCATCTGTTTTGAACGGCTTGTGAGATAAGAGGGAAGAAAAAAAAAATTGTTAGGCATGGATAGGGACTGCACTTGTTGTGTACGGATTCATGGTAAATTGGCCACTGTCAGTAAACAACTGGCAGCTTTGTTGGCCGTAGTCGACAGGCTCCAGGCTGTTGCCCAGGGCTGCAGTGACATTGGGACATCCAAGGCGAGCGCTTTGGCATGTCTGGAACCTGTAGCATTGCCTGGGTCTCTGATGCCACTGCGTCCTTGGATTTGGACGTCCCTGCTAGTCGACACTTGCATGATGGTAATTGGCGAACCAGGGCAGGTTCGTGAATCCCTGGGCGGAAGTTGAAAGTTGGTGGTGGCTGCAAGGCTGTACCCTTATGCCTTTGTAACGGGTTTGAGGTAGCGCCCACTGCTGAAAGTACTTCTGAGCCAGCAAGGGTGGCCTTGTCTGTTGCGGCAGTGGCCAGTCTTCCTGAGAGGTCTGGACAAGTGCGGAGGGTAGGATTGCTTGTCATTGGGAGCTTCAATCCTAGGCGAGTGATAGAGCCCCTTAGGGATATGGCAGCTAAGGATGGGAAAAAAGCCAATGTACACTCTGTGTGCATACCAGAAGGAGTCATCTAAGATATGGAAAGGGTCCTTCCAGATTCCATGAAGGGTACAGGTTGCAGCCAACTGCAGGTGGTGGATCATGTCACCACTAATGACGTGTGTTGCTATGGATCGGAAGAGATTCTCTCTGGTTTCTGGCGGCTATCTGAGTTGGTGAAGACTGCCAGTCTTGCTAGCAAGATGAAGGCAGAACTCACCACCTGCAGTATCATCACCAGGACTGACTGCGGACCTTTGGTACAGAGCCGAGTGGACGGTCTGAATCAGAGGCTCTGGCGGTTCTGCGACCTTGTAGGCTGCACATTTCTAGACCTGCACTGTAGGGTGGTGGGGTTTCAGGTTCTGATAAATAAGTCAGGTGTCCACTGTACACAGGAGGCGGCTACACAGGTAGCAGAGACTGTGTGGCGTGCACTGGGTGGTTTTTTAGGTTAGACAGTCTCGGGAAAGCTCAAAAAGGGCTCCAGCCTCAAAGGGTACGGGGCAAAGAAACAACGAGAATCGACTAAGCAACAGTTGGTATTGTAGTTGTAAATTGTCGTAGCTGTGTTCGAAATGTACCAGAGCTTCAAGCGCTGATAGAAAGCACTGAAGCTGAAATCATTATAGAAACCGAAAGCTGGCTAAAGCCGGAGATAAATTCTGCCGAAATTTTTACAGAGGCACAAACCATGTTCAGAAAGGATAGATTAAACAATGTGGTGGTGGCATGTTTGTGTCTGTTGGTAGCAGTTTATCTTGTAGTGAAGTTGAAATGGATAGTTCCTGCGAATTTCTATGGGTAGAGGTTATACTCAACAGCCGCACTAAAATAATAATTGGCTCTTTCTACTGACCCCCCCAACTCAGATGATATAATAGCTGAATGGTTCAAAGAAAACTTGAATCTCATTATAAATGAGTACCCCACTCATACAGTTATAATTGGCGAAGACTTCAATCTACCCTCGATTTTTTGGCAAAAATACATGTACAAAGCCCGTGGTAGACAGAAAACATCTTCCGAAATTGTACTAAATGCTTTCTCTGAGAATTACTTTGAACAATTAGTTCATGAGTCCACACGAATTGTAAACGATTGTGAAAACACAGTTGACCTCTTAGCCACAAATAATCCTGATCTAATAGAGAGTGTCATGACGGATACAGGGATTAGTGAACACAAGGTCATTGTAGCGAGGCTCAAAACCATATGAACCAAAACCACTAAAAACATACTATTTAAAACAGCAGATAAAAATTTGCTTGATGCCTTCCTAAGAGAGAATTTCCATTCCTACGAAGCTAATTACGTAAGTGTAGACCAGATATGACTCAAATTCAAAGATATATTCTCAACAGCAATAGATAGATTCATACTGCATACGTTAATAAGATACTGGACTGATGGTACACAAAACATGTCAGAACACTGTTTTAGAGGCAATGAGAAAATCATGACAAACTCAGAAGAATGCAAAATCCCCAAGAGTGGCTAAGTTCCACGGAAGCTCAAAATTTAGTGCGGACATCAATGCGAGATGCTTTTAATAGTTTCCACAATGAAACATTGTCTCAAAATATGATAGAAAATCAAAAGAGATTCTGGTCATATTTAAGTACACCAGTGGCAAAAAACGGTCAATACCATCACTGTGTGATAGCGATGAAAATGTTACCGATGATGGTGCCACTAAAGCCAAGTTACTAAATACAGTTTTCCGTAATTCCTTCATGAAAGAAGACAAAGTAAATATTCCAGAATTTGAAACAAGAACAGCTGTTAGCATGAGTGACATAAAAGTACACCACTGGCCATTAAAATTGCTACACCACAAAGATGACATGCTACAAGGTGCTAAATTTAACCCACGAGAAGAAGATGCTGTGATGTGCAAATGATTAGCTTTTCAGAGCATTCACACAAGGTTGGCGCCGGTGGCGACACCTACAACGTGCTGTCATGATGAAAGTTTCCAACCGATTTCTCATACACAAACAGCAGTTGACCGGCGTTGCCTGGTGAAACGTTGTTGTGATGCCTCTTGTAAGGAGGAGAAATGCGTACCGTCACATTTCTGACTTTGATAAAGGTTGGATTGTAGCCTATCACGATTGTGGTTTATTGTATCACAACATTGAAGCTCGCATTGGTCGAGATCCAATGACTGTTAGCAGAATATGGAATCGGTGAGCACAGGAGGGTAATATGGTACTCCGTGCTGGATCCCTCGTATCACTAGCAGTCGAGATGACAGGCATCTTATCTGCATGGCTGTAATGGTTCTTGCAGCCACGTATCGATCTCTGAGTCAACAGATGGGGACTTTGCAAGACAACAACCATCTACACGAACAGTTTGACGACGTTTGCAGCAGCATGGACTATCAGCTCAGAGACCATGGCTGCGGTGACCCTTGATGCTGCATCACAGACAGGTGCGGCTGTGATGGTGTATTCAACGATGAACCTGGGTGCTCGTATGGCAAAACGTCATATTTTCGGATGAATCCAGGTTCTGTTTACATCATCATGATGGTTGCATCTGTGTTTGGCGGCATTGTGGTGCACACTCGTTGGAAGCGTGTATTCGTCATCACCATACTGGCATATCATCCGGCGTGATGGTATGGGGTGCCATTGGTTACATCTCTCATCTACATCTACATCTACATTTATACTCCGCAAGCCACCCAACAGTGTGTGGTGGAGGGCACTTTACGTGCCCCTGTCATTACCTCCCTTTCCTGTTCCACCTCTTGTTCGCATTGACGGCAATTTGAACAGTGGACATTACATTTCAGATGTGTTACAACCCGTGGCTCTACCCTTTATTTGATCCCTGTGAAACCCTACATTTCAGCAGGATAATGCATGATTGCATGTTGCTGGTCCTGTACGGGACTTTCTGGATACAGAAAATGTTCGACTGCTGCCCTGGCCAGCACATTCTCGAGATCTCTCACCAATAGAAAACGTCTGGACAATGGTGGCCGAGCAACTAGCTCATCACAATGGGTCAGTCACTACTCTTGATGAACTGTGGTATCGTGCTGAAGCTGCATGGGCAGCTATACATGTACACGCCATCCAAGCTCTGTTTGACTCAATGCCCAGGCATATCAAGGCCATTATTACAGCCAGAGATGGTTCTTCTGGGTACTGATTTCTCAGGATCTATGCACCCAAATTGTGTGTCAGTTATAGTATAATATATTTGTCCAATGAATACCCATTTATCTGCATTTCTTTGTGGTGTAGCAATTTTAATGGCCAGTAGTGTAGATATCTTAGGTGTTGCAAAACAACTCAAATCACTTAAGAAAGATAAGTCTTCCAGTCCAGATGGTACACCAATCAGATTTCTTTCAGAGTATGCAGACACAATAGTGCCTTTCTTAGCAATCATATACAACTGCTCACTTGACAAAAGGTCTGTTTCTAAAGACTGGAAAGTAGCACAGATCACACCAATATTCAAGATAGGAAACAGGATTAATCCATTGAATTACAGACCCATGTCACTGACTTCAAGGAGCACTTGCCCACAAAAGGCAAAGGTCCCTAGTTCGAGTCTTGGTCCGGCACATAGTTTTAATCTGTCAGGAAATTTCTGTAGATTCATTAAACACAACAGAGTCACCAGACTCGCTATAACATACCAATACCTCGATGTGTGTACACGCTTCTCAGAGTCATTGCTTTACATCTTTACATTCGTGTTCCGCAAATTCTCTGACCTCCTCCACATTTCACCAACCTCCTTAACATATTAATCTACTTCCTTCCACACTAAGTCACATTGTGATGAAGTCTCTCTTTAGAAAAAATGGTAACCTTTTGTTGCAGTTCTTCAATCCACTGACCTTGCTCCTCAATGAATTTGGCCACCACTTCCTTATGTAGCCTATAACTTTCATCACCACTGTTATGTGAACTTTGGATTACCCCATTTGGCTCAGATTTTACATTTTCATTGTTTCTTTTCATTTCTTCAATGCCACTTAGAAAGTGCTATAACAGATTTTCGTCTCTGTTCCTAGCCTCTTTGCCTCTCTTTCTAGCTTCTTCCTGAATCTCGGGAATTAATGATGCCATATCCTCATAATCAAAATGGTTCAAATGGCTCTGAGCCCTATGGAACTTAACAGCTGAGGTCATCAATCCCCTAGAACTTAGAACTTCTTAAACCTAACTAACCTAAGGACATCACACACATCCATGTCCAAGGCAGGATTCGAACCTGCGACCATAGCAGTCGTGCTGCTCCGGACTGAGGGGCCTAGAACTGCTGGGTCACAGTGGCCAGCTCCTCATAATCATAGGCATACAAAAAAGTCACCAGTCAAATATGAAATTGAATGTTATTCCATCTTCCAAAAAATACTCTCTTAAAAAATACTGTGTTTCACAAAGAAATGTCATTTCAAACTAACACCAATATCAAACCTGCTCACCCAGAGTGATGGAGGAAAACACGACGCAGCATCAACAACTGACGTCACAGAATTGGTGGGTTAAACGGCACGGCAGCAGGCAACGGCACAACATGTAGCTTCTCGCGTCCGCCCACACTCGACCTGATGTGAGCATCGCCTCAGCGTCATCAACCACCCATTTCCCTCATAACTGTGTGCACTGCCTTCCAGCACAGACTAGATTCACCCAATATTTGCAGTCATCACTCTCTTTCGTAATTTTTACATGTCAAAAACACCGTAACTCTCACTTCTGTGAGTGAATTCTTATTTGTTGACCAGAACCCACTGTTTATGGCTCATTAGCCCCTTGTTATTTCTTATGTAATATCAGTTGTTACCCTTGGGAACACCATATCTCTTAAAGTCTCCCACTTAAAACCATTTAAATTCTTCGAAATTCCCTTCTTCTGCTCACTTTAACTCATCACACTCTGTCCTGGCCATAACTGTCGACATATATGGTGTTTATTGTGTTCCCTGGTGCTGCTGTGCTTCACCATACTTGAAACCAGGTGTAATGCCAGCTTTTCCTTAGCTGGTTGAAGGTAAAATATGTTAACACTGGATTGACAGTCAACAAAAATAATAATTATGAGCTGGATCTGCTAGTCAGTTCTCACCTGACTTATTGCCATGCTAGGTAACTTCTTCTGCAAAGTCCGAGTGCTTCACTGAAAGAGAGCGAGGTTTCTGCTACCTTTAACTACAGAAATTATTTTCAGCAGTGACTTCACTTTAAACACTGTATTTTCTTCCATTAACTTGCACAATTACAACAATAACTTCAATCATGAGCCAAAATCTACCAGTCTCTTTCGAGTCTTTACTAATGCTGGCTTTCTTGGAGAGGTCTGATTGTGTATTCTATGGTGGCTCCTCCAAAGCACCTTCAGATGGTGGTAGTGCGGGCTAGTGCATGCCATCAGCAAGTGTAGACACCCGCTCACCACTCAGGTTCCACACCCAGGCAGTGCCTCATCTCTATTGACTCAGCACAAAGAGCCACCTCTCGTCAGTGTACTATTCTTACAACATCCATCTAAGTGACATATAGTTTTTTTGGTATTTTGTTCAAACTGCTATCCTTGTTACAGGTACTTTGAACAGCCTTACGTTATGCTATAGACTTTCCATTGGAAATGTTATAGTACACCACAAAATTAAACTAGTATATTAGTGCAAGTGGAGAGGACTTTGAAGTGGATTGGAGGTTTGTTCTTACAATGTAAATAAATAAGTTCAAAAAATAATAATAAATGTGGTTTCTCTTCTGTACCCTTTCTACACACTACTCCAGAACTAACTACACACAACAGTCAACAGTTGCCAAGATACAATAGGTCACAGGTCAGAGATCATAAAATACATTGATCTCTTACATCCAAAGAATTTTATGTGTGAGGTCTGATCAAAAATTTATTTGTAATTTTGTAACAGTGGTGTGTTGGAGTGAAATGCTGTTGGCATCCCTGCACATGCCTGTATTTAATGTAAAACTGCTCATTGTTGTATGTCTGTTAGTTATTGTTCAGTGGTGAATTGATTATAATGTTGTGTTGCACAGGTTGCGAATTTCGAGCTGGCAGAGTTAGAGGAGAAACATGTCTGCATTAAATTTTGCATTAAACTCAAGAAACCTTTGCAGAGACATACCAAATGATGCAAGAAGCCTATGATGATGAGTGCTTAAGCCATACTTGGTGTTATAAATAGTCCACATGGTTGAAAAACGTTGAAAGTTAAAGATGAGCCTCGTTCAGAATGTCCTTTGAGATCTACTGATGACATTCATGTCAGGAACGTTATTGAAGTTGTGCTTGCCATGCAAAGACTGACTATCCAAGAGACTGCAGAAGATTTTAACATTTCAGTTGGAGCATGTCACGAAATGCTGACACAGCATCTTGTAATGTATAGTGTTGCTGTCAAGTTTGTCCCATGGCTCATGAATCACTACCAGGAACAGCTATGACCTGCAGTCTGTGAAAAGTTTCTGGATCACGTAAATATGAAGAAGATGTTCCTTAAGAGAATCTCGACTGGTGATGGGTGATGGGTCTACAGTTATGATGTTGAGATCAAGGTTCAGTCTTTACAATGGTTTGGGAAAGGTTCACCAAGACCAAAAAAGTTTTTCAGGTCAGGTCAAATGTCAAGGCCATGCTGATAGTTTTCTTTGTCTTTGAAGGATTAGTTCATCAGGAATTTGTGCTACAGGGACAAACTGTTAATTGACAGTACTATCGGGATGCACTGTGACACCTGTGAGAAAATATGAAAACGAAACTGCTTTAAATGTGGCTAGACAATTCATCCATCTTGCATGACGATAATTCACCCACACATTCATCGCTGTTGGTTTGTGACTATTACATGAAAATGAAATCACTGTGCTGCTTCATCCTCTGTACTCTCCAAACCTGGCTCCTGTGGACTTTTTTTTTTGTTTCCAAAGTTGAACACCCCAATGAAAGTATGAAGATTTGCAACGAAAGACGAGATAAAAGAAAATCTGCAGACCAGTTTGCGCAATCTGGCAAGATATATACCAAGACTTCTTCTAGAAGTGGAAACGGCATTTGGAGTGGTGTATCAGCTGCAAAGGAGAGGATTTCAAAGGAGATCATGCACAATAAGTAAAAGGTAAGTACAGAAAAGTTCTGTGGAAAAAGTTCCAGAATTTTTTGACCTCACATTAGCAAATATTTATTTTCAAATGTTTTCAGAATCATTTGTTGAAACACAAATAATAACTATAATTTTAAACTATAACTACAGTTTCAAATTAAACTGGAAATAAATCTAGTGTCAACATTATCCATTAGTTCAATATATTAAAAACAAAGATTCCAAGACTTACCAAGCGGGAAAGCGCCGGCAGACAGGCACATGAACAAAACACACAAACACACACACAGAATTGCTAGCTTTCGCAACCGATGGTTGCTTCTTCAGGAAGGAGAGGGAAAGACGAAAGGATGTAGGTTTTAAGGGAGAGGGTAAGGAGTCATTCCAATCCCGGGAGCGGAAAGACTTCCCTTAGGGGAAAAAAAGGACAGATGTACACTCGCACACACACACACACACACACACACACACATATGGATGGATATGTTTGTGTGTGTGTGTGCGCGAGTGTACATCTGTCCTTTTTTTCCCCTAAGGGAAGTCTTTCCGCTCCCGGGATTGGAATGACTCCTTACCCTCTCCCTTAAAACCTACATCCTTTCGTCTTTCCCTCTCCTTCCTGAAGAAGCAACCATCGGTTGCGAAAGCTAGCAATTCTGTGTGTGTGTTTGTGTGTTTTGTTCATGTGCCTGTCTGCCGGCGCTTTCCCGCTTGGTAAGTCTTGGAATCTTTGTTTTTAATATATTTTTCCCATGTGGAAGTTTCTTTCTATTTTATATACATTATCCATTAGTTCTATTTATGAAAAAGTATAAGAACGAATGATGTTTTTAGATTTAAAATTTTGATTCTGTTGGCTCGTGTCATGAATTTAATGTGAGTAACATAGTCTACAATATGTACGAGAGCTAGGTGCATTGACCAGTTCTGTTACAATGTGTCAAACTTGTAACCTGCTTGCCATTTAGAATGGCACTTGGAGTTTTGAAAAAACTAATCAATATGAAAGACATTGTCCCCACTGCCACACAAGCTGCTAACAAAACATGGTTCACAGATGATAGAAAAATGAAAGCTGATCCATCAGAATATCCCTGCTGAATCAAATTAGTATAGCACATGCATTACATCATATGAGCCATAGCACAAGCTAGAATCTGTCAATGCATTCAGAGGCCTGACTCACAAGCTACTTTGCTTAAATGCCTCATATTTCATAAAATGCAAGATGGTGATGATGTGATATAACATTTTGCTCAGTTCTTTGACACTGTTTTGACACAAGTGACAACTAATGAGTGTTTATATAAGCTTAGATGTTATGTCAACAATTCAAACTTCTTGTTCAAAACATGACCTCAGATTTCCTGCTTACTGCTGATTTATTGTAACTGAGATTGAGTCTCCATCATCTCTAGGTCATCACTCCTAGGTAGCAGAATCATTCCAGTGCAGACATCAAAGGAAATCCTTCCCCCTACTGTCATTTCATTGTCGATTCCAGGTTATTGAAGAATAATGCGTACAAGCAATCTTCAAGTTTTTGATTTCTTGCATAATTTCAGGAAACATTAGTTTGAGAACAGTTTACTTTAAGGGTAGTTTTGTACTTTGGATCAGGAAAAGGTTACAGTTCACATCAATAAATTTCAGAAGAATTCAGTAGAATTTGTCATGATCTCTCAGCTGTGGATTGAATTACATCATAATTTCTTAATTGACTTCAGCATTTATTGTTTGGAGACTTGGGTTTTTACAATATAAATTGGTTACTTATATACTTCAACATAATATGGGGCATGTGCCTTCTCAACACTTTGCAAGTGTTAATGGTAGTATCAGAGTGTTGTATAGTCTCTTGGAGAATGACCTTTGCCATGACATGACAGCCAATGTGTCAGGAGCTGCCAGTTGCTCACATGCTGGCTGCGTCCATGTGTGATCTAAATGAACAGCACTAAGCAATGGCCTTCATGACAGTGCAGTTTTGTGTTCCCCAGAGGACCACCCAGGTAAGGTGAATAGATGTTCAGCCAGTGCTGTGGTAGCTTTGCTGTTATGTAACAGAAAAAGTTAACCCTGGGGCTCCACAAACCATTCAGTGAGAAACATGACAGAACAAAGTACTGAAGTATCCTTCCTTTACACAGACCTCTAATTGGAATTCACCACAATGGCAAAGGTGAACTTAATAGACAAAAAAGTAAATGCCATCAATGTGTAGATAAAAACTTGCAAAAGTTCACCAAACATTACCTTTTTATTCAACAAAAATTCATTCTCTGAGCATGCCTGTGGGCAAAACTGAAGGACACATCAAAGAACTGAGAGCAGAGAATATGTGGCTATGACAAGAAGTTGCTCATTCTTTGTCACTGGAAGTGAAAATGTGAATTTAGTATTTGGAGGTAGAAAATACTTGTTTATAGGAAGAACTGCAGCAGCCAGTCATCTCATATGTTTCTGCAGCAACAACTGAGGTAGGAAACAAAACAAAACACTTACAGCAGCAAAGATACAACAGGCCAAATCACAGCAAGCTATGACACTTTCATCAGTTAAATGAACAAGCAGGCCACAAGGCTTGTATGGAAACCCATCACCAGAGAAATAATCTTACAAAAAGACCATTTAATGATCAGTTCAATCATAACAAGTACTAATGCAATTACTGTTGAGACTAATTCCAAAAATACAGTAAAAACCCTCTGAGAATGGCAACTAGATCAAAAATACTAAATGTGATGAGCCAAAATTTATCATATTTATGGATTCTTCTGTTACATCCTAGTAGAACAATTCCATATTTAAGGTTGGGTAGCAAGTATACTGTTTTTGTCCAACTGATTGTTGTTTATTTCAAACTAATTTTTGGCTTATTGGGACAGCTACAGCAAAGAAATGTTTCCTGAAGATAGTCCAATCAGCTGAAAACTTGTTTGAAATAAACGAAAATCAGTACAGCAAAAGCAGTGTACTTGGTATTCAACCTTAATCTAAATTTATCAGTTATCAGACAGTGTAGCAGAGGAGGAGGAAATTTATGAATTAAACATGACTGACATAATCAGTAGTGATGACATAAATGATGCCAAATCTCAGGAAACCATAATCTCCATTGGTATAATAAATGAAAAAAACTGTTTAGTTCACTATTTTAATAACAGATGGTGTTTTTAATTCATTAGCAAAGATGAATTAAAAACCATGGTCAAAACTGAATTCAAAATGGACATAAAAGTTATCATGTTAACTCAACTGCATATTGGGCACTGCCTTTTTAGCCATTGTCATTTGCTAAGTGGCAGTACCCAACCACTTTGTACACATTGCACCTAAATTTTAACTGTCTGCCACTTCCTGCTGGAATGCCCTTTTTTTAACAATTTATGTTCCAGCTTGGGTTTGCCATCTAATTTATCGGCGGTTTTAGCTTAAGACGTGCAGGCTGTCGACCGCGTTTTACTTTTTTTCTGCTGAAGCAATATGGCAAAGGCCATTTAATTTTTAGTTTTGGACCTCCATTACTGTATGATGTTTTTTAGCCCTCTTTCCACGTGCGTGTTTTTAGCTGTCTCCTATTCTGTCCACTGGGACTGACATATAGTCGTTAAACTCCTCTCTGTGTTCTTGTTCTACAGTTTTGACTTGGGCGCGTATCACCCTAGGTGGTTTTTGCACCCTAAAGCAAAACAAAAGATAACAGAAATGTGTAGGCTTTCAACCCCTAAACATCAATGATTTCATTGATGCCCAAAAGTGTTTCAAATGCTATTACCTAGGTCATCCAGTCAAATTCTGCAACAATACTAGTCTGTGAGATGTGTGGAGACTAAGGTACCAGAAAAAAGAGTCTGTGAAAGACAAGACAAGCATCTGAGATGCATTACATGCAAACTGACTAGGTGCCAGTGAAGAAAAGGTATACATTATGTCAGCAGCCAACTGAGTGTATTGCATGTACCAGATATGAGCAGTAAGTAAGATTTTATGGCTTTCAGTGCAAGGGGAATAGTAAAAGATAATCTGTCTTCCAGTAATTATGTGGCTGGTACAAAGCACGACACACGAAAAGAAAACAGGAACCTCCCTCCACCAAAGAATGCAACTGGTGGTGGGTCATTGCTTGGTGGAGCAGGGCCCAAGCAGGCACACGGGGGCAAAGGCTTGCTGGCTATTGGGAGCTCCAGTGTTAGGTGGGTGATGGAGCCCATAAGGGAAATAGAGTACAGGGCTGGAAAGAATTCCAACGTGCACTCGGTTTGTCTGCTGGGGGGCCTCATCCAAGATGTGGGGTGGCCTTACCTGCGGCTATTGAGTGTACAGGATGCAGTCGTCTGCAAGTAGTTGATCACGTCGGCACCAATGATGCCTGTCGCTTGGGTTCTGAGGTGATCCTCAGTTCGTACATGCGGCTGGCGGATTTAGTAAAGACCACTGGCCTCGCACACAGGGTCCAAGCAGGGCTCTTTAATTGCAGCATCTTTCTCAAATATTTAGTGAGGGTTGGAGCATGTATCAGAAAGACAGATTAGACACCATAGGAGGTGGTGTCTTCATGCAGTTGACAAAAATATTGTGTCTACTGAGGTCGAAGCAGAGTGTGATTGTGAAGTTATCTGGAGTATTCATACTAGAAAGAGAAGATAAGCAGTTGTTAGCATCCCACTTAGTAAATGAATCGACTTCATCTACTTCCGGTACAATGTACATGTCAGAATTATGGGCAAATTTTAAACACATTGTAAATCATGCATTGGAAGTATGTGCCAAAAAAGTGAGTTATGGACGGAAAAGACCCACCATGGTTTAATAGCGCAAGTTGGAGAATGCTAAGGAAGCAGAGACAGTTGCACTCGTGGTACAAAACCAAGCAAGGTGGTGCAGTGGTTAGACACTGGACTCGCATTCAGGAGGACAATGATTCAATCCCGCATCTGGCCATCCTGATTTAGGTTTTCCGTGATTTCTCTAAATTGCTCCAGGCAAATGCTGGGATGGCTCCTTTGAAAGGGCAGGGCCGACTTCCTTCCCCATCCTTCTCTAATCTGATGAGATTGATGACCTCGCTGTCTGGTCTCCTTCCTCAAACAACCCAACCCAACCCCTACTCATGGTACAAGAATGTTGGGAGAGTGAGGACAGGCAAAAGTTAGTAGAGATTTATAGTGCTGTAAAAAGAGCGATGCACGAAGCATACAACCACTACCGCCGTCATACATTAGCAAAAGATCTTGCTGAAAACCCAAGGAATTCTAGTCGTATGTAAAATTGGTAAGCAGGTTGAAGGCTTCCATCCAGTCACTCACTGATCAGTCTGGCCTGGCAACAGAAGACAGGAAAACGGAAGCTGAAATTTTAAATTTAGCATTTGAGAAATCTTTCACGCAGGAGGATTGTACAAACATACCGCCGTTGGAGTCTCGTACAGATTCCCATATGGAGGACATAGTGATAGGCATCCCTGGGGTTGTGAAGCAGCTGAATGGGTTGAAAATAAATAAATCACCAGGTCATGATGGGATTCCAATTCGGTTTTACAGAGAGTACTCTACTGCATTGGCTCCTTACTTAACTTGCATTTATTGTGAATCTCTTAAACAACTTAAAGTCCCAAGCGACTGGAAAAAAGTGCAGGTGACGCCTATGTATAAGAAGGATAGAAGGACAGATCCTCAAAATTACAGACCAATATCCTTAACATTGGTTTGTTGCAGGACTCTTGAACATATTCTCAGTTCGAATATAATGAATTTCCTTGAGACAGGGAAGTCACTGTCCATTCATCAGCACAGCTTTAGAAAGCATCGCTCCAGTGAAATGCAACTCGCGCTCTTTTCACATGATATCTTTTGAACGATGGATGAAGGGTATCAGACAGATCCCACATACCTTGACTTCCGGAAAGCATCTGACTTGGTGCCCCACTGCAGACTCATAACTAAGGTTCGAGCATATGGGGTTGGTTCCCAAATATGTGAGTGGCTCGAAGACTGTGCACTGTCCTCGATGGTGAGTGTTCATCGGAGGTGAGGGTATCATCTGGAGTGCCCCAGGGAAGTGTGGTAGGTCTGCTGTTGTTTTCTGTCTATATAAATGATATTTTGGATAGGGTGGATGGCAATGTGCAGCTGTTTGCTCATGATGCTGTGGTGTACAGGAAGTTGTCGTCATTGAGTGACTGTAGGAGGATACAAGGTGACTTGGACAGGATTTGTGATTGGTGTAAAGAATGACAGCTAACTCTAAAAATAGATAAATGTAAATTAATGCAGATGAATAGGAAAAAGAATCCCGTAGTGTTTGAATACTCCATTAGTAGTGTAGCGCTTGACACAGTCACGTTGATTAAATATTTGGGCATAACATTGCAGAGCAATATGAAGTGGGACAAACATGTAATGGCAGTTGTGGGAAAGGCAGATAGTCGTCTTCAGTTCATCAGTAGAATTTTGGGAAGATGTGGTTCATCTGTAAAGGAGACCACTTATAAAACACTAATACGGCTTATTCTTAAGTACTGCTCAAGCATTTGGGATCCCCATAAGGTCGGATTGAGGGAGGACATAGAAGCAATTCAGAGGCGGGCTGCTACATTTGTTACTGGTAGCTTTGATCATCAAGCGAGTGTTACAGAAATGTATCAGGAACTCGGGTGAGAGTCTCTGGAGGAAAGGAGGTGTTCTTTTCATGAATCACTACTGAGGAAATTTAAAGAACCAGCATTTGAGGCTGACTGCAGCACAATTTTACTGCCACCAACTTATATTTCATGGAAAGACCACAAAGATAAGATAAGAGAGATTAAGGCTCGTGCAGAGGCATATAGGCAGTCATTTTTCCCTCGTTCTGTTTGGGAGTGGAACAGGGAGAGAAGTTGCTAGTTGTGGTATGAGGTACCCTCTGCCACACACTGTATGGTGGATCGCAGAGTATGTATGTAGATGAGAGAGCTGAAACATCTCCCATAATGAGAGATGAGTAATGAAAGTGCACTGCCAACCCTTTTTGAGTTGGAGGTATTGCAAAATAAGCATCTCTTCCTAACAGATTGCAAAGAGGACCTATAGCAACAAAGACAGATCAAGCCTGCAACTACTAGGTTGATTAAACATCAAGCCACTCAAATGCCATTCACCAGATATGGCATATAATCACCAACAGTGACTTCTACAACTGTCTGTGACACAATTAAATGTGAGAAAGCAGGGAAACAAGTTTGATATGTTTCAGCCAGTGTAAGCTATGCAAAAAATTCAGATATTACCAGGGATAAAAACACAAGCAACACAATTAATTCTGTAAACACAAAGGGCAAAGGTGATCATGATGATAGCACACTTTCAAATGGCAGAGTCTTCAGTAGCACAGATGGTCAAGACGAGGAGAGCTTATGTGGTAATCTGCCCATTGTGCCATTTTATCTGTGGAATTGACCTCCTCCTGTAATAGTCCTGAATTTTGTAGGCTACACTGCCTCCCAATACATTCCGCAGAACAAACTGATAGAATGCTACTTCGATCAGATAACCTGCCAACAAATCTCAGAGAACATGGCAAACTGCTCGGCAATCTGAAGGAGATGATCTCAACAAGATCTATAAAGTCCTAATTATGGCTCACAGTAGGGAATACTTTGATCCTCTCAAAAATCTCTGAAATGCTGTGTACTTATCAGTAGCATGAGCTGCTACTATTATATGGAATGAGGGGCACACTAGTAACTGTAGAGCTCAGAAGAGTGTCAGAGGAGCTGGTAATGGACACAATGTGCCTTCAATAGCCCTACATCTGGGAGAGCTGACTGACATGTATTCTACTGTATGCTAGGATCATAACAGGACACTGTAATGCCACGTCAACAGTCATAGAAATGAACCCAAAGCAAACTATCATAAAGGTGTCCAAACTCTAAAAACAAAATATCATAAAAGTGTCCAAACTCTGTACTGAATACGCAGTAGTAGGAGATTATAATACATGGATATTACTACAAGTACACACTCAGTACTTGGGTGAAATTGACAGTTATATAGAGGATATAACTGCAGATTATGTGGGGGGGGGGGGGGGGTGCAGTTACTAAAAATGGGAGGTACGAATGCATGATCATGTTCTGACACTGTGATCAAAGTGATGAACTAGGAAGAACTACACAAGAAATACTAGGGAAATTGATCTGCATGGGCTTAACATAGCTTATCAAGCACCATCCTATATCAGGAGGGCTAGTGTTCCAAGCAACATTGATGTAACTGTGTCAAACAGGAGTGGTTTGCATGAAATCAGTTACTGGGTGTAATTACAAGGATTCACTTCTACATATGTATATACAAATTAAGGTACCACCATGGGGCAAATTGTGTCAGAGAGATGAGTAAATAATACTGAACATAAAGAAGACCTAGTAGCATCAAATACATCTGTTTATATCAGATTGTACCTTGGATACATCAGAAGGCAGTGAATATTACAAAATTCATGTACTTACACATCTATTACAGGAGGCATATTTTCTGCTGTTAAATGGCATAACAAGCAGATCACCACATTGATGGCACAGTTGATCAAATTAAAGAGGGAGAAGAGGCTTTTAGTATACCAAAGCACCATTGTGCTGACAGATAAACAACTGAAACTATAACATACAGAGCAATTATAAACTGCTGCAAGACATTACACTTCCAGGTGAGGGTGGACTCCTGAGAAAGGTATCTATGCACTCAGTTTCAAATAGGTGTCTAAGGCAGACACTGTGAACGCGTAGCTGAGGGGTCAAAACACCTATGATCTTCTGTCTACACTACAAATCAGGGGTGGCAATTCTGTAAGGGGATAGGCACATACAGCAGAATATCTGTTGCATTACCTCCTCTGCAATGATGCTCCAAATAAAGATCAAAATGAACACATAAAAATTGGGATGACATTAGACCAGGATTACAATACCGACTCCATCACTTATCCCTATGTGCAAAAGAAGCCTGCAGTGGTGTTGACCAAGTTTAAGTAAGGGATAACACCTGGACCTGGTGGTATCCACATAGATGTCCTTCAGCAACTAGTGCTGAAGATCATAACTTACCTAACATCTGTACTACATGAAACACTTTCACTGCTTTGGGTACCTGAATCTTGGAAGACTGTGAGAGAAGTAATTATCAAAAAATTGAAGTATAAGAAACCACTGGAACGTAACACTTACAGACCTGTTTTCTTAATAAACAACTTGGCTAAGGTTCAGGAGGGCCTCCTTCAAGCAGACAGGGAGCTTCATGAACTTAGCCAGCATTAATTTTTAGAGGTTAATTGATAGATTATTCTGTAAACGAGATGCTTGATATAGTAAAAAAAAATGCAAATATGTGATAGCAATAATGATCAACATTACAGGTGCTTCTGACACTCTGTCGTGGCTTGAGTCATTTATGTGAGAGAGAGAAACAGGTATTTCCATAACTCTCTGACAGTTTCTAAGATAACTGCAAGAGGTGGGTGGTGAAGTGGCATGTGCAAACTTAAGGATCACTAGCCGGAGAAAATGACTTTCAGTCTTATCTCTGATGGTTAACAGTAGCAAAGCAATTCGCTCTGTGACTCAAGTGCATTCTGTCTTGTATCCTTGTATGTGTTGAGTTTGTATGAAATAGGGTGTACTAAGTATTCCATGCCACTGTGTCATGTATCATTTGCTGTCACTGTGTACTGGAGGTCTACACACGTATTGATAAAAAGATTGGCTACAGTGATCATATATCAGCAGTTGTAGATAAGGCTAGAAAAATGATGCAGATTGAAATTAATAGTTCCTACACTTGTCAAAGTGCAGGAACTATTAATTTCAATCTACCACTGTCTGCCATAAAAGCAAACCACAGTGTCACATTCAAAGCCATAGACAATTTTAGGGCCAATGCTTGGACACACTGATTCCATGTCAGGTGACATAGAACAGATGTGTGTCAATGGCAGAGAGGTTTATAATGAGGCTACCTGGGTGATTACAAGCCATGCCATTGCATTCATTATATGTGGAATACACCCAACAGACATCACTATTACCTACAAAGATGCTTCATACTGACTAAAGAAAGAAAATATCAAAACTGCCTGGAAGATATCCATTGTTAGGGTGACCAACATACTCCAGCTAAAAAAAGCTGGTAGAATTTATTTATTTCTCCAAGAATCGTTTTAGTACATTGTTTGTACACATTATATAGGACAGTGGTAAACCTAGTTACTTTACAATACATTAGTCACTGACTACATTGTTGGCATAATCAAAATGCATAATAATGTAGGTTGGTGAACTACATTGCTTCTACATGTGATAATAGCAGTTATTAAGTGAGATGACATGATAAGCACAACATAAACTATATTATGAATCAACAATTAGTAAAATTTGGTAAATTACAATGTTCCATAAATTCAGACAAAGAATAGAAGCTGTGGTCAAGCAAGAACTGTTTGAACTTTATTTTAAATGCATTTAATGTTGGTATGCATTTTAGGTAAGAAGGCAAATGGTTATATAACATAGCACCTGTATGATACACTCCTCTTTTGCATAAGTTTGTATCTACAGTGCTCATGTGTAGGTTCATCTTCGGCCTAGTTTCATATGTGTATATATCACAGTTGTGTTTGAAGAGATTTTCCTTGTTTAAGATGCTCCCTTTTGTGAAAATTAGTATTTCATATACATACAACCAAGGCAACAGCAATATTTTGAGAGTTTTAAAAAGGAGTGTACAGGAATCCTTGCATCACTCTGACTCATGACGATAACATATTAGACCTTCTGGTGACAAACAGACCCGAACTATATGAATCAGTTAATGCAGAACAGGGAATCAGCGATCATAAAGCGGTTACTGCATCGATGATTTCAGCCGTAAATAGAAATATTAAAAAAGGTAGGAAGATTTTTCTGTTTAGCAAAAGTGACAAAAAGCAGATTACAGAATACCTGACGGCTCAACACAAAAGTTTTGTCTCAAGTACAGATAGTGTTGAGGATCAGTGGACAAAGTTCAAAACCATCGTACAATATGCGTTAGATGAGTATGTGCCAAGCAAGATCTTAAGAGATGGAAAAGAGCCACTGTGGTACAACAACCGAGTTAGAAAACTGCTGCGGAAGCAAAGGGAACTTCACAGCAAACATAAACATAGCCAAAGCCTTGCAGACAAACAAAAATTACGTGAAGCGAAATGTAGTGTGAGGAGGGCTATGCGAGAGGCTTTCAATGAATTCGAAAGTAAAGTTCTATGTACTGACTTGGCAGTAAATCCTAAGAAATTTTGGTCCTATGTCAAAGCGGTAGGTGGATAAAAACAAAATGTCCAGACACTCTGTGACCAAAATGGTACTGAAACAGAGGATGACAGACTAAAGGCCGAAATACTAAATGTCTTCTTCCAAAGCTGTTTCACAGAGAAAGACTGCACTGTGCTTCCTTCTCTAGATTGTCGCACAGTTGACAAAATGGTAGATATCGAAATAGAGGGATAGAGAAACAATTAAAATCGCTCAAAAGAGGAGAGGCTGCTGGTCCTGATGGGATACCAGTTCGATTTTACACAGAGTACGCGAAGGAACTTGCACCCCTTCTTGCAGTGGTGTACCGTAGGTCTCTAGAAGAGTGAAGCGTTCCAAAGGATTGGAAAAGGACACAGGTCATCCCCGTTTTCAAGAAGGGACATCGAACAGATGTGCAGAACTATAGACCTATATCTCTAATGTCGATCAGTTGTAGAATTTTGGAACACGTATTATGTTCGAGTATAATGTCTTTACTGGAGACTAGAAATCTACTCTGTAGGAATCAGCATGGGTTTCAAAAAAGACGGTCGTGTGAAACCCAGCTCGCGCTATTCATCCACGAGACTCAGAGGGCCTTAGACACGGGTTCACAGGTAGATGCCATGTTTCTTCACTTCCGCAAGGCATTTGACACAGTTCCCCACAGTCGTTTAATGAACAAAGTAAGAGCATACGGACTATCAGATCAATTGTGTGATTGGATTCAGGAGTTCCTAGATAACAGAACGCAGCATGTCATTCTCAATGGAGAGAAGTCTTCCGAAGTAAGAGTGATTTCAGGTGTGCCGCAGGGGAGTGTCATAGGACCGTTACTATTCACAATATACATAAATGACCTGGTGGATGACATCGGAAGTTCACTGAGGCATTTTGCAGATGATGTTGTGGTGTATCGAGAGGTTGCAACAATGGAAAATTGTACTGAAATGCAGGAGGATCTGCAGCGAATTGACGCATGGTGCACGGAATGGCAATTGAATCTCAATGTAGACAAGTGTAATGTGATGCGAATACATAGAAAGATAGGTCCCTTATCATTTAGCTACAAAATAGCAGGTCAGCAACTGGAAGCAGTTAATTCCATAAATTATCTGGGAGTACGCATTAGGAGTGATTTAAAATAGAATGATCATATAAAGTTGATCGTCGGTAAAGCAGATGCCAGCTGAGATTCATTGGAAGAATCCTAAGGAAATGCAATCCGACAACAAAGGAAGTAGGTTACAGTACGCTTGTTTGCCCACTGCTTGAATACTGCTCAGCAGTGTGGGATCCGCACCAGATAGGGTTGATAGAAGAGATAGAGAAGATCCAACGGAGAGCAGCGCGCTTCGTTACAGAATCATTTAGTAATCGCGAAAGCGTTACGGAGATGATAGATAAACTCCAGTGGAAGACTCTGCAGGAGAGATGCTCAGTAGCTCGGTACGGGCTTTTGTTAAAGTTTCAAGAACATACCTTCACCGAAGAGTCAAGCAGTATATTGCTCCCTCCTACGTATATCTCGTGAAGAGACCATGAGGATAAAATCAGAGAGATTAGAGCCCACACAGAAGCATACAGACAATCCTTCTTTCCACATACAATACGAGACTGGAATAGAAGGGAGAACCGACAGAGGTACTCAGGGTACCCCCCGCCACACACCGTCAGGTGGCTTGCGGAGTATGGATGTAGATGTAGATGTAGATAATCTTTTCGTTTTTTTTAAATGTTTTTGTAGAATTTGTGAAATTCCCCCAAAAAACAATTCTGTAGGTAAGTAGTGACTGTATACTACAATGGTACATTGTTAGCACTGGTGAGTAACTTGCATTCTGAGTGAGGATCCTAACAGCATATGCTAATGAATTCAGTCTCTTATTTAAATTGTTTAGGTGTACCTCCCACTTCAAATCTGCCTGAACACGAATGCCTAGAAATTTTGTATGACCGACCTTCAACAGTAATAACAGGGTTTGCAGGATGGAGATTTTGTGTGGTGTGGAAGTTTACTGCCACAGTTTTTCAGAATTTGAGATGAGCCTATTGGTCCTTAACCAGTGCATTAAGGTATGCATAACTGATATTGCAGCCTCCTGCAGATTTTCCTCATTTTGTGATTTAATTAGAATATTAGTGTCATCTGCAAAGATTACAGTGGTTGTATTGATTGATTGATTGATTTTTATTGTTGTAGAAACCTCAGAGATCATCTGAGGCATTACAAAAGTCAATATTACATAGTATAAACGTTACACAAATAATTACAACAGCAAGAAAAATATTACACAATATAAATATTACACAAATAATTATGGTACCTTCATACAAAAATAAAACAGAGAAACTTCTGGTACAAATTGATATTGCATAGTAAATTTAGCCAATTACAGACTTACTCATATATAGAAGCACATAAGAACTGATCACAAAGTGTAGTCATACCATATTCTTTGCCTCCCTTAAAAATTCATCAGTTTAATTTTTACTAGCCAAGTCATTCATATACAGCAGAAATATGACAGGTCCCAGAATTGACCCTTGTGGGACTCCATGCCTGATTTTGTTATCACCACTGAAAAAACTAGAAATTTTTTGTGTTTCACTATCTTTGTGTTTTATTTATGTAATTTGCTGATGATTGCTGAAGTACTTCTGGAGCCACCTTTCAGAATGGCCTCTAATTCCATAATTACTTAATTTGTGCAAGAGAATACCATGATCAATAACATTGAAGGCTTTACTTAGATCCAGAAATATCCCAGATAGGTGTTTTTTATCATCCTTTGCTTTTAATACTTCATTTACGAAACGAAATTAGCTGTCTGAGTTGACTCTCCAGCTCTAGACGCATGTTGTGAGTCACTTATCAGCCTCTCTTTATTTAAGAAACTGTTAATCTTCTAAGGAACATTTTTTTTCATAATTTTGCTGAGGCCTGACAATTCTGAAACTGGAATCTATGGGAGAATCCCAATAAGGGCTGGTGGGTTTAACCTCTCTTCCCAAAAATCTGGGTAAGGTTGAAATTGCACTATGTCAATGCCAGTCAGTCCATGGTGCATCATTTGACAGTTCACAGTACTCATCCTACACATCTTGAATGACTCAAGTTCAGGCAGAGAGGCTACTGTAAGTGTGGAGATGATGGAAATTCAGAACTCTCTCTCTTCCACTGTGTATAATTTAAAGCCTTTAGACAGAACATTCTGTTAGCATTAGATCTGTGCGCAACAATAAGACATCCCAAAAAATGATACACAATTAATGGTCTCGGAAAAAAATCTTGGAGGGGCTCTTAGCAGTATATATGGAAAAGTGTCCCCGTGGACTTTCCAGAGTGCAACGCATACAAAACAAGTAGTTGGACCCCACAGTTAAAGTGAGTGATGTGGGAGTGTAAGGAAGTAAAAGTGACATTATGCATCTGATGCACATGCCTTCATGGTCAGTGTCCACACTGTTGGCAACACTCATCCTTAAATGATACTTGGGTGAAAAAAGGGGGCATGCTGTTCCCATATCTGGCACAAACCAAACACTTTGGTTTAGATAACTATAGATTTGTGTAATACTTTAATAATAGTAGGTGTAAGATATTTTTGTGCAAAATTCAGTCGTAACTTTACAATGAGGCATTATGTTATGTAATGAGTACTAACAACAGTGCTACAAGGGGAACAAAGGCCTCTCCAGAGTTGAAGCCAAGACTGCATAGAAGTGAAAACAGTAACAGAATGTAGGCAACTAGTCTTGGGATGCGGACTTAATATATATTCCAAAGCCTTAATATATATTCCAAAGCCACAACCTCTGTGTGCTGTGATGGAGACTTACCCATATCTCTTCCCACTTCCTATTATTTTTTTCCTCTTACTAACTCTCAGTCAGATGTTCTCAATTTTTTGCGCTGTTTATATGTGCTAGATTAAATAATAGGCTGCACAAAACACTAACATAACTGTCATTCTTTCAAACATCAGTCTTAAAGCAAATTAAGTGTTTGTTCAGCAGAAGCAAGCAGTAAGGAAATTGTGTAAAGTAGATAATCATATACAGTGTGGAAGCCTTTGTGAGACTCTCAGAGTTCTTACTCTAATTTCTCAATCAATTGACTTCTTAATGGTTTTCATTCTTGCTAATAAAAGTCAGTTTCCGCTACACTGTAATGTACACTGTCACAGTAGAAGGCATAAAAATAAATTTCATGTAAATTTGGCCTCCTTGTTTCAGAATGGAATTATGTACTCCAGTGGTAAATATACAGTACACTCCCATGTAACATTAAGCAAGAAATTGAGTACACCTACCATTTGAAAAGAAAATTTATTAGCTACTCTGTCTACAAATTAGATTCACATTGAAAATTTCTGTTAGCTACATGACATATAATATTGTTTGTTATAGTGCTCTATGACAAGTAGTAACAAATACTTCTATAGAAAGACAAATTATTATTTAACACTGTTACCAAAAATCTCAAAAATGCCTGACCAATTTACTTCCAATTTTTACATGATCTCTAAAGACTGTATGTCCATAGGCTATACATTTTAATATATAAATAAAATAGAAAGAAACTTCCACATGGGGAAAATATATCAAAAACAAAGATTCCAAGATTTACCAAGCGGGAAAGTGCCGGCAGACAGGCACAATGAACAAAACACACAAACACACACACAGAATTACTAGATTTCGCAACCGATGGTTGCTTCTTCAGGAAAGAGGGAAGGAGAGGGAAAGACGAAAGGATGTGGGTTTTAAGGGAGAGGGTAAGGAGTCATTCCAATCCCGGGAGCGGCAAGTCTTACCTTAGGGGGAGGACAGGGGTACACTCACGCACACACACACACATATCCATCCGCACATACACAGACACAAGCAGACATATTTAAAGGCAAAGAGTAAGGGCAGAGATGTCAGTCGAGGCGGAAGTACAGAGGCAAAGAAGTTGTTGAAAGACAGGTGAGGTATGAGCGGCGGCAACTTGAAATTAGCGGAGGTTGAGGCCTGGTGGATATCAAGAAGAGAGGATGTACTGAAGGGCGAGTTCCCATCTCCGGAGTTCGGATAGGTTGGTGTTGGTGGGAAGTATCCAGATAACTCGGACGGTGTAACACTGTGCCAAGATGTGCTGGCCGTGCACCAAGGCATGTTTAGCCACAGGGTGATCCTCATTACCAACAAACACTGTCTGCCTGTGTCCATTCATGCGAATGGCCAGTTTGTTGCTGGTCATTCCCACATAGAAAGCGTCACAGTGCAGGCAGGTCAGTTGGTAAATCACGTGGGTGCTTTCACACGTGGCTCTCCCTTTGATCGTGTACACCTTCCGGGTTACAGGACTGGAGTAGGTGGTGGTGGGAGGGTGCATAGGATAGGTTTTACACCGGGGGTCGTTGGAAGGGTAGGAGCCAGAGGGTAGGGAAGGTGGTTTGGGGATTTCATAGGGATGAACCAAGAGGTTACGAAGGTTAGGTGGACGGCGGAAAGACATTCTTGGTGGAATGGGGAGGATTTCATAAAGGATGGATCTCATTTCGGGGCAGGATTTTAGGAAGTCATATCCCTGCTGGAGAGCCACATTCAAAATCTGATCCAGTCCCGGGAAGTATTCCGTCACAAGTGGGGCACTTTTGGGGTTATTCTGTGAGAGGTTCTGGGTTTGAGGGGATGAGGAAGTGGCTCTGGTTATCTGCTTCTGTACCAGGACGGAAGGGTAGTTGCGGGATTGGAATGACTCCTTACCCTCTCCCTTAAAACCCACAACCTTTCGTCTTTCCCTCTCCTTCCCTCTTTCCTGAAGAAGCAACCATCGGTTGCGAAAGCTAGTAATTCTGTGTGTGTGTTTGTGTGTTTTGCTCATTGTGCCTGTCTGCCGGCGCTTTCCCGCTTGGTAAGTCTTGGAATCTTTGTTTTTAATATATTTTAATATATAAATGTATGTCTAATGTACAAAGGGGAAATGCTATTACCAAAAATCTTGAATATTTCGTTACTAATTTACTTCAAAATTTTACATTATACTCTATGCTCATTACACAATATGCTACATATATGAAGTGGTCGGAGAGATATAGTCATAAGCCAAATTCAACTAGTTTTGAGATATAGCGACTTTAAAGTTTCATGGAAGTATAAAAATGTCGAAGACCAAATAGACACTTCCTTTTTGCTTTTAATTATACTTTAATGCATTGCAAACCTTGTGTAAAATAGATAGTCTTCTTTCTGTTATGTAATATTAATTTGAGAGTCATTTTAATTATGATGTGTTCGAAAATGGCTTATGACTTTGCCTCCCTGGAGATAATTTAGAACACAAAATACATTTTTAAGGTTTTATTTTGAAAATTATATAACAACTAGTAATTTTTAACCTTTTTGCACTTTTACATACACATGATAGTAACAGATTTACAATGTAAATGTGAAATCAAGGAAGTTCTTCTACGTCAAAATTATTCATATTATTTCCAGCAAATGACCGAAAAAAAATGGGGTAAGGGGGGGGGGGGGGGGGGGGGGGGGGGTGTGACAGGGGCAGTGTAGTCCATACCCTCATTCCACCCATTGGCTCCAACCTCCAACTCTCAGGGAAAGGAAAAAGTAAAGTGTACTCAGGTATCTGTCTTTCAAGAAAATGATTAACGGTTGTTATTACAAAGGTTTTTTATAGGGTCGGAACCAGAACATTTTTATGACTACTTACAGGTTGCCATTCATCTTCCAGAATATTAAAAATCCTCCGTAACCCAGGTCTAGCTGCACCCTGCCGCCCCCCTCCCCCCCCCCCCCCCCCCCACCCACAATTGAATTTCTAACAGCTGGAGAGGTCTCTCTTATACCCCATATACCAATGATCTCAGTCAGTTTACCTGCTCATTTTAAGGAACTTCAATTCCCAATCAGGTTCAAGATCAGAGAGAAGGGCAATAAGACAGAGACTGGAGAGGAAATGGACACAGAGAGGGGGAGACAGGGAGATGGACAAATGAGAAGGGGAGGGGATGATGCAGTCAGGGAGGAGGAGGATATAGGGAGGGAGAAGGCAGGAAAGGATTTAGGGTGCATATCCAATTCCTGTGCATTTTTAGCAATTGGTGGGTTTGCTACTGTAATATAGACAGGACTCAGTGTTTGTAGAAGTAAAAACGTTTTCTCTGACAAATACCATTGTAATTGAGTAAATATTAAGTTACTAATAGCAAACAAATAACTGCTGTATACTAAAATTAAGATGGTAAGAGCTTTTTCCAAAGTGATAGCTTCCTAACTTACTTGACTAAAATTAGGTGGCATAAGAGTGGACAGCATTAAGCTGAACAGTGATAGTTTATTGTTGATACATTATACACATTAAGTTTATATGATGCCTTTGTCTCATGTTAGTGTATAGCTTCATTCTTTATTGTGTGCCTATTAATGACTCAACACTTCTACCACTTTCCCAAAAGCAAGCAAGTTTTCATTCTTTTTTGTGTGCCTGCCAATAACTCAATGCTTTTACTGTTCAGAGAGTGGTCTCCTGTACTCCTAACATATTTACCTTCTACCAGAACTTTACTTCCCATATCCTGTGATAGTGTCACAACATGGATCACTGGAACAAGAGATAAATAAATAAATAAATAAATCAGAAGGATGAGTTGAAAAGTAATGACACCAATTTTTTTGTTGTGATCTCAATATTGGTTGAGGTATTACATGTCATACATATTACTCAGCTAATTTTGTCGCTTTTCTGATGCAAGTTGCAACCCTCTGCTGCTAGAGGACTCTGAATTACAGTGTGTCTTAATTATAGTGTGTAATGTGGCGTGAACAATGCAGCTATGTTGGTGCATTACAAACAACATGCTTTAATCAGGTTTCTAACCACAGAAAATGTACTTACAATTGAAATCCATAGAAGAATGGAAGTTAAGTATGGTGATGATTGTATCTACATCAGTAATGTGAGAGATTGGGTTGTTCATGCTTGTTATGAAGTGATGGTGGTGTTGACCTCAAAGAGTGTGACAGAACTTGGAGTGTTTCCAAAACTTAACAAACACTTTCAAGGACTTCACTGTGACAGTTATGAAGTAATGCAATGTGGTTGTGGCTTTGACAACAAAGTCAAACATTCTACAATGATGATATCAACAAACTGGTCTCATGCTAGGAGAAAGGTGTTTGTTGCCATGGTGGTTAGGTGGAGAAATAAATATGCAGACATGAAGAATAAAAATTTAGAATATTACTAAAGAGTGTTTTCTTTAGTAAGGTTTAACATTATTCATGTAAAAAATTTGAAGGCATTACTTTTCAGCATGCCCTCATATGACATATATGTGCGTAGGCAATAACCGTTTCTTTAGTCATGGGAAAATTGACTGGATGTTTGTGTCTTTGTATGGTGATAAACCTCATCAAAAATAAAAAGAAGGTATTATCAGAAATTTATGGACAGATCCAAACACTTAACCAGAGACATCACATGTGACAAAGCATTTTAGAGCAAGATGGTGTTCTGCCTGCACTCCACAACATCCATACAACAATCAAAGTGGGACATAGAACGCAAAGTATTGTGTGAACAGGGTACATATAAAGGTGTATAGATTTTGTATTGCTACAGTTCAAGAACCCATGCAGCCATAGTGCAGTTGCCATATATTGAAATCCTCAAGGCAGGAATGTGATTTCCACATGGAAGTGCACAGTGATTTACAGCCAGCTACACATCAACACATAATTGTCAAAAACTAACATGACACGTATTTGTCAAAAACAAACATGCTGATAAGTCTGCCATATTGCATTCAAACTCATTCATCGCATTCAACCTGCACCATGTGGCCTAGCCTTCCGGACAATTTTTTAGTGTTTCTACACTCGTGGAAATTGAAATAAGAACACCCTGAATTCATTGTCCCAGGAAGGGGAAACTTTATTGAAACATTCCTGGGGTCAGATACATCACATGATCACATTGACAGACCCACAGGCACATAGACACAGGCAACAGAGCATGCACAATGTCGGCACTAGTACAATGTATATCCACCTTTCGCAGCAATCCAGGCTGCTATTCTCGCATGGGGACGATCGTAGAGATGCTGGATGTAGTCCTGTGGAACGTCTTGCCATGCCATTTCCACCTGGCGCCTCAGTTGGACCAGCGTTCGTGCTGGACGTGCAGACCACGTGAGACGACGCTTCCCCGAGTCCCAAACATGCTCAATGGGGGACAGATCCGGAGATCTTGCTGGCCAGGGTAGTTGACTTACACCTTCTAGAGCACGTTGGGTGGCACGGGATACATGCGGACGTGCATTGTCCTGTTGGAACAGCAAGTTCCCTTGCCGGTCTAGGAATGGTAGAACGATGGGTTCGAAGACGGTTTGGATGTACCGTGCACTATTCAGTGTCCCCTCGACGATCACCAGAGGTGTACGGCCAGTGTAGGAGATCGCTCCCCACACCATGATGCCGGGTGTTGGCCCTGTGTGCCTCGGTCGTATGCAGTCCTGATTGTGGCGCTCACCTGAACGGCGCCAAACACGCATACGACCATCATTGGCACCAAGGCAGAAGCGACTCTCATCGCTGAAGACGACACGTCTCCATTCGTCCCTCCATTCACGCCTGTCGCGACACCACTGGAGGCGGGCTGCACGATGTTGGGGCGTGAGCGGAAGACGGCCTAACGGTGTGCGGGACCGTAGCCCAGCTTCATGGAGACGGTTGCGAATGGTCCTCGCTGATACCCCAGGAGCAACAGTGTCCCTAATTTGCTGGGAAGTGGCGGTGCGGTCCCCTACGGCACTGCGTAGGATCCTACGGTCTTGGCGTGCATCCGTGCGTCGCTGCGGTCCGGTCCCAGGTCGACGGGCACGTGCACCTTCCGCCGACCACTGGCGACAACATCGATGTACTGTTGAGATCTCACGCCCCACGTGTTGAGCAATTCGGCGGTACGTCCACCCGGCCTCCCGCATGCCCACTATACGCCCTCGCTCAAAGTCCGTCAACTGCACATACGGTTCACGTCCACGCTGTCGCGGCATGCTACCAGTGTTAAAGACTGCGATGGAGCTCCGTATGCCACGGCAAACTGGCTGACACTGACGGCGGCGGTGCACAAATGCTGCGCAGCTAGCGCCATTCGACGGCCAACACCGCGGTTCCTGGTGTGTCCGCTGTGCCGTGCGTGTGATCATTGCTTGTACAGCCCTCTCGCAGTGTCCGGAGCAAGTATGGTGGGTCTGACACACCGATGTCAATGTGTTCTTTTTTCCATTTCCAGGAGTGTATCATACATACAACCACGCCATGTATAGATGGTGAGCATTCATCCATTGTATCACTCCAGATTTCACAATGGTCATTGGCATGACCATTCACTGATGACAGCACAGTCCACTGTAGTACTCAATCTAAACTGTCACTGTTTCAACCAGATCAACCCACTATGTGGTATGCAGTTGTCAACATATAATATACCAAGTGACAGTGCCAAATCTGCCACATTACTCAGTCATCTCAGTGATCACATCTTTCTTCCACCTCCAAATGATAATAAATACATTGCCATGAAATCTCCTCTTCTCCAGCACCTCTCTTGGATGACGGAGCAACACTTACAAGTTATTTATGACAAAAGGCTGGGGGGCAGGACATACTCACTGCTTTGTTATCAGTTGCATACATTAGTGTTTAATACTGATGCTGGATCACGTGCTCTGCATCTTCTGGGCTGTCAAGCTTGTGACTCAAGTATAACTTGCTATGATTTCATGTGAACATGAATTGCTGGATTGCAAGTTAAAACAGGATCTTTACAGTTTAACAACAGTAATAATGTATAAATACTGCAGACAACAATGCCTCCAAATGTAGCTCACAGTAGCCTCACTCTGCCCATTGCCTCACTACAGCCGAGCCATACTGAACTCGTCCAACTGCCACCGAACGGAATGTCAACTCTGTCACAGAGGATTGCGCAATCTTACCCTCCCCCACATCACCATTAAATTTCTCTTAGTCTTTTCCATTATTTTCAAAAACTTCAAGTGGCATAAGATATACCAAAGAAAAACTTTTTACTTATCTTCTTTTCCTCTTCTTCTTTCCAGGTCTTGCATCGAGGGGTACATTCTTGCAGCTGAAATTTTGATTTAACATTGTGGGTTCCAGATGACTAAATAACTGATGAAGTGTTATCTGCTGCTATGATTTTCTTTTATTGTATCCCATTCTTCTATATCACACTGGCTTCACAATTTTCATATAAAACATCAATTACATTGTTGTTGACAAGATTAGCAAAATACATGCATTTCCATCAGAGGCATGTCCACTACTACTAACATACATCAGCACTCACAATATTCCAAAGAAATTACAAAGCAACAGATTTTACATGATTTCTTATCAAAAGGAGAATCTTTACTAAGCCACATCATTATTTTATAAATGAATCAAGGAATAAATTTAATAATTAGCATTAGATAGTGCAATTAATGATATGAAATTTAAGTAAGCCAGAAGTTTTTTAATTTCAAATATTTTTAAAAGAAGAGTAATATTAACTGTTAGTACATATCAATTGTAACATACTAATATATTTTAGCCTAAAATATAATACATCACATACAAAATCATATGAAATTCTTTTAGTTAAACAGCTGAGATCATGTTCACATATATAAAAATCAGTAGTATCAATGGTATTTCTATAAAAACAAAGGTAATGTTAGGAAAGTGTGTCCCATTACAATGGTGACCTTCACATGACCACAGAAAACACTCCCACAACTGGCAACAGTGCCCTGTGCACTGACACACTAATATGGGGATGGTTTTGCTGGTTCAACATGCAATTCAGTGACACTGCATGTAACTGCCGTCCACTGTATGATTACCAAAAAGCAATGTGCACTCTGCATACAATAAGTGCACTGGATCGCAAAGTCCATTCAAGCCACCTTACTCATCATTGCATCAACAAAACATCTTGCACACTACCATCACTGCATGGTAGCAGACTCTACACCCTTGATAGCAACAATAAACAATATTTCCTTATCTACACAGGTTCTGATTTGAGTACCTGGCCACCAGGACTACCCTCGCTGTTTAGTGCTTTTCCTATCATGCAGCTCCACATGGTGAATGACTCTTCTAACACTCTCTGCAGAGTGGACTCTCGCACCCTGTATTTCATGCTTGGGGAACTGTTTGGATGGAACTTCCTCAATGCAGAAGTCAGTGATGCAGCACTTGGCCCCTTTTCAACTGTTAGTGGACCTTGCCTGTATTATTCTTATCCACCAAGACAGTGGCCACTCCATTACTAGCATTGTCAGTTATGACCTCCCAGTGCCACAGAATGCCTCTGCCATGTCTCTATCAGATGGCACTCAATGTTGCAGCTGGATCAACGGAGTCAATGATACCTACAAGAATGCATCACATCTCTAGTCAAACTGCAATATATTCAGCTGCATTATTTTGACACGAGACTGGAGTCATTACATCTACAGGATGCAAATACTGCTATATGCCCCACAATGTGCCAGAGGTCAGAGGAACTCAGTGCCACATGATGCTACTGGTTTGGTTCTCAGATGTGACATTTACTCATATCTGTTTTGGATGACTCCACCACACCATGTCTTCTCAGCCTTAGCATGACAGCAGCGTCCATTCAAACAGCATACACAGCCTTCCACACATGACCAAGGTCAGTAATGTGCTTCCTGCTCTTGTGCCACCAAACTGAAACTTTGAGGGTTCCTACAACCTCTGCACTACCATAGGTGTTATTTACTCAATATGCTATTTGAAAATGGAATGTTCCACTAGATTACCAACACCCCATGCCCTCCTATTCACTGCAGGCTATGCAAATTACTACCAGAAAAGCTTTGTGCCATCAAAGTGGCAATCAGAGAACTTTCACAAGGTGGGACTGTGAGACCTTCTGATAGTTTGTGTGCTTTTCTCATTAAGTTGGTGTCTGAGAAAGATGGGACAATGAGACTATGTGGAGACTATAGGGCTGTTAACCCCCACAGAACCTTTGCCTGACAGTTCTGCAAGACAGTTATTCAAGACTTCACATGCTATCTTGCTGGCACCTCAGTTTTCAGTGTCTTAGACTGTAAGAAGGCATATCTTCCGATACCGAAGGGTGCAGATGACGTTCACATAACAGTGATCATAACACTTTTTAATTTATTTGATAGCCATATAACCTTAAGAATGCCACTCAAAGCTGGAAGCAGTGTATTGGCAGTATTCTGTTCAAACTTGCTTTTTGCTATGTCTACCTGTATGACATTCTCATCCTCTGCCTTATAGTGGAATAGCACAAATTGCATCTTAAACAAGTTCCTGATGTGCTCACTGCCAATGGCATAGTGATTAATGATGACAAATGCCATCTTCAGCAGCCTCAAGTTGCCTTTCTTGAGCACAGTGTCAATGCGGCCAGTATTTGAACTGTACTACAGTGAGCTGACCTCATCCATCAATTATTACCATCATAGAACTTTTACAAGTTATATCGCTCCCTTGGGATGATTAATTTCTATCATCACCAACTCTCTCTTGCAGCCACCATTCAGACACCACCCACAAAAGTTCTCATGGGCATGAATACTACCAGATAATGTAAGCTAAAGTGGACCCTCATGTGTAGCATCCCTTTAAGCAAATAAATGGCTGTCTTATGGGAGCAATGACACTGGCACACCCACTTCTGCAAGCTCAACTCACAACTACTACTAACACAACAACTGTGAACTACTGACACTGTATGAAGCAGTTTGTCAGCTTAAAGATGATGAGGAAGGCTCTCATCATCTGCACTGACCGTCAACCTTTAGTGGACTTGATCATTCAAAGGATATGTGCCCTCAACAATTCTATTGCCTCAGTTATATCATGCAGCTCATGACTGATGTCAGATATTTGCATGGCATGGAAAACAGTGTCTGAGACTACCTGCTGCACATCAATATCCTCTCTGCACAGATTGGCTACAGCAAATTTGCAGTTGGACAACTTCGAGTTCAACAACTCATCCATTTACTCCACGATACAGTGAAGAACCTGTACCTGGAATGTTGCACAGTTCTGGGGAATGTTGCCCGCTCCTGGGCACAGATAAACTCCACTCACATGATGTTTAGCAATGCTTCCCTTGTCCCTTTGTACCCAAGTCACTGCAGAAGTTCATCTATGAACAGCTTCATAACTTGTTGCACTATGGAATCTGCCTGATAACCTGATTTGTCACAGAATTCTTTGTGTGACCTAGTGTGAAAATGATTGCAGTGAGTGGATGCATATTTGTGTGGCCTGTCAACAGTGTAAAGTGGGATGTCACACACAGCTGCCACTTGATCAGTTTGAGATACCAAAAAGATCCTTTCAGCACCTACACCTCACATTGGGAAGGGCCCCTTCCTGACTCTGACAGCTACTGATACGTGCTCTAAGTCATGTATCATGTCACATGTTGGGTAGAGACCATATCCCTTAGAGGCATCATAGCAGAAACGAAAGCCACGGCTTTTCTTGATATTTGGATCGCCTGTTTCAGTTGCTGGGCCTCTATAACCACTGGTCAAGATTGGCAGTTGGCATTTTCCAATGAATTATGCAACCTGCGTGGCATTTATTGGCGCCATACCTCCATGTAGCACCTGCAAAGCAATTACCTCATTGAACACTGGGATTTTACCTCGAAAGCTGTCATAATGTGCTATGGGAGTCAGTGGACCAAGGCCCTTCCTTAGTACTCTTGGGCATTCATTCCATACACAGAGGGCAGCTTAGGTGCCTCCCTGGCAGAGGTCATATATGGTGAAGTACACACTCTACCTGCACCCTTCATTCTCCAGCATCAATCAACATCAGCTATGTACTTGCCTGACCTCCTTGAACATGGCAAACAGCACATAGCACGCCTTTGGGTACGCCCTCCACCTCCACACAGCACACAAAGAACCTTCACCCACAAGGCTTTGGCCAACAGTACTTTTGCTTACTTCACAATGATACTGTTTGGCCAGCAGTCCAGCTATCATACACAGGCCCTTGAAATGTCCTTAAATGTGGGATCCATGGGTTTGACATCTTGTTTCAATTAGCTCAAGTTAACATGGACCTTATGCAACAACTCTTCAATCAACCATGCACCACCTGCTTCAACCTATGCAGCCTCGCTCCTGGCTATACAGCCACTATGGCTTCCAAGCCCTCTGCAATCACGGCCAAATATCCAATGCTTCTTCCAGATGTTCTGTACATCAAAGTAGTTGAAACCTTCCTGGTAGTCAGGGGTGGCATGCCAGAAAACAGATTGAGAATCAATTCATTATCTGTCAATTCTCATACAGTTACAGCCTACCTAATGATTTGGACCTGGCCACTATTACATCACACCTATTTTCTGATGGTTTCCTCACTGTAACTGCCCCTAGGAAACAGTACCAGATCACCACTACTCACACAGATCCCTGCATCACCACTTCAGTGAGGGTTCACACCAGCCCTGGCTCAGCATCAGATATTTACAGTCACTTTCGATAAAACTATCTCTATATCTGCACCGCACCTCCCGGACGACCACATCTCCACTTCAACATGGAAGAGGTCTCATCGCAGTGATGGGATCATAGCTACATTCCACTCAAGCATTCCTGGAGGAGGAGAGGAATGTCTGTGGGGACACCCCAAGAGAGGATCCTCTCTGACCATTGACTGCATAGTCACTAAGCAGCTCTATAGCTGCCAAGCAGTATGACGTGCTCTTGCATTCATGTCATATCATAAATAAAGAATGTTCTAACAAACAATGTGTCATTACTGTCACCAATATCTTTTCTTGGGCTAAGATTCTATAGGTACTTATAAGCTGGCTGACATGTCATTTTCGAACTGGTCATCGGAAAACAATTAACTTTCTCAAGATGGGGACAGGATTCAGGATGTAACAAAACAACAGTAGGACCCCCAGGTAGAAGGGGTAGTAGCCATTACTCACATAATCCCTACAAATGAGTGGCTACTGGAACAGAAGAGTACAAACAAGGAAGAACAAATCACACTGATAGTTTTGGGAAAGTTATTTGATACAGATGTCAATATTCATCTGTCTCCAGCAATAAAATACTGATAATGTCACGGGAACCAATGTTCACCATTTGAAATAGATATGTATGCCCAATACCCCCAGTAACTGGAGTTTATGTTGTAGAAAATGAAACTCTATAAAAGAAGAGACAAGATTGCCCCACTGTAATTAACCATTTTACTTTCCATCAAACTCTGTTGATTGTGCCAAATCTTGACTTAGACGTACTACTAAGCCTAGATTAGCTATCGGGTCATAAAGCACCTCTTCATTTCAGTACAAATGCGGTATTGCAAAACAATGAGAATATTACTTATAGAATGCTGTTAAAAAATAATTCAGTGAAGTTTAAATAAGATTTACAACTGTATCTAGTGGCTATGACTAATATAGTAACAGTGGTCAGTCAACGTAATGAAACAGAAGAATTAGTGAATAGTACAATGCTAAAATCTCAGGAATCTAACATATTAACCCAAGAGCATAAAGAGAAATTGCATGATATAGTACTTAAGTACAAGAAAGTCTTTTTTAGTAAACCCAGAGTGATTGGTGAGTATATACATCAATTTAAGAAAAAGATACAAAGTGTTTCTTTGGTAACCTTATTCCATTCCAGTGAGTATGAGCATGGCTGACCATGAGAAAATACAAAAAGTTATTGATAATTGCATTATTGAGTATAAGTTGAGTGTATATAACAATTCATTGTTGGTGGTGAATAACATTGTTGGTGGTGAATAAATCTACTGTAGGTGCCCATCTGGTGAACTTAAAATAAACACACCGACACAGAAAGGAATAGGACAATAAGCATAGAAGTATTATTGTTGCCAAAGTTCTTTAGTTCCATGGATTTAATGATGGGGTACTGGTAGGTGTCTTTAAATAAAGATTCAAGACCTTATGTGGGATTTCTGTTTGAAATAAAATCATATCAATTTTGGGTTCTTCCATTTGGATTAAATATATCGGTAGCTGTTTTTATATGAGTATTGGATAAAGCATTGGTTAATGATTTGGAGCAAGATGTAATTATATAAACAAAAAACTTATTATTAGTATCCAAGACACAGGAGGAGCATTATGCATTGTTAATTAGAATTTTACAAAGAGAAATGAGTAACAATACAGCTTGCACATACTGGCAGAGGTGAATTAAAAATCATGGGTACAAAAGAAGTATAATCCAATCCAGAAAGGATCCAAGTGATAAAACACTGGCCTGAAAGAGTGATGTTCATTTTTAGGATTGGCTGAGTGCTATCCGTGTTTTATAAGGAGAAAATCCCATCTGCACTAAAACAATAACTGAGATTGGTATGGGATTATGTCTCTGCTGAAGCATTTAATAATGTAAAGCAAGGCTCCATTGAATGCCAAGATTTTAAGCCACCCTGGAAGGCTTCTCCCTTTTAAACTAAACAGAATATGGGCTTGATTATGTATAGTTTCAAGAAGAATGCGGTCCTGAAAAAGAGGAATACAGCAAGATAGCTTTTACCAGTGAAACTCTAAATAAAAATGAGTTAAATTACACAGCTATTATCCATACTTGGAATTTGAAAGCCAGAAAAGGCTAGTCTTTAGCTTGCAGAGAACAGAGAGAAATATGCTCCAGTGACACTTATCCCTCATATCAGGAACATATGAGTGGTCATCAGAAGACCATTGCATATTGTGACAATGCTGAAAAATGTATGTATGCTTGATTATATGGATGGTACAGGAAATATGTACAGAGCATAAACATCAAATGGATGAAGAACAATTAACAAAGTCAGTTGCACTGCACCACTAAAGGATATAATCATGCACTGTGATGGTACAAACTTGTTACAAAGGCCTAACACAATCTTAATTACTAAGAAAGTCTTTGAAGTAAGCCTTCAGCATGCTAAAAGCACAACTGCAGTCTCTGAAAGATTTGTTCAAGTCATGTCAACTCAAGAGCTGAGACAATAGTATGTAGATGTTCCTTCGTTGCATCCACAGCACCCCAAGCCCAGTGGTACCAGCACAGGGACTGAGAACTGCAAACTAAGTCCCAACAGCACACTTCCATCTCACCAGCGGAGTGTCACCCAGGCACTGCAAGCCTGAGACTGAAGGAACGGGATTTATAGATGGGACCCCACAGAAGACAGTCAGTCACATGGACTGCCTGAGGCTGCAACAAGTCAGCCTGCCAAAATATTACACCATCTGGACAACAACAACCAGTTGAATACTGAAGATCAGTAAAACTGAAGCAAAAAAAAGAAAGTTTTATGACCTTAAACTGCGAAACCAGAGAGGGGATACATATTAATGAATCCTTTCTAAACTTTTTTCATTTTTCAGATGCTGATCTACTGTTTTTCTCTATTGTAGATAAACTTCCAAAATTAACAGAAGAACTTATTACAATAACTTTCCAAGCAGTCCTGGAAATCAGTTACAATTAGGCTAAAACAATGTAAAATCAACATACCAAAAAGAAACTCATACACATATGACCACAGTCTCCAGCCTAGGCAGCCAAAGACTGTGATCACATGTTTGCGAGTTGCATTTGTGTGAGTGTGGGCATGTGTATGTTACCTGATACTGATGTAGACCTGTTTAGCTGAAAGCTTTGTTTGGCACTCCTTTTCTTGTGCCTAACTGCAACTGAGCATCTCTGCTATTTGGTGAGTAATTACTCCTCCATAAAATGTTGAACTGGAATTTAATCACAGTTTTCATGAGTTTTTCCTTTGTTATTTTTTCTTGCAATTTTATAAATAATTGTTGGACATGCTAAGGAGAAGTTACACCAAGCAATTTTTGTTGGGATCATTGACTCTTAATTACATTAACATTACAATTCTTGCCACCCATAATTACACGCTTCCACCCACCATGACCAAAACACCATAGTGCACAATGACGCGAGACATAAGCTATACCTATGCACAAACACCATTGGTCTGCAGTGAATAGTTCTGGCTGCAAAGTGAAAAATGTGTACACAAATCCAAGTGTGTGTGTGTGTGTGTGTGTGTGTGATAAAAAACAATGTGAAAATAAGTTGAAGTAAAATGCCCAAATGTAAAAGAAACTTTTCACACTCCCACAGTGTGAAAAAGCCAAAAAATGGTGTGGAACAATGAAACTGGTCAAGAAAGAGAAACATGTCTAGCAGTGTTACGAGAAAATTCTCAATGAAGAAGAAATAATCTAACAGAAGAGCAACATATCAGAGAATAAAGCAATCATATAGAAAAACAGGAAAAATGTCAGATAGCAATAAAAGTGTTTAACAGAAAACAGAAGTAATAAATAATCTTCATTTAGGAAATCAAGTCACAGCATAATCATTGAAGACATCAGGTTCTGGATGTGCAAAGATGCAAGGACCCCTGTTCTTGCTGCTATCCTATGCCTTGGCCTGTCAGTTATGCTCTTATTTCTGATATAGTGTTTGTGAATTGCTTCTCTGACTAAAACATTCTTGAGAATGAGCGCAGAGACATACTGTAGGAGATTTGTAACTGTTAGTGTTGCTTAAAAGAAGGCAACAGTTCTCTGTACAACAGTCCTTGTTTATTATACAGACAACTTTTATTTTTATAATTCTCAATCCATCATAAGACTTATTCTGTGACTTGCCACTTCCTTCATCTTAGTAGTGGTCTGTTAAAGTGGTAAATGTGAAGTTGTGGTTCAAAGTCCACGTTAAACTGGAGTGTACTGTGTGAAAGTCTCAATAAAATATTTCAAAGGTTAGAGGTATGCAAGCGTGTCCCATTCCAATAAGATCTAACTACTAAGCTTACTCATGAAAAACTATGATAAAACTATATTAATGTTAATGTGTCACATGCTTTCATCTTTTGAATTTGATCAGAAAGAATTTTGCTAGTTTCTGAGGCAATGCCCATATACATCAATGAGCCAGAACACTACAGTCACTGACCTCTGCAAGACTGAATGCTGCCATATGTGGAAATGGATATGCGAAACCGTATGAAAAGTATACAAATGGGAAATCCTTATAGTGATGATTTGGGCTGCAAATAGGGACATCCACTGACATAAGTGGCAATGACAATGGGTAGATTGTTATGGTCCAGTGCCTGAAATAAGTATCTTGGAAATAGCGAAGCTGGTTGGCTGTCTGTGTGCTACTGTTGTGAACACCTATGGAAAACTGTTGAAAATGATGCAGTTACAAGTGCGTGACAAGTTGTTGGATGTCCACACTTTATCACAGAATGTGGAAGTCAGAGGTTTTCCAGCTCATTAAAGCAAAATAGGCGATGATCTGTGATAGGTATGATGACATAGTACAACGATGGTGCAGGCATAAGTGTTTTGAAGCACAACATTCAGCTCACATTGTTGAAGATGGGCCTCCACAGCAGATAACACCTGTATTTCTGTGTGGACTCAATGACATCATCAATTACAATTGCAGTGAGCAGGTGATCAGATGAGTCACTTTTATTGTTGGAATGACATCTTCAAGCCATATAAAGCCTATGTCACAATGCCAGAACTGTATTACAGTGATTCGAGGAGCACGACAGTGAAGTCACATTGATGTTTTGGCCACTAAATTCGCCTCATCTGAGATGAATGCAACACATGTGGAACACTATGGGCACCATCTCCCTGCCCACATACCATCGGCCTGTAATTTTTAAGAATTGCGTGACCTGTACATAGGCATCTAGTGCAACATGCAAATTGAGACTAAGAGTCAAGAAAGTCAAAAGTTTACAGAAAGATAAAACAAATTGAAAAACTAGAGTCAAATGGTGAGGTGAGAGGAAAAGAGCGCAGTCACTAAAAAAAAGTATTTTAGAGAAGGATGAACGAAAAGAGAAATCAATACACTGATGTGAAAAACCTAAGGATCAAAGTAACTGCTACAAAATAACGCAGAAGGCAACTGAAAGAAATATGCAATCAGATGAACAGAAATGACACTACTATTCAAAGACAGTAATTACACTTAAGTCATCACGATTCGTGGTCCCCTGCACATTACAAATGGCAGGACGTGGATCTTAATAGGGCGTGTGACCACTACAGATGGCAATGCATGCACTGTAACATGCTGGCCACAAGGACTGGAAAATTTGCTCTTGGGGGAGTGCAGTCTCACGAAAACGTTGGTAAGTAAATGTCCTGTGTTCAAAGAATTCGAACTAAATATGCCCATGCAACATTATACGTCTGCCCAACGACCTATATAGTTTATATACCTCCTTGCGTCTGCCCATGCCATAACACCTGGACCACCAAAACTACCATATTGGACAAAGTTCCTGGGTGTATCATGAGTTCCTTCATCTCTTCATGTGAAGACACATCCAGCGTTGTTGAACTAATCGTTTTGGTGTGGTGACTGCAGAATAATTATTGTTTTTGAACAAAAGAGTCATTCCTGTTCGCCTCATTTCATATTTTTTTTAATTAAATTATACTGTAGCATTTATTTCTATGTATGGTCCAAGTTTCGTAGAGCATAATACAGAAGTGATGGTACTTTCATTCTTAAGTTTTTCGCAACAGTTACTTATCGTGACGTCGTCGTTAGTTAAAAATTAAGAGCTTTGGCCATTACTACAATGGTAGAAACGTTGTGTCTTTCCCAAAAACATAGACTGTATCTACGAAGACGAAAGAAAATAATCAATGTTTTTTCAGAACATACAAGTGGAAGAGAAATTACTGAGGAACTGAGGAAAGGTAATGCTATTATCTTATGACAAAGGACATCCTGGGTAAAAATAAAGGTAATGTCTTCACTTATGTTGTCCCAAAACGTAAAGCATTTCTAGTCTCGCCAACTATCGGTAGCCCTTAAAAATTACATTCTTTCATCGAAAAAGCCTGTAGTTGGTGGAAGAACATGGTAGATAATAAAGTTTTTCATAATAACCTATGGCAAAATACTCTCCTCTTGGCATGCTACCATTTTGCAAAATCTCATTTTGTTATCTCAAGCCGTTTATGAACTATGAGGAATGTTATGGATATTTTACTCTGGTTTTATCGCTGGTATGGCACGATCACAAATGAATGTGCTTTGTCAGATCAGTTTCCTTGACTCTCGTCACAGATTCAAACCTTCCTTCCCCGTAAATATCACAATAATTGTGACCGTTAACAGAATGATGAGCACAACATAGCGAACATGACGTGTAAAGCTACAAGCAAAGCAAAGTTTTTTGTTGTTGTATAGTATCTGTAAAATCGTTTGCAAAAATGGTGCCGTGATTCTGTCATCGCCGGCCGGCCAAAAGGTGGCAGATTATGTCGGCCTCCTCTGCTGAACTGATGAATGAACTCGTCAAGCACTTTGGACGAAAATTGGTCCTTGCGCATCGGCCGTCGTATCCTGCGCGGAATCTATGTCTGAGCACTTGTTTGACAAATCAGTGGATATAGGAAAGGCCGAATTTGACAAATAAGTTTGATTTTAACTAGCGCAGGTAAATAACTAGTTTTAAACGAATGCATTTGGACGAAAAAGTGGGAGCATTTAAAAAAAGAAAAAGGTATGTGGGAGTTAAAAATTGATTACACTGATTTTACTGTCGCTATTTGCTTCACTTGTTAACTTTTTTACTGTATGCAGTCACAGTATTATACCCCAACAAGTAGAACTGGTAAATTTCGTTTTGGAAGGTCTGCAGTCTTGGAGTTAGGGTGAGTAAGTGCTGTATTCAAATCCTGCAAATATCATATTTTAAGCTCTAAAACAGCCTGCCAACCACCCGCAGATGGAGGAATGAACAGTGAATAAAAAATACATAACAATTATTGTAATAAAAATTGCATGCGCAACAAATGGAACAACTGTCCTGCTGATGCTGTGTAGTATAACTTCCTCTTAACATACAGCAGCCCTTAAACTAAGTATTCATCAGAGCTTGGACCATCTACTTACCCAGAGTAGGATGATGAAAAAGAATCGATTATATTGGTCGCTACAGGAACTTCCATTTCATAGTCCAGAAGGAAGTCAGGATCCAAACGACGTCCAAAATTTGGGCAGTAGCATTTTAATGTTGGTAGTAGTGTCGATGATAAAGTTTTCAAAATATAATTTTCTGGAGGTCGAGCCCATTTATTTCAATTGTAATACGTCAATACCATGGATTAATGCCACAAGTATGAATATTTATGCTATAAGCATAATGTAGGTTTTTGTGAATGTAGCCAACAGAAATCTGAGATTGTCACATGTTTTTGATATACACTCCTGGAAATGGAAAAAAGAACACATTGACACCGGTGTGTCAGACCCACCATACTTGCTCCGGACACTGCGAGAGGGCTGTACAAGCAATGATCACACGCACGGCACAGCGGAAACACCAGGAACCGCGGTGTTGGCCGTCGAATGGCGCTGGCTGCGCAGCATTTGTGCACCGCCGCCGTCAGTGTCAGCCAGTTTGCCGTGGCATACGGAGCTCCATCGCAGTCTTTAACACTGGTAGCATGCCGCGACAGCGTGGACGTAAACCGTTGTGCAGTTGACGGACTTTGAGCGAGGGCGTATAGTGGGCATGCGGGAGGCCGGGTGGACGTACCGCCGAATTCCTCAACACGTGGGGCGTGAGGTCTCCACAGTACATCGATGTTGTCGCCAGTGGTCGGCGGAAGGTGCACGTGCCCGTCGACCTGGGACTGGACCGCAGCGACGCACGGATGCACGCCAAGACCGTAGGATCCTACGCAGTGCCGTAGGGGACTGCACCGCTACTTCCCAGCAAATTAGGGACACTGTTGCTCCTGGGGTATCGGCGAGGACCATTCGCAACCGTCTCCATGAAGCTGGGCTACGGTCCCGCACACCGTTAGGCCGTCTTCCGCTCACGCCCCAACATCGTGCAGCCCACCTCCAGTGGTGTCGCAACAGGCGTGAATGGAGGGACGAATGGAGACGTGTCGTCTTCAGCGATGAGAGTCGCTTCTGCCTTGGTGCCAATGATGGTCGTATGCGTGTTTGGCGCCGTGCAGTTGAGCGCCACAATCAGGACTGCATACGACCGAGGCACACAGGGCCAACACCCGGCATCATGGTGTGGGGAGCGATCTCCTACACTGGCCGTACACCTCTGGTGACCGTCGAGGGGACACTGAATAGTGCACGGTACATCCAAACCGTCATCGAACCCATCGTTCTACCATTCCTAGACCGGCAAGGGCACTTGCTGTTCCAACAGGACAATGCACGTCCGCATGTATCCCGTGCCACCCAACGTGCTCTAGAAGGTGTAAGTCAACTACCCTGGCCGCCAAGATCTCCGGATCTGTCCCCCATTGAGCATGTTTGGGACTGGATGAAGCGTCGTCTCACGCGGTCTGCACGTCCAGCACGAACGCTGGTCCAACTGAGGCGCCAGGTGGAAATGGCATGGCAAGCCGTTCCACAGGACTACATCCAGCATCTCTACGATCGTCTCCATCAGAGAATAGCAGCCTGGATTGCTGCGAAAGGTGGATATACACTGTACTAGTGCCCACATTGTGCATGCTCTGTTGCCTGTGTCTATGTGCCTGTGGTTCTGTCACTGTGATCAAGTGATGTATCTGACCCCAGGAATGTGTCAATAAAGTTTCCCCTTCCTGGGACAGTGGATTCACGGTGTTCTTATTTCAATTTTCAGGAGTGTAATTTTGTTTGCTTACATTTTGTGCTAAGACTAAAACTTTTAATTTTATTCACCTTTGTCCTGTTTTGTACGTATATGTATTCCAGCTACAGGTTGAAGTTGAAAAACGCCACTCCTCCTTGGAGGTAAGGAGTACCACAACGGACTAATTATAGTTATAATATGGACCTCTAGCACAACTAATAATGCGTTGTAAAGTGAGACACAATGTAGTAAATGGTATCGGTAATTTAGTGCTGTTGGACCATTTATTTACGAGACAAATGTTAGATGAATACGACAGTATTACTATATGAATGTCCGCCCCCAGTAGCTGAGTGGTCAGCGCGACAGCATGTTAATCGTAAAGGCCCGGGTTCGATTCCCGGCCGGGTCGGAGATTTTCTCCGCTCAGGGACTGGGTGTTGTGTTGTCCTAATCATCATCATTTCATCCCCATCGACGCGCAAGTTGCCGAAGTGGCGTCAAATCGAAAGACTTGCACCTGGCGAACGGTCTACCCGATGGGAGGCCCTAGTCACATCACATTTACTATATGGATACCCATCTTTATGATTATTGTAGTGGTCACAATAGGACGCTATATGAATAATACTTATGAGGAGGAGAAACACTGTATGCAGTTAATGCATTTGCTTTCCTAAGCATTAACAAAAATTAGAAATATGGCAATAAAAGATAAATCTAGAAAATTTCGTTCATAAAAATATGTTTTATACACGAAGAGCCAAAGAAACTGGTACAACTGCCTAATATTGAGTAGGGGCCCCGGAAACACACGGAAGTGCCACAATGGGTGACATGGTTTCGACTAATGTCTGAATCAGTGCTGGAGGGAATTGACACCATGAAACCTGCAGTACTGTCCATAAATCCATAAGAGTACGAGGGCGCGGAGATCTCTTCTGAACAGCACGTTGCAAGGCATCCCAGATATGTTGAATAGTGATGATGTGTGGGAAGTTTGGTGACCAACGAAAGTGTTTAAAGTCAGAATGGTGTTCCTGGAGCCACTCCATAGGAATTCTGGACGTGTGGGGGTGTTGCATTGTCCTGCTGGAATTGCCCAAGTCCATTGGAATCCACAATGGACATGAATGGGTGAAGATGATCAGGCTTGATGCTTACATACGTGTCACGTGTTACAATTGTATCTAGATGCATCAGGGGTGCCGTATCCCTCCAATTGCACACGCCCCACCCATTATAGAGCCTCTACCAGCTTGAACAGTCCCCTACTGACATGCAGGGTCTGTAGAGTCATAGGATTGTCTCCATACCCATACACATCCATTTGCTCGATACAATTTGAAACGAGATTCATCCGACCAGGCAACTTGTTTCCAGTCATCAACAGTACATTGTCAGTGTTGACGGTCCCAGACAAGGCATAAAGCTTTGTGTCATGCAGTCATAAAGAGTACACGAGTGGGTCTTTGGCTCCAAAAGACCATATCGATGATATTTTGTTGAATGGTTCTCACTCTGATGCTTGTTGATGGTCCAGCATTGAAATGTGCAGCAATTTGCGAAATGGTTGGACGTCTGTCATATTGAACGGTTCTCTTCAGTTGTCGTTGGTTCCGTTCTTGCAGGACCTTTTTGCATCCTCAGTGATGTCGGAGATTTGATATTTTACTGGATTCCTGATACACGGTACACCCTTGAGATGATTCTATGGGAAAATCTCCACTTCATCTCTATCTCGGAGATGCTGTGCCCCATTGCTCGTGCGCTGACTAAAACACCATGTTCAAACTCACTTAAAACGTGACGACGTGCCGTTGTAGTAGCAGTAACCACTCTAACAACTTAGTGTCACATATAGGCATTGCCGACTGCAGCGCTGTAATCTGCGTGTTTACATATCTCTGTATTTGAATATGCATGCCTATACCAGTTTCTTTGACACACCTCAGTGTAAATCGCCAGTTCACTTCATATCACAGTCGAAATTCTTTGCTTTTATGAACATTTTCCTTTTGGTGTGCCATCATAAGAAGCCAAATCAAGCACCACCCAACACAATATAATTCAGTGCAAAATCCAAACGAAGCTGTGGTTATCCATTCTTTTCCGACAGCAAAAAATTATCATCTAAGCTGTTACACTTGTCAGTAATAAGCGAAATATCCTTGCGACTTTCTGCAGTGGCACCGTAATCCACCATTCACACAGGACTCCACAGATTTTAGAAAGCTGCACAGCTTTCAGCTTGGCGTCATGCGAAATCATATGGGTGTGTATTACAAATGCAAATAATCCTGTTGGCTGAACATCTGCAACTGAGCAAACCGCGCCAAGTACACGTCCACAGCGGCGCTCGGTGGCCACAGCACAGTTGCGACACCAGAGGATGGGCTTATGAGAGCCCAAAACCGGCCGTGATAATAAAAGAAATTTACAACTTAAGTGGCATTTTCAACATGTAGGATAAATACAAATGTTTTATTCCACTGTTGAGTTTATTTACATGCAATTGGTGTCACAGTAATAATAATGTAAACTTTGACATGACAAATGTTTTTAACTACAATATAGTAATCCAAGACGGATACATATTTGTGCAAATGTCAATAACAACAAGAAGTTTCCTAACAGATCAAGTACAAGATAAATGAACTACATAGTTCAGTGAATGACAAATAAATAATCAAACAGATATTTAACAATAAGTACATTAAACAGTAATAAAATAGTTGCACAGAGTGGCAAATGTATAGTTTGCGGTTAATTTATTGTTCATTGTTATAAGGAAAGTGGGTCATTTGTCACATACTCAAGGAACTCTTGAGCAGAGTAAATTACTTTACTTTCCATCCACTTCAAAAGACTAGTTTTAAATTTATTTACCGACACTGTGTAGGCATTTTTAGGTAATGTGCTAAAGCAGACAGGACCAACATATGTGTAACTGTTACGTGTCTTTGCAAGTCTAGCATATGTCATATTAATTGTAGGTCCATTTCTTATGTTATGGTCAAGAACTGTTGTCCTTAAGTCAAATTTACTCAGATTCTCTTTAACAAAGACAAGACAGCTGTAAATATACACGCCAGGCACTGTCATTATATTTAGTTTCTTAAGATAATCTCGACATGATTCATATGGGCTAAGTCCTGCTATGAACCTTATGGCTTTCTTTTGTCATTTAAACACTAATTTTGAGCCTACAGAATTGCCCCATAATGATATTCCATAACTCAGATGTGAATGGAAGAATGCAAAATATGCATATAACAGAAGTTCTTTACTGACACTGCTCCTCAGCTTGTTCATCAGATATATGACATGTACCAGTTTGCCACATATCTTCCCTGCTGTGGGTATCTCAGCTGAGCTTTTGATCTACATGAAATCCTAATAATTTTACTGTTTTGTTATTAAGTCTGGAGGCATTCAGATTGAATACAATACCTATAGTTGTACTATCATTCTTCTGCAGTACATCTGCCTCAAACCAAGTAGTGCACCTCTCCTTTGCCACTACCACACTGTGTTGCACATTTTCAAGATTGGTATCAAATGTGATGAGTGTTGTGTCATCAGCATATAGCACTGAATCACATAATACAACTGCAGGTAAATCATTTATGTAAATAATGAAAATGAAAGGTCCAAGAACAGATCCTTGAGGTACGCCCTTTACAGCTGGGAGACATTCTGACAATTGATTATTTATGTTAACTAACTGTTTTAGATTGTCCAAGTATGACTGCATTAGGCATAGAGAATTCTCTCTCACTCTATAGTGGTAGAGCTTTTTTAAGAGAATATTGAGGGAGTCCATATCAAAATCTTTCCTGAGGTATAACGGTGTTGCACAGATAATATCTTTATTTTCCAAACAATTTAATGTTATAGTGCACGTTATGGCATTGGAACTATGACAAGAGTCAAATACAAGGAAGCCAAAACCCAAATGTTAGATCCGAAAATAGATTTTGTGCAGGTTTAAATCAGGGGCTCCAAATACACTAGCAAAAGAAATTGCACCCGAAGAAGACAGTGCTGTCTGCTATGTGAAACCAGCCAACAGCTTTGTAAATATTATCAGCAGACACGCCACTCCTCCAGTATTTTATAATATTGTTCTATACATTGACCTAGGCATTACGAATATCTGATTTTTAGTTTAACAACTGCCACATCACACTCAGAGACTACTTCCCACATATAAACCACAAGTTATACAGTGCTTGATCTCACAACTACTTTCTTCACCTAGCTTTTTTGGTTACGTGTCAGGTTTATTTATTTGTTATTTATATATTCACCCAAAGATCATTCAAGGTTTTGGGATAGGCCTATATCGTTGGTTTGCAAATGTAGTGCACACACACACACACACACACACACATTGCTAAAGAAAATTAAACATAAGTTGTTGTTTTCGTACTTCCAGGAACTGCGGCAAGGTACCTGCCGACCACTGTTTTGACTTTTTTCTGTAATAAAATGATGCACACTGGAAATCGAATGGAGTACAACACTTACTCCGAGATAAATGCGACAGAACACACGTGTTACGACATGCAGGCACCAGGGAGCAGGGGAGGAAGGAAAGTTGCATAAATATTACAACCAAGCTGAACTTCTTGCGGCATAACGAAAGTTGCGTCTCTGAAGATGCGCCAGTCAACACTGGAAGTTCACACATGCAACTGCATTGTGCCATTAGCTGTGTCGACACTTTTGTTGCAAGTGCGAACCAGGCTTTAAGTCATGTCTATTCCAGATATACAATGCAAATTGTTAAGATGTCTATGGAAATCACGCACAAAATCCAAGGTACTTTCGAACGGCGTCTGACGGTACAAGTCATGTGATGGCATTCGATATACAACACAATCTGATGCTTCAGGCATCTTTAATAATAAAATTTATTTTCGTTCGCAGCCATGCCGCACTGCGCTCAGCTTAATCAATTATTACTATTAAATGTGGCTGAAGCAGCAAATTTGAAGAAATTTTAAATCAAAGGACAGTCGCAGACTTCACTTAGCACAGCATAACTACATTTAAGTTATGACATTCAAAATCTGCAGAGCAATTAACACACGTATTGGCAATGAGAATTTTGTGTTTCGCGTTTAAATGCTCGCTCCATAGATGTTTTTACTGTAAGGACAATGCAAGGAGGTTAGAGTAAGCCAAACGCTTTCAATGTTGCCAACTGCTTGATACCAGTCAGTTGCGTACTTCCTCAAAGCTACAATAGATGTCACGGCTATCGTAAGTTTGTAAACTCTCTGACTGACGGAAAAAAATCTGTTTGTGTGAGGAGGGTCTCGCAGGCAGGTGGAGTGTTCGGTGTTTGCAAAGTGTTTGAAAGGTTTTTGTGCGTTTTGTGTTGAAGTAAGGTAGCTGTAAACAGATGGAAACCAGCTGTAGTGAAACGAGAGTGCCGTTGTATTAGGATCCTGTAAGTAGAAATTTATGAAATTCCTCACAGCACCGCAAATGAGCAGAGAAGTTTCCTAGGTATGGTTTGATGTTGCCGACTTTGTTTTTGTGCCTGATTTTGAACTTCAGATGTATTATGTTTTTATTGACAGTGCCCCACAACAACAGTGTAGAAAAGTGATCATGGTGTCCCTCGTATTCGCGTAGTTAACGATGTGAGATTCAAGCAATAGTTACAAATTTGATGATTCTGATCGGCATATTAACAAATATACTGCAGTTGTCAAATACAGCCAGCACGGTCGAGTGGTTAAAGAGACGAAAAAACCGCATCACTTAGAAACATGCATTATGCATTTCTGTTTGGAAATAAAGTTTAAAATTGGTTGTCGCGTATATAATGTGCCCCTTGCCATTTTTTATTACGGCACTTAAATTTAAATTTTTTAAACGTCACGTATAGTGAAAGAATTATGCACACCTACCCAAGTGATCCTTGCGAATCCCTGTGCAAGATCTACTATTCGTACATATATGCATGCAGAACGTAATGCTAATTTCTCACTAAAATTTAGTTCGATACTACATAGTGCGATTAAGGGAATCCGAAATTAGGACATGTGCCGTAAGTGTTGATACACCTCTGTTCCACATTTAATATACACAGTGTTTTATTTGTAGAAATTATGTAAAGGATCAAAATAATTCCTGTAATAGCCGACTGAGCTACTGGAATATGCTGGTTTTTTCTCGTTTCTTAAAACTGCAGTTCACTGCTATTCCGCCAATATTTCGATCAGTTGTGATCGTATTGTGAGCCTATTGATGCTTTTGCGAAGAAATATAAATCACAATCGACACATTGCAATTCAGATTGAGGATATGTTCCGCAGGAATCAGATCCTATATGGTATAAGGACAGATTATATTAATTTAAGAATAGTACAAACTAGTACGGAAGATGGTAAGCTGTGTGATATGATAATACTGATAATATGTGATACTGTTAATAAGTTTCGTTTCATACACTTCGAGGTTTTGCTGTATGTCATTTGGAAACTTTTTCACTTCTCAGTAGTGCAATTTGCATTTTCGATCATTGACAGCAGCATATTTTCATCATATTTAAATGTGAAGCAGATGTCCAGTGCAGAAATTATGGAATAAATAAAATGTAGGAAACCTAGTTTCCGCTACTTTCGAGATAACTTTATCGTTTGTAAACTTTCTCAGCAACACTATCCTGTTAGTATCTTTTTTGTTTTTTTTTCATGGTGTCATTATTTGTAAGTCCCAAAAGCACATAGGTTGGAGAGGAGCTTGAGAACCTTCCATGAGAATCTCTGTATTTGTTGCTAATTGCTCTTACAGTGGCTAGTTTAGATATAAATCTGACAGAACAAAAAAAGTGCTGCAATACAAGCAGTGTTGGTACCACGACAATACGTCCTTTGTTTTTGTGGACAAATTTAAATTCCTCTTTTTCCATCTCTAAATACTTACAATTTTCAGTGACCTTTTGATGTGCCCCTCTTTAAAACATGAAAATCCAACTTTGGGAAACGGCTGTTCACAGTCGGAACTGAAAGGTGGTTCTGTAGAAACTACTGGAGGTACTTGGAAGTTATTGAATATGTCTTTTGCCGCTAGAGTACCTTAAATTTCGATCCACATTTTGCTTCAGTGGGAAATATTGTGGAAAAAATTTCCTACTTGGATGTCTAACAGAAGAAGAAACATATCAGTCTAGTAAGCTCTTTCTTATTTGTGTCGAAGAATTGAAACTATCTGTACAGAGTTGATAGTTGCTGTAGCAGTGTATAATGTCGCTGTTGTGCAAGCTTATCAGTGTCTTGAGAATTACGGCTTTGGGAAGTATGATATCGTTATCGATCACTCCACGATTTGGATTGTGCTGTAAGTCCACAACATGCGCTAGCGCCTAAAGCAGTTTTGTTTCCTCTAAAAATGAAACGCTTGCTGGTCGGTGCTATGTATATAAACTTCTTTTGTGCTCTCCATTGCCCGTCGCGGTATCATATTTTATTCCTTTCTTCTGTATATGTTAGGCTACTGCACTCCAAGGCAGATTTTCTTTCACACCGCTTCTGTGAGCTTCAGTAGCGTTGAGACTGTGAACAGGAGGCAGGTTTTGCACGACAGATGTATTTGTAACCATTTTTCGCTGGATTAAACCGATTTTGGTTGCGTATGTCACAGATCTAAGCGGCCTTGCTTCAGATGAAATTTTTTGAAAGGAGAAGTGACTGCGATGGAGTGAACTGCATAGAAATATAGAAGAAATTATGCAGAAGTCCTTACATTACAATGAGAATGGAATTTATGAATTGTCCTCACTGTTGCCAAGCCTAGTAACTTAAATGCCTCACTTGGGATGAGCAAATGTCATCCCCCCCCCTCTCTCTCTCTCTCTCTCTCTCTCTCTCTCTCTCTCTCTCTCTCTCTCTCTCTCTCTCACACACACACACACACACACACACACACACTTGATAGCCTAAACGATGTCGTGGCGGTACTAGAGGGTTGTCAAGTCAACTTGTAACATATTTTCTGCTGTAAGCTTTTCAAGTCGTCAGCATATATAATGGACTATCGAGTCCAACACAGCCGCGTTGTATTAAATTGGATTGTGTTCAATGGTATTAGCGTCGTAATTGTGACAGAGACAATGATCTTACTTCTGCTCCACAATGTTCGGCGCCAGTCTGGGGTTCGTATCGGCGCCGCTTGGTTTCCCTCACGCGGATGTGTGCCGCGTCTAGCGATGCGGGGTCGACCTTCTGGAAGGACGTGATCTCCCTGCTAAACGGTGGCGGCGGCAACAGCAACAGCAGCGCGCGAACCATTTGGACAAAAGATGGGAGCACTTTCTAGCCGACGACTTCTTTCTTCACAAAGCGAAATTGAACTGTGGTCGTTAACGGATGCTGTTTTCTTAATACTCGTCCGCCCCATTTATATGATTGTGTACCCAAGGAACCAATCTGAAGATTGGCAATTTGAGAAAGACTGTATGGAAATGCTTCTCCCAGCAGTGGCAGTGTGTTGAAATTTTGCCCGATTGTGTGTTCTGAATCACAAGAAGGTTTACAATTTAGTACCACGTCGACGTCCAGACCATTAAAGGTGGAGTATCACCACAATTGGATTTATGGAACTGTCATTGATTGCATCAGTCCGCAGCTCGTGGTCTCGCGGTAACGTTCTCGCTTCGCGGGCACGGGTTCCCGGGTTCGAATCCTGGCGGGGTCAGGGATTTTCACCTGCCCCTAGCCATCATCATCATCCATCCCCATTATGTTCGGAGGAAGGCAACGGCAAACCACCTTGCGTAGTACGGCTGTGCTGGTCTCCCACATCTTTCCCCTACGCTCTGTAAAGAAGCATGGGACTTGATTTCATCTGTAGTGATTTTAGGAAACCACGGAGTATATTAAGTATGAACTCTGATTCTCGTGGATGCAAGTCCAATTTCTTTAATCATTGCACTACCTCGTTCTGTCATATAAAAGTAGAGGACAAACTAATAAATTGTATTACTGTCGTTTCAATACTTATTCGCGGTTTCAGTGTTACATCTGTCTAGAACACTGCACTCGTTGCTAAATGCTGGGTGCTCCAGAAGAAATGGCGAATGTTCAGGGATATGACTGGAACGAGCAATCATTCGAAGCAAACAATCTGATAAACATGGCCACTAAAATGCATACCTTAAGAGTCATCTTCGCTACTGTGTAACACTTCTCTTCTACTGAAAAGTGTTCATAGCTCCTTAAGGTATGCATTTTAGAGCCGATCTTTGTTAGACAAGTTGTTTGTCCATACTAATTCTCTAAAAATATGGAGAGCAAAAAACTTCAGTTGGGAGATTTGTTTCGCAATATCAAACACATTTACTAGACTTTTTACTTCGAATGCTTCACGTTACACCACTGGTCAGATCTTTTCTGTCCATTTTTGACAGTAGTTTTGAGCAGTATAATTTTTTTGGTCTGAATGCTACATTCGTATTGTGCTGGATACAATCTTATGTGCACTGGTAAACATTTTGCTGTTTCTATAGCTATGTGAGTGATTTTTCAGTTTATTCTCAAATTATGTGCTAACATTCAGTACAATAACTTTTTGATTCCTTACATGTCTCTTTTAGTTGTGTGTTGTGCGCTTCTCGCAGAACATGTCATCAAATACATGAGCGCTTGTTGTTTGTGACATTTATTTCTGACTCCACCTAAGATATTTGTTTCTAAACCGTGAAATTACGTGTATAATGCAAATATTCGGTGAATCTCAAGAGAGTATACTGTGTGTTAACTCACAACACGCATAGTACAACCAACACAACCTGTAAAGCGTTGACTTCTCTCCAGTCTCAGTCCTGTACATCTCTGCAAGGTTTTGGAGTTTTTATCCGTTGTGGTGCTGTGTTGGTCAACTGTAATATTGTAGTTTTCAGATATCAAATATAATTCCAAACAACTTATTAGCTACTTTCGTGGCATCAGTAGCAAATGCACTGTGGACATCTTAAACTTCTGTATCTGACATGTATACTAGACACGAAATGCAGTGAGACAGTGAAAAGCTATTTATAAATGTGTCCACACTCACCACATCAGCTGCATACACTCATCGCGTTGCATCAAATTAATCAAATATTTCTCCGTCTTGTGAGCTATATTGCCTTTGACGTGATTATAACTTAGCGGAGAACTTCCGAGTTACGCAGTGTTTCACGGAATGCTGCTAGTGAACAACGCCTTTGTCTTTAACCACATTGCTTTGGCTTCCTTCGCCGTCGAGAGTGGCAGGGTATTTGGGGAATCAGTATCAGAAGAAGGGATTAAACATTCTTCCGGCATCTTCGTTACGAATAAGGAGGCGGTCGAATATAATCAGTAGCTTTTACTCTCAACGTCCACATCAAGGAAGTTCTTTAGTTTTTCATTAGTTGTCATTCTCTGGAGTACTCTGACACTAAAATGTTTGTTCATACCAACAATTTAGGTAAATCGATTTGCGCTGCCCGTTTATCTTCCCCAAGGCTTTTTATACTCGCCATTTAGTTGTAGGGAGGACTGTAATGAAGAAAGAAAGAGGACGTCTTTCGTAATACGAAATGTAGGAAAAAACTGTCATTCGAGTGGGAACTTCGGTGTAACTGTGTAACAGGCAGCTCATACAATAAATATGCAGCCTGGACATTGGTACTCTGCGGAATTTCACAGTATGTTCGTCCTTGTCGTCTCGACAGTTACCAGTAATTACGTGGTGGTCACCTGTGAATAATTTGGGTCACAAATTGATTATCGAATTGTATCTCAGGAGTATCGCTTGCATGTGTTCCTGCCGATCCAGTTTGCCGAAATTCACTGAAACTGTTCACCGTGCTTATCTAATTCGCTGGGAACGCTCGTGGTCTAGCGGTGCGAGGTATTTGTTGTGACGGCAAATGCTACCTTTAATACGACACATTGAATATGTTAGCGAGTACAGAAACTTACGTAGCAGCCCCGTATAGTGCTTTACACTCAGTTACTGGTGCAGGAAATAAACCATATACTGATACAGAGCAACCACCATCTTGCACCTAGGATTGCTCTCAAATTGAGTCGTGGAGACTGCGTGCTATGAGTTTATATCAACTGATATCTTGATTAATCCAACCTAGCCCAGCTACATTCTCCCTATTGCTTACGGCCCAAGGAATGTGTCTATTTGCTTAGAACATAAACTGCGTTTGCCGTGGAGCTAAGAAGGACACGCTTTTCGACGCTTGGATGTCATATCCTTACGCTCTATGACTTGATCAGCACTGCTCGTTGCTTTCTCTGATAGATCTTTACGCCACAAAGTATCCTAATATAATCAGCAGTCAGAACATTGATAATGTCATTCATTTTCACGCGTTCTTTTGTTCATCCTTCAGTAATGAGATTCGGTTCCTGTTTTTCCTGGACATAGTGTTTATCTGTATTGATCCGATGCATTCTTGTGAAGTTTAGTGTTTTCAACCACGGTTATTATCAAAATGAAAAGAAAACGAATAGTGAAGCTTGTGTACACTGATGGAATTGGAGGCAATGTATTCTAGCAACTAGATTACTCCTCTTCTCTATCTCGCTAGTGCCCTTCAAACCATCCAGTGCATACAATCAGCAAAGAAATACCCCACGACATCTTGGACTGCCTCCTCAATCTACGGAGGCAGGAGTACCGGGGGATATGGTAATTCCATTCAACGTATCAGTGAATGAAACAACCAAAGAAGCGTGCCCAGTATCTACTGTAGCATGAGGGAATGTCCGTTCTGCTCCCTGTGTCCTGGCTATTGAAGCACAAGATAATGCGTCATTGAAAGAATGAATGGCCAGAAGAGAGGGGCAGTATTTTCGAACTTTCAGTCAGTGAGGCATAACACTGGAACTGCCTCATAAGTTCCGTCTCTGGTGTGAGCACGTCCCTTAGTATCTGTGGTTGTAGGACACGAGTACTTTCGGAAAAGTGTATGCAGCTTGTTAATAGGAGTGTAGTCAATAATCATCTTGACGTCGTACCCTCTCCTGTTGGTAACTACACACGAAGTGTAAAACAGCATATTAAGTCCGCGTACAACTTTTAAACATTACCGGGATCATTAACCAAATCTTCTGACTGTGGATCTCTTTAGACGCATTTGTTGCTTTTTATGCTTGTAGCAGTTAGTGCATCTGCTATTTTTTTGTTATTGTACATATAAGGCGCAACAATACCGTTGGAGTAGACATTATTTTCGAGGATTGTTGAGATCCTTGAGAGAGCCAGACATGAAACTATTCCACTTGGTATGCAAAATATGAGACACTAAAGAAATACACTCAAACGTCAAGAAAAATGTAATAATTCCGATTCGTAGGAAGGTAGATGCTTACAGGTGTGGATATTACAGAACAATCAATTTAATAAGACCTCGCTGCAAAGTAGTAACACGAATTATTTGCAGGTAGGTAGATGCCGGCCTCTAGCGAAGTGTAGAAAAAGTGCCAGGCAGTAATGACCCTACTAGTTATCTCGAAAGACAAACTTAAGAAAGGAAAACATAACGTTTATATAGTCTTAGATTTAGATAAACGTTCGACGATATTGACTAGGATACACATTCTAAATTCGGCAGGTATCAGAAATGAAGTGCACGGAGCGAAAGGTTATCTACCAATACTACAGAAACCAGGTTGCAGTTATGAATCGAAGCAGTGAAAGAGAAGCAGAAGTTGAGAATGCAATGAGACCGGGTTGTAGCTTATGTTGTTAAATATGTTTCCAATAATGGAAACCTAGGAGAAATTTGAAAGGGAATTGAAGTTCATGGTAAAGAAATATGAAGAAATGAAATTTCTGAGGATTACAGATGATATTGTAATTCTGTCACAAACGGCATAGGACTTGAAAAGTCAGTTGAAGGGAATGGGTAGCGTTTTGAAAAGATAATATAAGATAAACAAAACAAGGGTAATGTAAAATACTTGAATCATTGAAGCAGTAGATAAGTTTTGTTATTTGGGCAACAAAATTACTGACTGTCCCGAAGTAGGAAAGATATAAAAACGCTGACTGCCAACAGCAAGAAAAGCATTTCGGAAAAAGAGAAATTTGTTAAAATCGAATATAATTTTAAGTTTTAGGAAGTCTTTATGAGGATATTTGCTGGATTGCAGCATTGTATGGAACTCAAATGTTTGCGATAAAACAGTTCACACAAGAAGAGAACAGAAGCTTCTGAAATGTGATGCCATAGAAGAACCACAGAACATCATATGCGCAGAGCGGATGAATAATGAGATAGGCATAATGAAGGAAAGTATTTTGTGGGATTGGATATAAAGACTTGACGACAGTAACCATGTTCAAATGAACTTAGGTTGCAGAAGTTACGTAGAGGCGAAGAGGCTGGCACATGATAGACTGGCAAGGAGAAACACATCAGACAAATTTTCAAACCGAAGACCACAACAATGCAAGTAACTAGTTTTCTATGGTGGCCATTTTTTAGAGCAGCTGTATATTACCAATCACTAAACAATACATCTGATGGAAGATATGTAGGACAAACCGACAAAACACATTACAAAGAACACATCAGAACCTGGAAGTGTGGGACAAACAACTTAGCTTTTACAGAACTTTTAAGAGAAACTAATCACATGCCAACTACAAGCGAGAAATAAATGAAAATAGTTAAAATAAATAATGAGACACCTGGCAACTTTACAGAAAAATGTTTTCTCATATGCAAAACAAAGGCAGAAAAGAAACTATTATTCAATAACCAGTTGCTTACATAGTAGAAAATAGACAAGCATCCCAATATGTTAATTATTTTTGAATACATAATGGGAGTAACAGTGATCAATATGTTACAAATATTTACTATTAAAAACAGTCTTGATCACAATTTATTTAGTACGGTGACCGGTTTCGACCACTACTATGGTCATCTTCAGACCAATGAGTAAGAACCTCCTCCTGCTAAAGAATCACTTCTCTAGCAGAAGGATGTTCTTACTCATTGGTTTGAAGATGACCACAGTAGTGGTCGAAACCGGTCACCGTACTAAATAAATTGTGATCGAGACTGTTTTTAATAGTAAATATCCCAATATGTGATGACAAATCTTATTCCTCACCTTAGTTAAAAAATAAACACACACACTTTTCAAAACCGCGTAATTGTCTCCCATTGGGAATCAGAAGTTTGAAATTTGACTCGAAGACCTTGGGCTCGGTGACGCTTCAAGGAGCTAGGTGTCGACACATGCGGAAAAAAAAAAAGCTGGAAGCCAGATCCCAGAAGTTCATATGACGTGTAAGGTGGATTAATTCACCACAATTTTGCCCAGCGCCACAGTGGACGTGTCGCACGATGGGTGGACGTGTCACACGATGGGAAGATCGCCACATCCCATCTTATCCTTATTTTACCCTTTCTCCTGATATATCTGAGATGGAGGCCAGAACCGCGACGCTCAGCGTTGAAATCGCGGTTTTCGTATTGAATGGCCGATGAAAACATTCTGGACACACCGCTGCCCAGAATCGACGCAAAAAGCCCTCATGGGGTGGCATGAATGTCGTCTGTGGAACCACTCCTTCCCGCACATTTCGAAGTCGAAAACGACAGTTCGTAGTGCAGTGAGCAACAGGACGACGTTCTTATCAACCTTTAATACTGCTGACACCCCCAGACGATTCAAAGTTCCTCTAAGGACATCGTGAACCGAAAGCGGCATTGAACACCATTGACCCCTTTGGAGTCTGGTGCGAATGCAGCCACCTGCTGGCCGTATGCAAATCACAGATGTGTTGAGAGGGGTACCTGTCACGGCAGAGCTTAGTAACCAGTAAATGGCTGTCTCTGTACATGGGTATTTTTAAAGAGCCCTGCAAAGGAGTACAGGTGTCACTGAGGGTGTTTTCGCCCTGGAGAGTCTTAAGGGATCCTTTGCCGTTTTATCACCCCCTCTCCCCGCCACCTACCACCCCGCGATCCTGCCCCAGCAGGGCTGATAAAACATGAGCGCCCTTTGCTGCTTTGCATCCCGTATAAATTTCGTTGAATGGTTTTGAACGGTATCTGGTGGTTTCACCCTGTACACCAGAGCAAAAATTTTGATGGCATTACACTCTAAAAGGGTGCGATCACGTTCAGCGGTGCTGCCTTTAGAGAAGGGTGGAATGGTCCTGCGGCTGCCAGCAGTGTCAGAGGTTATCAAGAACGTCGTCCTATCGCTCACCGCACTGCGAGCTGTAGTTTTCGGATGCGAAATGTGGGGATGAACGCTCCAAGGAAAATGGTGATTTCATTGACTCCCTTTATACCACTCTGCTGAGGCCCTTTCGTTCTATACTGAGCGGCACTGTATCTGAAATACTTTCCTCGGCCGTCCGTAAGAAAACCGGGTGATTTTAACGCTGGCCGTCACCGTTCTGACCTCCATTGCAGAGGCATCAATAGAAGGGGCCAACTGTGTATAAGCGGGTGTGTGACGACCTTCTCATTGCGTGGCACGTCCAAGGTGGCGCTGGACTGAATTTGGTGAAATTTGGTTCTAAAGTGACATACTTAACCCACTTTACACTTCAAATAAACTTCTGAGTTATGGCCTCTTTTTTTTCGCATGTGACGATACCATGCTACCTGAAGCGTCACCAAGCCTTAGGGTGTCGCTTATGCACCGTTACAGAGGAAAGCTATAGGCACTTTTGAACCAGACATTAAACTTGGGCTTACAATGGGAGACCATTAAGGGGTTTCGAAAAGGTGACCCTTTAACTGTGTTGCGTATTGAGTGTTTGTGTATACAGGGTGTTACAAAAACGTAGGTTAAACTTTCAGGAAACATTCCTCACACATAAAGAAAGAAAAGATGTTATGTGGACATGTGTCCGGAAACGCTTAATTTCCATGTTAAAGCTCATTTTAGTTTCGTCCACCTACGCTCAATGGAGCACGTTATCATGATTGCATACGGGATACTCAACCTGAGCTGCCTTTACAAGTACGACACATGTGGTTCATGCGCGATGAAGGTCCTGCATATTTCAGTCGAAGTGTTCGTACACTTCTCAACAACAGATTCGGTGACCGATAGATTGGTAGAGGCGGACCAATTCCATGGCCTCCACGCTCTCCTGAGCTCAACCCTCTTGACTTTCATTTATGGGGGCATTTGAAAGCTCTTGTCTACCGGTACCTAATGCAGAGACACTTCGTACTCGTATTGTGGACGGCTGTGATACAATACGCCATTCTCTAGGGCTGCATCAGCGCATCAGGGATTCCATGCGATGGAGGGTGGATGCATGTATCCTCGCTAACGGAGGACATTTTGAACATTTCCTGTAACACAGTGTTTGAAGTCACGTTGGTACTTTCTGTTGCTGTGTGTTTCCATTCCATGATTAATGAGATCTGAAGAGAAGTAATAAAATGATCTCTAACATGGAAAGTAAGCGTTTCCGAACACATGTCCACATAACATATTTTCTTTCTTTGTGTGTGAGGAATGTTTCCTGAAAGTTTGACCGTACCTTTCTGTAACACCTTGTATAAGCTGAAAAAAAAAAACCGGGGATCATGGACACACTTATAGAAACAAAATGACGCGCTTGACAGCGAAAATGGCAGTTGGATGTTATGTTACGAAATCACAGAGACTACACGAAAAAGTAGACCTTCAACCGGTTTTCCATATAGGTGAATACTGCATGATATTTAAGCAATGAACTAGACGTCTTACGGTAAACACACTTTCATCTTATTATAAAATATTTCCACGAACTGAATCTGGAAACGAATAAGTGAAAACCCAAAATCGTGTAATATTCCAGTACACCCACAGAAGATGACTTGTTAAAAAGGCTTCATGCATCTGGAGATATAAACAAAATTTTAAAAAGTCAAGCGCCAGGAGAACAAAGGCTTTTTTTGCAAACTACTGCGAACATGTATTTCTAGGTGAATTTTTAGTTTATCTTCAGTTAAAGTCGGTCAAGTGACGAATGGAAGCTCTGTTGTGCACCCCAGTCATCACAGCAGCAACAACTGTGCCCTCTGTTTTTGCATGTACTGGATCGGACTTTTAGTTCAGGGAGAAGTTGTACCCGGAAGCGGAGCGTGGCGTCTGCAGGCGTGGTGTGCAAGCGCGGGCCCAGCGACCGGCGCGGGCGGCACCCGACCCGCCTGCGCGGCTGCCGTAGCGGGCTCGCCGCGCCAGCGCTGCCCGCCGGAACACAGAAATAACCTCCCTCTGCTCCTCTCCTCTCTCCCGCCGCACGCTCCTTTTGCATTTTTTATCCCTGACGGATATAAACCGCGCCACAGTGGGAACGACCTCCGCTGTCTGACATCGCGCTGCCCTGGGCGAGGGGTGAGGTCCGCGGCTTGCGCTACCTGCAATTATGCCGAAGTACACCGCGCGGAATTCAGAGCGCTGCCACCGTAACAGACCGAAGGAGGCGCAGGAATTGTGCTCGGCTCGCCTGTGTGGCTACCGGGGTGTTGCCTGTTTAGTCACTTACGCATCTCCTCCGTAGTCGTGTCAGTTTCTCAAGTAGGCTACAACCTGTCGGTAAACTGTTCATTCTACCTGACACGAAAATATAAACCCAAAAAAAACCCGCCACGGTATACAAGAAATAGTCATTAACATTTAATTACACCGCGAAAAAATTTAGTTACGTGGTCACTTCTTTTTTTTTTATAAATAACCGCTCCAGTTGCTAAAAATTTTACTCCGCGATGATTTCGGCTTTTATAAGCAATTTTCTAGTGGAATTAGAAACTGATATTGCAATTACAACCTACCCTTGTAGATAATGATACGAGGGCTACCCAGAAAGTAACAGACGTTTTAAAATAAAAACTTAACAATATGGAAAAACCAAATTTTATTATATTCATTTTAGAGCAATACTCTTAAGCCATGGATGTCCATCTTACTGCACGGACGAGGGATTTCAGCTAATGATATGTATGAGAAAAAGCACCATCGCAGCTATGTCTTGAGAATGTCTTTATCACAGGACTGGTTTCGGCGGCACGTAACCGCCATCCTCAGGCCCCACCACTGCCAAGAGTATTTGATTTCCTTCGCGGATTTACTGTGGGATCCTTGTTGCTAGCGCACTTGGCCTAGCTTTCATAAGGAGTCTATACTCGATATCGTGTTGTCTCCAGTGCTAACACACGTGTGCTAGTAACAAGGATCCCACACCAAATGCGCCAAAGAAATCGAGTACTCTTTTGGAAGTGATTGGGCCTGAGGATGGCGGTAACGTGCCGCCGAAACTAATCGTGTGATAGAATAAAGACATTCTCAAGATACTGCTGTGGTGCTACTTTTTCTCATGTATTTTTAAGCTGTTTTTCTTATAACTACCAGTCAGATTGCGCATTTATACCGTGGTGCAAGTATTTCAGTACTGTCTCTGTAGAAATCTGCCGCATGCGATTGCAACCGCTTGTTTATACAGGCGTGCATCGCTGTCAGTATCCAAACGTTGCATGGAAAAGATGGTAGTCGGTGGCGCCAAATCCAAGCTGTATGGTGGATTATCAAACAACCCCCCCCCCCATCTAAAAACCCGTAGAAGCTCTCCAATACGATTAGCTGTGTGTGGATATGCGTTGTCTTGGGGGGGGGGGGGACCTTTGCGCTAAGTTTTCCCCAACGTATATTTTGTATCTCCCGTCTTAAATTTGTCAGTGTTTGAAATTACCTCTCTGTGTTAACTGTTGTACCACGTTCAAAGGATTCAACGAGAATCACTCTCTTAGAGACCCAAAACACAGTAGCCAACATCTTGTTTGGTGACAGCGTTTTCGAGCACTTCCTTGGTTTCTTGGGAGAATTTCTGTGACTCCATTTCATCGACTGTCGTTCGTTTCACAATCGACATGCTTCACCCTAGTCTCGTTCCCAGTTACGATGCAGTCTATAACTTTGTTACCATTTTTCTCGTAATCTTCGAGGAAGGTGAGTGCTGCAGCCAGTCTGTTTTTTGTAGTCTTCCATTAGGATATTGGGAACCTACCTAGCACAAAGTTTGTTGTAACCAAGCTTCTCTTCCACAGTTTCACGCACCAAACTCCGTGAAATTTGGGAAAAATGTTGCGAAAATTCCTAAATCGTGAAATCACGAGTTTCACGAATTTTGTCGTTTATGTTCATCACCAATTCGTCAGTTGCAAGGCTAGGCCTACGACTGCGGTCCTCATCGTGGACATTGGTACGGCTATTCTTAAAATAATGTGTTTATAATTCTAATTTTATAATCAGTGCACCATTGCGTCACTCGGCTTTCGCTCATTTTTTTTCTTTTCCAGACACATCAAATAGATCGTGACAAATTTCAATTGGTTTGCATTTTTTTGCCAACACATCGCACAAGTGGCAACATTTTCTACTGCAGCGTACATTTTAACATGTCACAGTAAATAAAGTAGCAGACACACAAACACACACTACCGCCGCAGGGTGCGAACGGAGTGTACGAATGTTATGGCGCCAAGATGGCGGCTGTAGCTCCGCCCGCCGCCGCGATAGACCAGAACGTCTGTTACTTTCTGGATAGCCCTCGTGTAATGAACATCTCAATACTACACGTAAAAGGAATGTAGAAATTTCCTCATAAAGACTTTACGGTCTCAAGTATAGTATAAGTACAGAAAAAAGTAAACTACAGCTGACGTAGTGGAGAAGCAAAGCCGGATAGATTTAAAAGTGCTGTGTCCAATAATACTGTTGTGTTTACCATATTTACTGGCGTCCAACATGTGAAGGTGGCAGGAAGAGAACCCCCCCTATCACCAAAAGTAGGTGCTGCTGTAAGGTGGCTTGCTTTCACGCAGCAACTGTACAACGTCGTCACCGTGCCAAATAGGGTTCTGCAACGCTACAGCAAAAATGGTTGCAGCACACATTAGCAAAAATTTACAGGAAATTATTAGTAAATATCTTACTTAACTGTAGTGCGAAGATAGAGTGTGTCAGTAGCTAAGTGTTTGCTTACAGTTAATGTCATTAACTCTGATATACTCCTGAAACTGTGAACAATAACTACGGTCACTTGTAGAGTATCCAGTTGGTCTCTTCTTGGCGACGACTGTAGACACGATCTAGGTGCTGTCTTGTGTTGATACAGTGCGCATACTAACTTTAGTGAAGCCGTGGCGCTTTTTATCCGCATTTGACGTATGGATGTTACTTGTGGACTATTAGTGTGAAGTAAGGCGGAAGCATAAAATATTACATACCTAGTGCGCCATCTGTTGGAGGATATCCTTAACTCAGTTGCTACTGAGTACTAGGCTGCTCGGTACACTTTTATGTATAGCTGTGTTCCGTATCTTCCTGTGAACGCAGCAGATGCTAAGATCGACGGTTCCGTTTTTGCTAATCAAGAGGGACGGACCGTGCGCCGACACTGGGAATCGTCCTCCCCCATGTCCTTTTCATGATTATCAGAATTCGAATGCGACGCTGTGAACCAATCCTTACCAGAGACACAATTGACGTGGTCGTTCAAGGAGGGTAACAGCAGGTACCCCGATCCCTCCCCAATTTCAAAATATTACTAAAATGTCACTGATCCAGTTGTAATTCGCTGTCATCAGCGTCTTTTTTATTCGTAATTCTTACGATTATACATTGTACATGCTGTACCATGTGCAGCCGTGTACATACATCATTTGTCTACCTCTCTGGAAACGTAACTGTTACGCTCCCCCTCTATTTTTTCATCTCCTATTCTTTGTAGCCCGCGCGGTTACTTCACATTTCTTCCACCAATAATGATTCGTCACACGTTTTATGCCTTCCAACGACTTACGCTAAAAATTTACGCTGTACACATAGTACTTGTAGATCACAGTGGAAAGCTGCGCAAACAAGCGTATATAATAAAAGCATTTTCGATGTAGATCTTGGTTTCCTGTGGCACAGTGAGGCTTACTGGTAAGACGCGCGTCTCCGGAGCTTTTAGTTGCCCACAGAGTAATACATAACTGGATGCATTATTAGACGCTATCACTAACTGGAGGAGGATCAGCAGGAGATTCACAAAGCATGGTGCAGCAACCCACACCATAACCGAATGCAATGATATGTGCGTATACAAGCGGAAAGCTCGGGTATTAACTCTAGGCGCAAATTGACAACGGGATTCAGTCAAACCGTAAATTTTTACGGACATCCATCCGGAATATTTTACGATGGAACGACAACATAAATCTAATAGTGGATGGGAGCAGTCCACAGCGTTTTACATTACGATTTAGCTGCTGTGTGGCATCATAACTTCCAAATTAGCGCCTTCTTGCGTGCGGGACGAAGTAATGGAAAAGCCCGATGGACGACTGTAGTAATTCTGACCTATAAATCTATTCTGCGTAGGACATAGTAGTGGATGGCATACTGAATTATTTGACAACAGGCTCCCTCAGAAGTGTTATCCTGGATAGCTGGAGCTCTAAGACGAGTCTCATCGAGAAACGCGAGTGATTGGCGGTCTTTGGACCGAAGAGTATCTCAATCCTCAGATTTGAAATGACTGATTGGGGGTGGGGGACATTTGGACAACTTTTCATCATCAGAACTGACTTATGATACAAACCAAATGTCCATTTCAGACTTCGTAATTTTGACGCTTATGCGAAATCGTAAAAGGTGCTGGTTACAATGGAATCAACAAAGCTGGTGAAGTAACTGGCCCTGAACATGGGGAGCACCTCGAACTGTGCCAGCCGCTCGCATGTTGGTAATTTTGTTACTGGGATGACACCTAGCAACTGTAACGTGCGGATAGGCATTGATTACGGAGAAAACTTAATGGGCGTCCTAGGGTTCTGTAACTATTTGGATGACAGCAAGAGACACTGCACACAGGTCGCTGTTGATACATTTCTCTTTAAGGTGCGTTTACACCCGTGCGCCTTGCGGCACGTCGCCGAGCTGCTGTGCTTGCTCCACACGCAAGCAGAAGCACGTGTCTCCCCGTCTAGTCTGGTGAACTCCTGCGCCTGCGCACGGTGGCCCGTGCGTACAGTTCAGAGGCACAGGTGGATGCGTCTCCTTGCCTCTTCGTGCAACGGCCGCATGCGCTTAGTGCACACGGGAAGTCGCACAGGTGTACACGCACCTGAAGAAGTACTGTGACGACGAAATTCCATCACTTTACTACCCTGACGAATATGGAGCTTTTGCAATGTTGTTGGCAAATACTGTAGAACAATAAGAAATACACGCGTTACTAAATGTAGTGCAATGTAGTAGTTAATGTCTGAGTTGGACTACACACATCTCCGAAATTGCTGACACTAACTATATACTGTTGTATTTAATGGAATAATCTCATAACTAAACTTGTAATAAGAAAATATCAGGGTTCAGTTTAGTGGTAAGGACAAATGTGGGCAGGAGGAAGCGTAGACAGCACTTCTGTAGCAAGTTGTGGGCTGATACTAGAGTCTGTGGCATGCATGAAAAATTAATAGTGTGTGTTGGAGTAGAATAGGGAGAGAGATAACTCGTTTCTTCAGTAAAACATTTATGTTTCAAAATTATTATGTAATACTCTTGACGCTTTTTTGTGATGTTGAAATGCCACTCGCGTAGGGCCCTCGAGGAAAGAGTAGCAATTGGATACGCGGAATATACAAGTAGTCATCTCACGCACATCTTATCGATATACTGAATGCGACGAGCAATCAGTGGAAATGGTTCAGTGTGAAAACGACTGTTACCACGTTATTTATGCTCAAATCGCTAGCGTTAGAGAACCATACCAAATATATTGGAAAATTACATATAGCGTATTGCTTCAGTAGGTTTGGTGTTTTTAGAGATAGCGTTTTCTCTTTGCTTTCTTCCCATTTATCAATCGGCGCATTATGAGAATGTAACAACTTAATGCAGAATTCGAACCGTGATACAACTTAGCTCAATTTTTAATGTTTACTTCGTTTTTTTTCTCCATCGCTTATCCTCGCAGGTACAATGTATAGCGCCTCTTATCTTGATCTTAATGCTTAGGCGTAATTTTTTTCTGAGAATAATGGGACTAGATTGAAAGTCATTTAGAGGGGCGTCGAAAATCCATCCTAGATCAGACGGTGAGAAGCCAACTAGATCAAAGACACAATCGAACCTGTCACGCCTTCGTTGGTTTTTTTGTGTAGTTTTTAGGCGACTTTTTCGCATTTGTTTGACTATTTGTAAAATTTACGCTATTGATCGGCGGAGATCACCGCTATACTCTTGTTATTGCCACAGATTAAATGGCTTAACGACAGCGAGAGAGTACGGAAACCAGGACCTACGGGTGTTGGACAAAGATATGGAAAAACTGCGCAAAATTCGCGCTTGAACATGAAAGAAGAGGCTAGCCAAGCCTGCAGACTGCGCTGTTGTATTTGACCATGAACGACACCTGTGCTGTGCTCTCATTAGGTTGCAAGTTTCAATCATGCTCATATCAGTATTCTGTGTAGTTGTGAGTGCATTATGAAGAAGCTAAGTGAATTGGAACGTTGACAAATTATTGGTGCTCGAATGGTGGATGCTTCCGTAACTATAGTAGCTGAAATGTTTCCTTTTTTAAAAAGGCGCCAATGCAAGATGTGTACTACATATAGGGAAAGCCGACAAACTTCATCCAATACGTCACAACGCGTACAAAAGAGTATGTTGAGTCTTCGTGACGGACTGTCTTTGAAGAGGATTGTGGCGAAAAATAAGAATACGACAGCTTCAGAAGTCACTGTAGAACTGAATTCGCACTCGCGAACCCTGTCAGCAACAAAACAACACGAAGAGGGATTCAGAAGCGGAGAATTGAAGGGCGAACTGGAATTGCAAAATCACGCTTGAGTGCTGCAAATGCCCGTATCAGGGAAGCGTGGTACCGAAGTCATAAAATCTGGAGCGAAGAGTGAACTATGGCGGTAGTTCGGTGGTGATTTGGGCAGCCAGATCGTGGTATTCCATTGGCCCTATCGTTAATCTGCACGGTCATATTTCTGCCAAGGATTATGTAACCATTTTTGCTGATCGGATCCATAATTTTGGTACAACGTTTGTTCTCCAATGGCGATGCTGCGTTCGAAAAGGGTACAAAACCTGTACCTATCCATTCCGAGACGACTGGAAGCTGTTGTGAATGCCTACGGTTTTCTTACATCGTATTAGGCTGGTAATGTATTTTCGGTGTTTCCGTATTTTAGTTCATCCCCTGTAGGAACCACTTGTAAATAGGTAGACCTACATCAAGCTGACTGAATGACTGGTTAATTAAATTTTTCTCAAGATAATTAACGGTTATGTGTTTTTTTTTTAATTTCAATACTTCGGTGAACGTATTAGTATTTGTTATCACTCAGTTAGCCGTAATTCTTCCCGATAGGTGGGCATGAATATTTGTGCTATATCGTAGCGAAGACCTCAAAGAGTAAAGTCCGTGAAAACATTACGGACGTGCCTCCTAAATGCCAAAAAACTAAGCTCGTTAGCTCGAAATGAGCAACCAAATGAATAAATTAGGCGCTAAAAGGATGAAATTACATGTTTGACAAAAATATGTTTAGTCCGTCACTCCAGCGAACTCTGCTTTTTGTTTCCTGCGTTCTCCATGCAATCCCACGTGTGATCGTGACGCAGTTGCAATGTGGCCTTGGCGGGACGGCGCCTGAATGACCAGTGTTTCTTTGAGAGAAGATAAAAGTGTTATCTAGAGATAAGAGAGTCGTTGTGAAGTTCACTGGTTCACACGGCTGCCCCGCGTCACGGTACAAAAATGTTTGACTTTGGCCCATATCTCAGAGTTTTTAATTGCTCTTAATTAATAGCGCTCAGGTGGTCTGAAATTGGTCCAGCTCCCTAATGTGCAGAAAATAAACAGCAAAATTTATGTGGTTCTGTAACTACATTGCTCGTTTTTCTCACATTTTTCGTTGAAAACATATCACGTTGGTGCGAAACGTTCATTGAATTTAAACCGTGCCGGTAATGAGAAATTTATTTTCGGAAAGCAGCAATAACCTGCTGCGGCGTTTTGTGCTTGAAAATTATCAGATACTTTTGCCTTTACCTTATGTTGGGGAAGAGACATGTAAAAGTTGATAATTAATACGCTTGCTGTGAAGAAGGCCGCACTCGAATAAGCGTAAAATGGGCTGAGTTTTTTGGCTCTTGCGATTAGCGGCCGCAGCCAAGAGGGGTTGGCGAAGAGGCGGCTGTCAGCAGCTGGCCCCCCTAGTTCATTAACGAGCCCAACTAGCGACAAATCATTCGTTACCACTGGCCACTGAGCGTACACTCTGAGCAGCCGGCTCTTCCCACTAGCATTGTTTGGATGCCAGGCGAACCACTCACTCAACTGAAAATTGTTTCCTTATTCCGTGCGGTGAACGTCTCTATTACTTCGTAGACGCAAATACGTGAAGTGCCAAAGAAACTGGTATAGGCATGCGTATCCAAATACAGAGATATGTTCATAGACAGAATATCTCGCTGCGGTCGGCAACGCCTATATAAGACAAGTGTCTGGCCCAGTTGTTAAATCGGTTAATGCTGCTACAATGACAGGTTATCAAGAATGAAATTTTCACTCTACAGCGGAGTGTGCGCTGATTTGAAACTTCCTGGCAGATTAAAACAGTGTGCCGGACCGAGACTCGAACTCGGTACGTTTGCCTTTCGCGGGCAAGTGCTCTACCAAGTGAGCTACCCAAGCACGACTCACGCCCCGTCCTCACAGCCTTAATTCAGCCAGTTCCTCGTCTCCTACCTTCCAAACTTCACAGAAGCGCTCCTGCGAACCTTGCAGAACTAGCACTCCTGGAAGAAAGGATATCGCGGAGACGTGGCTTAGCCACAGCCTGGGGTACGTTTCTAGAATGAAATTGTCACTCTACAGCGGAGTGTAAGCTGATATGAAACTTCCTGGCAGATTAAAACTGTGGTAGGGCTCTTGCCCGCGAAAGGCAAAGGTCCCGACTTCGAGTCTCGGTCCGGCACACAGTTTTAACCTGCCAGGAAGTTTCAGGTTATCAAGATTTAAGCGAATTTGAACGTGGTGTATAGTCGGCGCACGAGCTATGGGACACAGCATCTCCAAATAGCGATGAAGTTTGGATTTTCCCGTACGGTCATTTCACGAGTGTACTGTATCAGGAATCCGGTAAAACATCAAATCTCCGACATCGCGGCGGCCCGAAAACGATTCTGCAAGAACGGGACCAACGACGACTGAAGAGAATCGTTCAAAGTGACAGAAGTGCAACACTTCCGCAAATTGGTGCATACTTCAGTGCCGGGCCATCAACAAGTGTCAGCGTGCGAACCATTCAACGCAACATCGTCGATATGGGCTTTCGGAGCCGAAGGCCCTCTCTTGTACCCTTGATGACTGCACGACACAAAGCCTTACGCCTCGCCTGGACCCGCCAACACCGACACTGGGCTGTTGACGACTGGGAACATGTTGCCTGGTCGGACGAGTCTCGTTTCAAATTTTATCGAGCGGATGGACGTTTACGGTTATGTAGAGAAGCTCATGAATCCCGGGTCCCTGCATGTCAGCAGGGGACTGTTCAAGCTAGTGGAGGCTCTGTAATGGTGTGGAGCGTATGCAGTTGGAGTGATATGGGACTCCAGACACGTGACACGTATGTAAGCAACCTGTCTGATCAGCTGAATCCATTCACATTCATGTCCATTGTGCATTCCGACGAACTTTGCAATTCCAGCAGAACAATGCGACGCCCCATATGTCCGGAATTGCTACAGAGTGGCCCCAGGAACACACTTCTGAGTGTAAACACTTCCGCAGGCCACTTAAAGTCCTCAGACATGAACGTTATTGAGCATATCTGCGATGCCTTGCGACGTGCTGTCCGGAAGAGATCTCTACCCCATCGTACTCTGACGGATTTATGTACAGCCTTGCAAGATTCTTGGCATCATTTGGTTCCAGCACTACATCAGACATTAGTCGAGTCCATACCACATCGTGTTGCGGCACTTTTGCGTCCTCGTGGGGGCCCTACACTATATTACGCAGGTGTACCAGTTTCTTTGGCTTTTCTGTGTACATGACAATAATTCATCACTGGAAAGGACTCGAAAAGCTACATCTTTGAAACATAATGTTGGACGATAGACGATATTTTATTCTATGTTGTTGTTGTTGTGGTCTTCAGTCCTGAGACTGGTTTGATGCAGCTCTCCATGCTACTCTATCCTGTGCAAGCTTCTTCATCTCCCAGTACCTACTACAACCTACATCCTTCTGAATCTGCTTAGTGTACTCATCTCTCGGTCTCCCTCTACGATTTTTACCCTCCACACTGCCCTCCAATGCTAAATTTGTGATCCCTTGATGCCTCAAAACATGTCCTACCAACCGATCCCTTCTTCTAGTCAAGTTGTGCCACAAACTTCTCTTCTCCCCAATCCTATTCAATACCTCCTCATTACTTACGTGATCTATCCACCTTATCTTCAGTATTCTTCTGTAGCACCACATTTCGAAAGCTTCTATTCTCTTCTTGTCCAAACTAGTTATCGTCCATGTTTCACTTCCATACATGGCTACACTCCAAACAAATATTTTCAGAAATGACTTCCTGACACTTAAATCTATATTCGATGTTAACAAATTTCTCTTCTTCAGAAACGCTTTCCTTGCCATTGCCAGTCTACATTTTATATCCTCTCTACTTCGACCATCATCAGTTATTTTACTTCCTAAATAGCAAAACTCCTTTACTACTTTAAGTGTCTCATTTCCTAATCTAATTCCCTCAGCATCACCCGATTTAATTGGACTACATTCCATTATCCTCGTTTTGCTTTTGTTGATGTTCATCTTATATCCTCCTTTCAAGACACTGTCCATTCCGTTCAACTGCTCTTCCAAGTCCTTTGCCGTCTCTGACAGAATTACAATGTCATCGGCGAACCTCAAAGATTTTATTTCTTCTCCATGAATTTTAATACCTACTCCAAATTTTTCTTTTGTTTCCTTTACTGCTTGCTCAATATACAGATTGAATAACATCGGTGAGAGGCTACAACCCTGTCTCACTCCTTTCCCAACCACTGCTTCCCTTTCATGCCCCTCGACTCTTATGACTGCCATCTGGTTTCTGTACAAATTGTAAATAGCCTTTCGCTCCCTGTATTTTACCCCTGCCACCTTTAGAATTTGAAAAAGAGTATTCCAGTCAACATTGTCAAAAGCTTTCTCTAAGTCTACAAATGCTAGAAACGTAGGTTTGCCTTTTCTTAATCTTTCTTCTAAGATAAGTCGTAGGGTCAGTATTGCCTCACGTGTTCCAACATTTCGACGGAATCCAAACTGATCCTCCCCGAGGTCCGCATCTACCAGTTTTTCCATTCGTCTGTAAAGAATTCGCGTTAGTATTTTGCAGCTGTGACTTATTAAACTGATAGTTCGGTAATTTTCACATCTGTCAGCACCTGCTTTCTTTGGGATTGGAATTATTATATTCTTCTTGAAGTCTGAGGGTATTTGGCCTGTATCATACATCTTGCTCACCAGCTGGTAGAGTTTTGTCATGACTGGCTCTCCCAAGGCCGTCAGTAGTTCTAATGGAATGTTGTCTACTCCGGGAGCCTTGTTCCGACTCAGGTCTTTCAGTGCTCTGTCAAACTCTTCACGCAATATCCTATCACCCATTTCGTCTTCATCTACATCCTCTTCTATTTCCATAATATTGTCCTCAAGTACATCACCCTTGTATAAACCTTCTATATACTCCTTCCACCTTTCTGCCTTCCCTTCTTTGCTTAGAACTGGGTTGCCATCTGAGCTCTTGATATTCATACACGTGGTTCTCTTCTCTCCAAAGGTCTCTTTAATTTTCCTGTAGGCAGTATCTATCTTACCCCTAGTGAGATAAGCCTCTACATCCTTACATTTATCCTCTAGCCATCCCTGTTTAGCCGTTTTGCACTTCCTCTCGATCTCATTTTTGAGACGTTTGTATTCCTTTTTGCCTGCTTCATTTACTGCATTTTTATATTTTCTCCTTTCATCAATTAAATTCAATATTTCTTCTGTTACCCAAGGATTTCTAGCAGCCCTTGTCTTTTTACCTACTTTATCCTCTACTGCCATCACTACTTCATCCCTCAGAGCTACCCATTCCTCTTCTACTGTATTTCTTTCCCCTATTCCTGTCAATTGTTCCCTTATGCTCTCCCTGAAACTCTGTACAACCTCTGGTTCTTTCAGTTTATCCAGGTCCCATCTCCTTAATTTCCCACATTTTTGCAGTTTCTTCAGTTTTAATCTACAGGTCATAACCAATAGATTGTGGTCAGAGTCCACATCCGCCCCTGGAAATGTCTTACAACTTAAAACCTGGTTCCTAAATCTCTGTCTTACCATTATATAATCTATCTGATACCTTTTAGTATCTCCAGGGTTCTTCCACGTATACAACCTTCTTTCATGATTCTTAAACCAAGTGTTACCTATGACTAAGTTGTGCTCTGTACAAAATTCTACTAGGCGGCTTCCTCTTTCATTTCTTAGCCCCAATCCAGATTCACCTACTATGTTTCCTTCTCTCCCTTTTCCTACACTCGAATTCCAGTCACCCATTACTATTAAATTTTCGTCTCCCTTCACTATCTGAATAATTTCTTTTATTTCATCGTACATTTCTTCAATTTCTTCGTCATCTGCAGAGCTAGTTGGCATATAAACTTGTACTACTGTAGTAGGTGTGGGCTTCGTATCTATCTTGGCCACAATAATGCGTTCACTATGCTGTTTGTAGTAGCTTACCCGCATTCCTATTTTCCTATTCATTATTAAACCTACTCCTGCATTACCCCTATTTGATTTTGTGTTTATAACCCTGTAATCACCTGACCAGAAGTCTTGTTCCTCCTGCCACCGAACTTCACTAATTCCCACTATATCTAACTTTAACCTATCCATTTCCCTTTTTAAATTTTCTAACCTACCTGCCCGATTAAGGGATCTGACATTCCACGCTCCGATCCGTAGAACGCCAGTTTTCTTTCTCCTGATAACGACATCCTCCTGAGTAGTCCCCGCCCGGAGATCCGAATGGGGGACTATTTTACCTCCGGAATATTTTACCCAAGAGGATGCCATCATCATTTAATCATACAGTAAAGCTGCATGTCCTCGGGAAAAATTACGGCTGTAGTTTCCCCTTGCTTTCAGCCGTTCGCAGTACCAGCACAGCAACGCCGTTTTGGTTAATGTTGCAAGGCCAGATCAGTCAATCATCCAGACTGTTGCCCCTGCAACTACTGAAAAGGCTGCTGCCCCTCTTCAGGAACCACACGTTTGTCTGGCCTCTCAACAGATACCCCTCCGTTGTGGTTGCACCTACGGTACGGCCATCTGTATCGCTGAGACACGCAAGCCTCCCCACCAACGGCAAGGTCCATGGTTCATGGGGGGGGATTTTATTCTATATGTTAATTAAATAACTTACTACTGTACCGTCTGTGCACGAAATCATTCGTATGAGAGATGATTTTTTTTAATTTTCAGTGCTGTCTCAGTCAGCAACACGCATTAAGGGATACAAGAGTGAAAGTTGTGAAGGCAGGAATGATTTAATGTGATATCCACATCGTTGTCATTACACGGGAATGGACATAAACTCCATCGCCAAACTTACGGAAGTGCAGGGATGTTACATGAGTATTTTGATATATGAAGCCCATGGTATCAAGTGGCTCGTTGCAGAGTAATAATTGTGATTTATTTGGTTTGTTATTCAGATTACTTTGTTTCGAAAGTACCTTTACGAAAGTGAAAAATCTGTAATATGTTATCACCAACACCTACAACACCAAACAGAACACTACGACCACACTCAGGCGAAACAGTTGTTTGGCTTGCGTTCAGAGCGCAGACTAATGGTGGCAAGACAGTCGCCAGTGTAGCACATTCTCTTCCATACCGGTTTTTCTGACGTACCTTGTCTATTCTAACATGGAACGATCTGGATTCTCGTGGGCGTACATGTGCGTGATATGGTTTGCCATCGCTGCGGGAACAGCTTAGCATAGCCTCGTTGTGCCGCTCTTCCATTGTAAAGTGTAAAACTTTCACGGCCGGAAGCGTCACAGTTAACAAAACATCCCGGGCGATTATGCCGTGATAGGATGGATTTCACATTAAAACCCAACGTTTCGTCAATGTCTGTGGACGACATTTTCGAAGTGGATCGTAGCTTCTTTGAGTGTCCGATTCATACCCAGGATCTGAACCTGACACTCAGAGAATATGTCCTCCGCAGATGGGGGCGAAACGTTGGGTTTTGATGTGAAGTTCATCTGACTACCCCATAATAGCCCGGATTATTTTATTAATCGCTCCACCATTGTTTTCGATGAATCCATACGGAACATATCGTCGAATCTGTTATACGTGAACCTGTCCTTACTCCTATCTTTCACTGTTAACGTAAACACTACCGGAAAGAAACCCTAGATGGAACCGAAGAGTGTGAATGTAAGCTTGAGGGCAAAGGGTATAGTGGATGTTACAGGTATCAGTAGAAAGTACCGTGAGTGAATGGAACAAGCTTGTTTCGAAACAAGCACATGCCATCGACATTTGCACTGTTGTGCAGATATTTCTAGAATAATATATACACGAAGATAAATAATGGTAAGAACCATTCGAGACTCCGGATCCCTTGTAGCAAAGTACTGTGAAAATATCTCTGAACAACCTCTGAAATACTGTCGTTGGGGTTGGGGTTTACCCTGTAGACTGAGCATTTTCTCGTACTGGAGAGCGAGGAAGGAAAAAAAACTCGTTTTCGTGTTGATGGGAACATTTTGCCATCTTCGTGAGGCGATCCGTGGGGGCAAAGGGAAGGAAAGCGTATTTAAACTAATTCCTTTTGAATACAAATTCTTGATTATTCGCTATTGCGACCCAATCAGTACAGTGCAATAGGAGAAAGAATGTGGATGTTACGGGCGATTGCAGTAATGATGGCTGAGACATTGCACCTAGGTGAGTTAGCCGGCCGAAGTTGCCGTGCGGTTCTAGGCGCTGCAGTCTGGAACCGCGAGACCGCTACGGTCGCAGGTTCGAATCCTGCCTCAGGCATAGATGTGTGTGATGTCCTTAGGTTAGTTAGGTTTATCTAGTTCTAAGTTCTAGGGGACTAATGACCTCAGAAGTTGAGTCCCATAGTGCTCAGAGCCATTTGAACCATTTTTTTTAGGTGAGGTACTGCATTGCTTATACCAGTACTGCAAAATCTTCCGTACTCGTTCTAATAGCCCATGTTCAGAAATAAGAATGGTATAAGGAACATTAGCGTATGAACAGCAATGACGCGCAAAATATTGGAGCATCCCACTTTGGTAAACTGCTCGTAAGCTATTTTCAGTTTTCGTGAACTGCGATTGAGTATTACTATTTTCATTTTTAAATTTTCGTTGAGGTTCTTGCTGTAGTTTTTGTTTGTGTATTTATATTTAATTGGCACGTGCGAATAATGTAAAAGGAAGTGCTCTTAAATCACTCTGTATTTTCAAGTGTGTTATCCGCTACTGTGCTGTTATGAAACTTTTGTAGGATTTCGGATTGATTATGGCTGTATGGGGTATTTAGGACCAACTACATCTCCAGCCTCTCCATGAATTTGACGAATCATCAGTTTTCATTCAGGGACCAACTCCTCATAGTGTGACTAGCTCACAAAATGAACTCGAATCCCCGTTCACTTGCGTACCTTAACATTAATCACTCGTATCTCGATCGAGTTTTTGATCGTTTTAAACGAGCAGTGAGGCCGCCTTGGATCGATGAAAGGAAGATCTTTTATAGTGGATGCCACAAATATGAGAAACCACGGAGGCTTTTGTATTTAAAGTAGTCTGTGTTCTTAATTACTGATATGGTATTGAGTACCACCTACTCTCCTTATTGTAATTAATTGTATCAGTGGGGGAAAAGCAAGGGGTCTTCCTTTGCGGTTCAGTCGTATTCCTCGAACAGTTATCGCGTTTTCGTTTTCCACTGAGTTTCCGTCACTCATTGCAGAGCTGTGTAATATAATCCTGAAGGTAACAAATTTTTCCTCCTTCGATTCATACATTCCCCTCGAGCTCCGTAACAATTTTTTCATCAGAGAAAACATTCCAAAATTTGTGAGACACTTCCCCCTTCGATTCACCTATTCCTTTCTAGCTCCGTAATAATTTTCCCACCAGAGAAAACATTTGAAAGTTTCCGAGACTTGTCCACCTATAGCAGCAGCAAATGTATAAGTCAATGTGTTGGGTATCAAGGCATAAAGAAATGCAGAGAATTTAGGACTGAAGTATAGCGGCATATGAAGCCTACGAGGAACACTATGTGAGATTGCGCCGCTGTCCGCGAGATCTCGTCTCGTTGCGGAGCCAGGAAGCCACGCATAGTGTGAAGACAAGTGGCGCGAGATGAAGGGCTATGCGCAGCATTATAAAATATCGTACCATCCTATTATATAATAAAATATAGTAGTGTCACAAGTTGATTTTAGGTGGAGCAGAAGAAGATAAGGTGAAGTAAGAGCTTACAGTGGGTGGTATTTAAGGAAATTTTTCTTGAATGCGTTGAGGATCTGATTGTAATCGCTGTCTGTCTTTTTGTTGAGCATTTGATGTGTTATGTAATTTTGTGTCTGAAAATTTCTAGATGTTCTAGAATGTCCGGTCTGGGGCTTTTGTGTTGTTTGTATCAGTGCGTCCAGTTTTAGCCGAAAGGGCAGCTACTGGTGATTTACCTAGTTGTTGAAAATGAAAAGCTGCAGTCTGCCCTCAACGTTCGCTCTGAAATTCGTGCAAGGAATAAAATTCGTAATACAGGCAGTTCTGTATCTACATCCAACAAGCCATGGTGAAGAGTGTTTTATGTTCCATTGTCACGTCCTCCCGTTTCTTGCTTCAGTCGTGAACGGTGCGCGTAAATAACGATTCATGGTTATCCTCTTCGTGATTGGAATCCATCAAAATTTGCGCTCATGATGTTCTTACAGGGTATACTTAGGAGGGTATAATATATCTGTGGTCTCTTCTAAGAAGGTACGCTCTCGGAATTTTAATAGTAAATCGCACCGTGATGCGCAACACCTCTCTTTTAGTTGGATGAGCATGTCTTTGACGCTTTCGCTCTTACTAAAAGGACCTATGACGAAATGCGCTGCACTTCCTTGAATCTTCTATACCTTCTCCATCAATGCCATCTGGTGCGTGTCTGGACTGACAAGCGAAAGCAGTCGAAAGACGATTTTGCAAGCTGCACTACGCTACCTAAGGATCCTTCCAGTGACTGTCTGGCATCTGCCTTTCCTGCGATTTATTTTACGGCGTCGTTCGTCTTTAAATAGTTCCGTTAGCATACGCGCCGATGTTTGATGGATACGACTAGGAATACGGAAAAGTATCAATACTTCTTGGTATCGATTATTTTCATCTCGGTACAAATACATTTTTTACTAGATAGTTTCCACGTGAAACTTTCATTGCTATCAATACTTCATAGTATCGCATCGAATGGTCTTAATAATAATTTACTTTTTTATTATTTTGGTCATCATGAAACAGTTCTATCACTTTTAACGATTGAACGCATGAGCACTAACAGGTCAACAATTGAACGAGCTGTCTACATGCGAAAGATAGTGTGCGCACGAATTAATTTATTTAGCTTTGGTTATTATTCACTGTTGTTTCTAACAATGTATTCTGTAATTTCATATTTGAAGTTAAAGATGTTAAAAATTGTAATTTATAATCTAAACAAAATTGTGCTTCATTTAATCTTCGATTTTTTCTATTAAAAGTTGCGAAAGTCGAACCGTATTATAGATAAATTTTAATAATGGAGGAGGAGGTATTGAAGCCAGCGAGTATGGTGTCGATACTTCCCGATAACGTGTACCTATATGCTTCCAGTGCTGGTTCTGCAATCATGTTATACAATAAAGGGTTCATCCCCCCATTTAATGCTTAATATGTTTACGTTTGTGTTGTGGGCCAACTGATACTGCCTGCAATACACGTTGATCCTCCGCAGGTCTTTCATCATTTCGTTACTATTTTCTATCGCTGCAGCTTCGCCGTATGCTACTGCGTCATCTGACAACAGCCTCGCGGAACTTCTGACGTTATTCAGTTGCTCATTTTTATGTGAACAGTAATGGTCCTATAATACTCTATTGGAATTAAGACTTCTGTGTGTGTGTTTTAACGCTGTGTGTATTGTCAAGAGCCCTGTATGAGCTTGTAGCTTTGAGGGCTTAATACCTCGGAATGAGTTACTCACTGTTTACTTTTTAACTCAATGCATATCTCAGGGAGAAGTGCAGGGGAGTCGTGCGGCGAGCAGCAGTGACGGCGGCAGGTGTAGTGTCCCGCTGTGAGAACAACTCTGCGGACAGAGTGGGCGCATCAGAGCGTGTCAGGCGGCGGCAGCAGCTTTTGTGGCGGCTGCGAGCTGTTGCCGAACACAGCAGCGCGGCGCGGCGCTGCGGCAGGCGTCGTTTTTCAACGCGTACCTGGTCGCTTCTCTCCGCGAAAGTGGGACACCGCGGCCGCCGTTTGTGACCCCTCGGCGCTGCGATACGTCGCGCCCAACACCTGCCTCGGTCTCCGACGAATATGACGCGGCCAGCACTGCTGCGAGCGGTGTATATGAACGCCACACAGGGAATAGATGAGCTTTCGTCTTTGATGCTGTCATTGCAGTTTATTTTCACTACGATCGAGGTCCGCCTTCTAACAAAACTCTTATACACTGAGGTGACCAAAGTCACAAGGTTGTTGTTGTCCTCAGTCCTGAGACTGGTTTGAAGCAGTTCTCCATGCTACTCTATCCTGTGCAAGCTTCATCATCTCCCAGTACCTACTGCAACCTACATCCTTCTGAATCTGCTTAGTGTATACACCTCTTGGTCTCCCTCTACGATTTTTACCCTCTACCCTGCCCTCTAATACTAAATTGGTGATCCCTCGATGTCTCTGAACATGTCCTACCAACCGATCCCTTCTTCTAATCAAGTTGTGCCACAAGCTCCTCTTCTCCTCAATTCTATTCAATACCTCTTCTTTAGTTCTGTGATCTACCCATCTAATCTTCAGCATTCTTCTGTAGCACCACATTTCGAAAGCTTCTATTCTCTTCTTGTCCAAACTACTTATCGTCCATGTTTCACTTCCATACATGGCTACACTCCATACAAATACTTTCAGAACCGACTTCCCGACACTTAAATCTATACTCGATGTTAACAAATTTCTCTTCTTCAGAAACGCTTTCCTTGCCATTGCCAGTCTACGTTTTATATACTATCTACTTCGACCATCATCAGTTATTTTGCTCTGCAAATAGCAAGACTCCTTTACTACTTTAAGTGTCTCATTTCCTAATCTAATTTCCTCAGCATGACCCGACTTAATTCGACTACATTCCATTATCCACGTTTTGCTTTTGTTGATGTTCTTGTATCCTCCTTTCAAGACACTGTCCATTCCGTTCAACTGCTCTTCCAAGTCCTTTGCTGTCTCTGACAGAATTACAATTCATTGGCCAACCTCAAATTTTTTATTTCTTCTTCATGGATTTTAATACCTACTCCGAACTTTTCTTTTGTTTCCTTTACTGCTTGCTCAAGGTAGCGATATGCAAATATACCATGGCAGTAGTATTGCGTACACAAAGTATAAGAAGTACAGTTCACTAACGGAGGTGTCATTTATACCCGGGTGATTAATGTGAAGAGGTTACAGACGTGGGCACACGACGGGAATTAAGAATTACAACTCGCAATGGTAGTCGGAACTATGACGCATGGGACATTCAGTTTCTTGAAGCGTTAGGAAATTCAGTATTCAGAGATTCACAGTTACAAGAGTGAGCCGACAATACCGAATTTCTGGCATTACCTCTCACACAGACTACCCAGTTGCCAGCCGCCTTCACTTAAGACCGAAAGCAGCGGTATTTGCTAGAGCTGCCAACACTGTGTGAAATAAGCGCAGAAATCAAAGTGGGACGTTCTACGAGGACGCGAGTGCTTTGGTAACAGCACATCTCCTGCAGCGCCTCTCCTCGGTTCATGACCATATCGGCTGGACCCTAGATGGTTGGAAAACCGTGGCCTGGGCAGATGAGTCCCGCTTTCAGCTGGTAAGAGCTGATAGTGGTATTCGCTTATGGCGAAGCCCCCAAGAAGTCAGGAGCCCATTTAGTCAGCAAGGCACTGCGCAATCAGATGGTGGATCCATAATGGACTGGGTCTGGTCCAACGGAACCTGTCATTGACTGTAAATGGTTATATTTGGCTACTTGGAGCCCATTTTCAGCCATTCATGGACTTCATGTTACCAAACAAGGATGGATTTTTTTTTTTTTTTTTTTTTTTTTTTTTTTTTTTTTTTTTTTTTTTTTTTTTTTTTGTAGATGACAATGTGCCATGTCACCAGATCACAGTTGTACGCGATTGGCTTATACAACATTCTAGACAGTTCGAGCGAATGACTTGACCACCCATCGAACATACATGGGACATAACAGAGAGGTCAGTTCGTGCAAAAAATCCTCCACCGGCAACACTTTCGTAATTATGGACGGCGTTAGAGGCAGCAATGTTCAATATTTCTGCAGGGAACATGCAACGACTTGTTGGGTCCATGCCACGTCAAGTTGCTGCACTATGCCGGACCAAAGGAGGTGCGACACGATATCATTAGGTACCCTGTGAGTTTTGTCACCTCAGTATGTGTTTGTCTTCTGCCAAACATGTTTCACGACAGTTTTAGAATCCTCAGTGGAGGTGGATGTATCATTATTTCCTCTTTCGATTAGGCATTGTTTTTGAGACGATATGCTGGCCATTAAATTTGCAACATGAACAAGGGTAGCAAGTGATGAAATTTTATTTTACGTATGCAATGTAGTAGGAAGAGTACACGCTAAACTTTGTAGGTGTTTTGGAGTGGACAGGTTGCGAAATTTATTACTCAGAGTTGCCACCTCGTGCAGCAACGATTGCTCCAACCTGGCTGGTCATCGAGTAGAACTGACCTTGATGACAGATATGGGTACATTATTCGATGCCGCCTCTTCAACTCTTATACCAATGTTCAGGAATCGTACTGGCTGGGGACTGGTGGCGTGACAGTGTGTAGGGAAACTGGGACCACACGTTTATAATGGGTAAGAGACCTGAATAGCTTGCTGACCACGGCAGCAATCGAGTACCCTCTGTATCGAGTTAGATCAGAAATAGCATGGGCGACATGTGGTCTTGCGTAAAATTACTGAGAGATAACATCGCGGATGTCTCGAAGATAGGGCACAGCCACTGGCTTTAACAGGCAAGGTACGTAAAGGCTTCTATCTAAATTACCTGCCATGCGAAACAGAAGTGTACTCATTGTCGCCTCATACCGTCACGCCTGGTGCTGGGCCCATATGACAATGACAGAAACGATCTGATAACGTTCGTTCTCCTCGGAACCTCCTGACATTGACACGTCCATCGTAATGCTGTACACAGAAAAGTAACATGTCTGAAAAGACGACGTGGTGCCACTCCTGGTCCATTGTTGTCATTGTCGCCGCACCTCACTCTGCTGCCGCGTCCAGGGAAGCCACAGCACTGGTCGCCGTGCCGACAGTCCGTTGTGCTCCAGACGCCGTCGCACTGCCCTTATGGATACTTGTCCTCTCGGGCTCTAGTCGCCTGCGGCCGTCGAGTTCCTGCATAGCATTGTCTGGCCCTCCTGAACCCAGTGATTCCACATTCACATGACAAGTCATAACTGCGAAGCAATATCCCCGACGCTGCTTTCATGGTGTTGCAGTTGTAAAGGCTAGTAGTGTAACTGCAGCATGACATTATTGTTGTAGACCTGTTCTCAAGATTGAGGGGTTGGTGATTAGCCTTCTTGACACCTCTTGTTGCGTCTTTTGTTTCAACACTATTTCCAAACTGCTTCATTGCTGATGTGATGCGTTTATTCCAGCCTTGTTCAGTTACATCTTTTGGTCCATGTGTAATGACCTCACGTTATCATGATATCTATACACTCGTGGTCAGCTACTACAGTTGTCTGAAAGAAATCTTCCATTGAGAGCGTCGTGACTCTGCAACGAACATGGATTATAGACTAAAACTATCAATTATGTCTAGTTACTAATGATTTATGTCGTTAGCGTAGTAGTAGCAGCAGCTAGAGCCCAAGTATGCCTTTGCATACAGGGAAATAACTAGTTTATACGTATGAGAGGGTGCTAAGTCCTTAACTTTATAAAGAAAAATACTGTTATGGGGTTGAGAAAATTTATTTACTCAACATAATTTCCCCTTGAGCTGAACACATTTAAGGCATCTTTTCCAGCTTCTTGAACACGTCCTGAAAACAATAAGCTGTTGTGTTCTAAAACCCGCAGCGTGTCTGGCTTTCCATTGTTCAGAAATCGTCTTCCCATGAGGTGTTTCTTGAGGCTTAGAACAGATAATACTCTATGGGAGTCAAGTCGAGTGAGTAGGGCGGATATTTGAATATTTCAAAGTGAAGATCTGCCAATTTTTGCTGCGTGATGGCTACCTTGTGAGGAGGGACGTTGTTTCGCAGAGACAAGATTCCTTTTCTCACCTTTCCTCGAAGGTGGTACTTTGCCGTGATGGTTTTACCATGTTGTAAGTAGTCAGTAAGCAAGATTCCATCTTTATTCCTAAAGACGGATGCGACTAAATTGCCTGCTGATCTTTGTGTTTTGACTTTCTTTTAACGTGGAGAATCACTTGTCTCCATTCTTTGGGGTGTTCTATGCTCTCTGGATCGTAAGTGTGTATCCATGTTTCATCTATGGTGACGACACGATACAAAAATTCCTCGAGATCCGCGCGAAATTGGGCCAAAACGGACTGTGAACCAACCACGCGTTCACGATTTTGTTCCGTATTGAGACATTTGGAAATCCATTTGCCTGAGAACTTCCTCATGTCCAAAATCTCATGAACAATATCACCCACATGTTCTCGGGATATTGCCAGGGTCCCGGCTATCTTTTTAGCATTTGTCCCCTGACCATCGAGGACCCATGATTTCCTGAACTGTGACTTGGGCTGGCCTTCCAGGACGCAGTGATGAAATGCCCTGTTTTAAACCTAATTCTTGATAGTGGAGTAAAAAGGAGAGTTATCACCCATTGTACCAGGAACATAATAAATTTGTTTGTCGTGTTCCCTTTAAAAAAATCACAATACGACTTTCTTTTGCTATGTATTGTCTATTTTCTTGTGCTATTTTCACTCAAGATCTGCACAGAAAAATAAAAACCAATGTTTCTGATACGCAATTACTGTCATTTATAGTTCGCCTATTCAAATACCGCCTACCAAGCAAGGGGGCGCGGGTTCGATTTCCGGCAGGGGACTGTATGTTGTGTGTCCATTATTTTCATCATCACTGAAATGCAAGTCGCCGAAGTGGCGCCACCTAAAAAGACTTGCAATACGGCGGCCGAACCCCGAAGGGGATATCCCGGCCAATAAATGCCATACGATCATTTCATTTTTTGTCACATATGATGTATGATGTATGACCCCCCCCCATGGACCTTGCCGTTGGTGGGGAGGCTTGCGTGCCTCAGCGATACAGATAGCCGTACCGTAGGTGCAACCACAAGGGAGGGGTATCTGTTGAGAGGCCAGACAAACGTGTGGTTCCTGAAGAGGGGCAGCAGCCTTTTCAGTAGTTGCAGGGGCAACAGGCTGGATGATTGACTGATCTGGCCTTGTAACAATAACCAAAACGGCCTTGCTGTGCTGGTACTGCGAACGACTAAAAGCAAGGGGAAACTACGGCCGTAATCTTTCTCGAGGGCATGCAGCTTTACTGTATGATTAAATGATGATGGCGTCCTCTTGGGTAAAATATTCCGGAGGTAAAATAGTCCCCCATTCGGATCTCCGGGCGGGGACTACTCAAGAGGATGTCGTTATCAGGAGAAAGAAAACTGGCATTCTACGGATCGGAGTGTGGAATGTCAGATCCCTTAATCGGGCAGGTAGGTTAGAAAATTTAAAAAGGGAAATGTATAGGTTAAAGTTAGATATAGTGGGAATTAGTGAAGTTCGGTGGCAGGAGGAACAAGACTTCTGGTCAGGTGGCTACAGGGTTATAAACACAAATTCAAATAGGGGTAATGCAGGAGTCGGTTTAATAATGAATAGGAATGCGGGTAAGCTACTACAAATAGCATAGTGAACGCATTATTTTGGCCAAGATAAATACGAAGCCCACACCTACTACAGTAGTACAAGTTTATATGCCAACTAGCTCTGCAGATGACGAAGAAATTGAAGAAATGTGTGATCAAATAAAAGAAATTATTCAGATAGTGAAGGGTGACGAAAATTTAATAGTCACGGGTGATGGGAATTCAAGTGTAGGAAAAGGGAGAGAAGGAAACGTAGTAGGTGAATATGGACTGGGGCAAAGAAATGAAAGAGGAAACCGCCTGGTAGAATATTGCACAGAGCACAACTTAATCATAGGTAACACTTGGTTCAGGAACCATAAAAGAAGGCTGTATACATGGAAGAAGCCTGGCGATACTGACAGGTTTCAGATAGATTATATAATGGTAAGACAGAGATTTAGAAACCAGGTTTTAAATTGTAAGAAATTTCCAAGGGCAGATGTGGACTCTGACCACAATCTATTGACTATGACCTGTAGATTAAAACTAAAGAAACTCCAGAAAGGTGGAAATTTAAGGAGATGGGACCTGGATAAACTAAAAGAACCAGACGTTGTACAGAGTTTCAGGGAGATCATAAGGGAGCAATTGACAGGAATGGGGGAAGGAAATACGGTAGAAGAAGAATGGGTAGCTTTGAGGGATGAAGTAGTGAAGGCAGCAGAGGATCAAATAGGTAAAAAGACGAAGGCTAGTAGAAATCCTTGGGTAACAGAAGAAATATTGAATTTAATTGATGAGAGGAGAAAATATAAAAATGCAGTAAATGAAGCAGGCAAAAAGGAATACAGACGTCTCAAAAATTAGATAGACAGGAAGTGCAAAATGGCTAAGCAGGGATGGCTAGAGGACAAATGTAAGGATGTAGAGGCACATCTCACTAGGGGTAAGATAGATACTGCCTACAGGAAAATTAAAGAGACCTTTGGAGATAAGAGAACCACTTGTATGAACATCAAGAGCTCAGGTGGAAACCCAGTTCTAAGCAAAGAAGGGAAAGCAGGAAGGTGGAAGGAGTATATAGAGGGTCTATACAAGGGCGATGTAATTGAGGACAATATTATGGAATTGGAAGAGGATGTAGATAAAGATGGAATTGGAGATACGATACTGCGTGAAGAGTTTGACAGAGCACTGAAAGACCTGAGTCGAAAAAAGGACCCCGGAGTAGACAACATTCCATTGGAACTACTGACGGTCAGTCCTGACAAAACTCTACCATCTGGTGAGCAAAATGTATGAGACAGGCGAAATACCCTCAGACTTCAAGAAGAATATTATAATTCCAATAATTGACAAATGTGAAAATTACCGAACTATCAGTTTAATAAGTCACAGCTGCAAAATACAAACGCGAATTCTTTACAGACGAATGGAAAAACTAGTAGAAGCTGACCTCGGGGAAGATCAGTTTGGATTCCGTAGAAATGTTGGAACACGTGAGGCAATACTGTCCCTACGACTTACTTAGAAGCTAGATTAAGGAAGGGCATACCTACGTTTCTAGCATTTGTAGACTTAGAGAATAACAATGTTGATTGGAATACTCTCTTCCAAATTCTGAAGGTGGCAGGGGTAAAATACAGGGAGCGAAAGGCTATTTACAATTTGTACAGAAACCAGATGGCAGTTACAAAAGTCGAGGGACATGAAAGGGAAGCAGTGGTTGGGAAGGGAGTGAGACAGGGTTGTAGTCTCTCCCGGATGTTATTCAATCTGTAAGAAGAACAATTTGGAGTAGGTATTAAAATCCATGGAGAAGAAATAAAAACTTTGAGGTTCGCCGATGACATCGTAATTCTGTTAGAGACTGCAAAGAATTAGAAGAGCAGTTGAACGGAATGGATAGTGTCTTGAAAGGAGGATATAAAATGAACATCAACAAAAGCAAAACGAGGATAATGGAATGTAGTCGAATTAAGTCGGGTCATGCTGAAGGAATTAGATTAGGAAATGAGACACTTAAAGTAGCAAAGGAGTTTTGCTATTTGGGGAGCAAAATAACTGATTATGGTCGATGTAGAGAGGATATAAAATGTAGACTGGCAGTAGCAAGGAAAGCGTTTCTGAAGAAGAGTAATTTGTTAACATCGAGTATAGATTTAAGTGTCAGGAAGTCATTTCTGAAAGTGATTTGTATGAAGTCTAGCCATGTATGGAAGTGAAACATGGTCGATAACTAGTTTGGACAAGAAGAGAATAGAAGCTTTCGAAATGTGGTGCTACAGAAGAATGCTGAAGATTAGATGGGTAGATCACATAACTAATGAGGAAATATTGAATAGGATTGGGGAGAAGAGAAGTTTGTGGCACAACTTGACCAGAAGAAGGGACCGGTTGGTAGGACATGTTCTGAGGCATCAAGGGATCACCAATTTAGTATTAGAGGGCAGGGTGGAGGGTAAAAATCATAGAGGGAGACCAAGAGATGACTACACTAAGCAGATTCAGAGGGATGTAGATTGCAGTAGGTACTGGGAGATGAAGCAGCTTGCACAAGCTGCATCAAACCAGTCTCAGGACTGAAGACCACAACAATAACAACATGATGTATGAACAAGGTTTATTGCCAGAACATTAGAATTAGTCTCCGAACATTTTAACGAGGAAACGTCAGAACACCCCTTGGCATCTATTGGTCAAATACCCTTTCAGGCAGAGCACTGACCGAAAATGCTTACGAACTATGAGAGCTGTACCATTGGCGCATGAATTTTTCAATATATTGACGTAAGTTGAAGCTAAGTCTCGTCTCTGAAGAGCTGTTGGTAAAGATTTTGTCCGATCAAATGTTTTCTTAAAGTCAATTAATCCCACGCAAATTGGTAATTCAGTATTATAATTATTACATTTTAACACACAGTGCGTCTCCTTTGTAGCTTGTTCAACGTGCTGTGTTCACTCAGAAAACTTCCTTTCTGATTGCCAGAAAACTATCCTCTCGAGTTCGCGGTATTTCGATGAGGCTGAGAAAGCAATTTCGCTGTTGTTCGAAATAATATCCGGTAAGTTAGGCTAAAAAAATGCACAATGACGTGTGGTAATCTCTTCTGCCCTTGCATGCAAGGATATATTCTGCATCGTCAGTGTTTGTCCATTTTACCACTTTCCCTGGCCATCAAGCTGGTTGTAAATATCAGACACTGAAGTGTAATGGTTGTACACGTTGGCAGTCTGTCCTTTATAATTTGAATATATATTTAAATAGTGGGAATGCCATCATAATATAAAAACTATTCAAATACCACCATAAATGAAAAAGAAGTGTAGAATATGTTGGTGAGTTGTTTGTTACGTCCTCGTGCCTAATAACTGTTTAGGTTTCTACAAGTTTTGATTTACATTGAATCGCAGTTGATTATTTTGAGGGTTCTATGTAATTGTAAGAAATTCTGGCGTTACCGAAGGACAACAGTAATTACTTCCAAGCTAACCAAGTTGGGATGTATGCCCACATAGACTTTTCTGTTTGGATGTCTTGTATTCGTTGGCGACCCAAGTACGAGAGTCAGACTTTGTATGAGCAAAGAGCTATACTAGAGGGGAATATTGAATTTTATGGTTTAACATACCGTGTACGTCGAAGACGTAGGAATTGTAGATGGTAGATTTTATGGTTTAACATACCGTGTACGTCGAAGACGTTGGAATTGTAGATGGAGCACAAGGTCGATTTGATCTGAATATTTGGGCACGTACGCATAAGTCACTTTTTCTCTCCGTACACGATGTAGGCGCTGTAGGTACACGAAGTACGCTTCCTCATGCACTATATAATACATTCTTGCGTATATACATAGATGTCAGTGGGCCATGGGAAAGAACCAAGCGATTATCGAAAGGACCATCCAGATATGGAACAGCTGATACAGGTTAGCCGCATGTGGATTTATAATCCCGTTTCTTTTTTTTTCTTTTTTCTTTTTTTTCCAATTTCGAGTCCAGTTCTGTAAACCAAGTGTCTCTTTGCTCAGTAAAAACGGTGTCTTCGCAAACGGTCGAACTTGCCCTATAACACATCTTCCTGTTCACAGCTACAAGCGCCGCACAGTCCAACGACCCTGTTACAGAGCTATGAGCCTGCCCGTTCCGCTACGAGTGCCAGGCAGTTGTTCATTTACGGGGCGCCTTCCTGCGGCAACGAGTCTTATAACAGGGTACACTCACGTCTACGGGCGTCCGTGACGGGTAGGGGCGGCAAGGAGCACTTGGCGTTTCCCGGAATGTGGGGGTTACACTTTACGCGTATTACAGAATTGTCACGTATTTCTCTAAAATCAACTTTAGCATTCGGAGTGCTATAGGAAATTCTGTGTTTTTTAAAGTATTATTCTGTTTCCCCACTTTTTATTTTTCCTTATTATTTTTGTTGCTATTCAATATAATTTTCTCAATAGTTCTATTTTTTTCTATTTCAGATATTTAATTTTCGGCGACGTGTTAACATTCGGATGTTAATTTTTTTGGGAATAACTTATTCAGTACTCTGGATTTGGGCGAATGTAGTTTTTCCAGTTGTATACTACTGATGGGAAGTCTCGGGATTCCGAGTGGGTGATACTGTTGAGCTACTGCGTCGTTTGAACGAGTGTGGTACTTATCGTCTGACTTCGTTAGAAGGTGAAGAGGACAGCACTCGTCGAAACGTCGCAGTTTCTCAACACCGCCATGTCAATGAGCACTCGAGAGCTTTTCACCAGTACTCTGGATTTAATCATTAGAAGTCTGTAATTTTAGGTCGTCTGTAATTTTATCGTTGAATAATTTATATTTATATTCGTGTTAGTTAAAAAAATAGCACATGCGACTGAAATATGCTTAGCATTTCGGTAACAAAGTAATTTACCTATAAAAGAGAAAATTGCTTAGGGTACCTATTAGTTAGTGGGAATACAATGAATTTTGTGTAATTTCAGTCACATTTACTTCTGGCACACTATAAATTAAAAATCACGGAATCAGTTATGAAAACATGGCAATTTTAGAATCTTGCCGCTACTAGGTTTAATTCTTCGTCAATGCTCACGTCAGACGTTGAATGTGGCTATCTACTAGATAAGTGTTGAGCGTTTTCAAATGTAAATCATCATAGGAGACTTTTTGATTGTCATTTTCTTCTTCTCTGAACTGAAGGTAATGAACGCCATACTCAGCCTCCTTCTGTACTGGAGTGGAAAGAAATCACGCATTGAAACAGTCCATGCGACTTCGGATTTGGAGGACGTATGCACGAGGGTGACATGATTCACAGTACCTACAGTCAGTGAAATAACGAGAACATATTGCCGATACGGTGTTTCACAAAGCACAGTTCGTCAGTGACACGTAAACCACACTAGCCACTGACGTAACGGGCAAAAGAGGGGGCAGAATTGTTATGACTCGCAAGTACCCCCGGCCGTCCACAATGTTTTACTTTACTTAAGGAGAATTGCCGAATAGCTCCTTGAGTGATTTCACATACGAATTCTCCCATTTACCCTTCCCCGGTACCTCTGTCGCGTGAGCCAGTTTCAAATAATTTCGCTGCTCGCTGCTAACGGGAAGTTAAACTATAGGATAAAGGGAGAAGGGGCAGCGTACGAGGTGTATATTCCCAGCGTTTTGCATAGTTGCCGCATGCGCATTGTAGAACATTTCTTCTTAGTTTTCGAAGCTATTCATGTACTTGATGAAGGTTCTGTCTAGTCACTTTAATTTTTGTGTTGGATAGTCTCCCAATAACCACAGATCACGGAAGCCTATAATTGGAGGGGAAGGAAAGGAAAAAGGGAGAAATAACAAAATCGAATTACAAGTCAAGTATCTCACAGAAAGCTCATCCTATCCGTTCTTGACAGTTGTATACTTATGTGATAGTCTTACCAAGTCGATTCAAGGGAATAGATTGCAGACCTTCAAAAAATAACTGATTTTAATACTCAGCACGATCAGAAAAATTTGGATCCAGTTGCCTCAATCTTTTACCCAGTCTCTCCCTGTAGCTAAGCCACCACACTCAGCATCTCACTCTCTCTCCCACTGTCCATACAGGGCCTCTCTCAAAAAGAAACTTGCTCACACGCCTTGCATGCGACGCCCAACTTCCGTGGGCCGGCCAGTGTGGCCGTGCGCTTCTAGGCGCTACAGTCTGGAACCGCGTGACTGCTACGGTCACAGGTTCGAATCCTGCCTCGGGCATGGATGTGTGTGATGACCTTAGGTTAGTCAGGTTTAAGTAGTTCTTAGTTATAGGGGACTGATGACCCAAGATGTTAAGTCCCATAGTGCTCAGAGCCATTTGAACCCAACATCCGTGGAAAGCACAGGTTTGTTTCCCGTTACTGACCAAAACGATTTTTAAAATGAAATTTTACGTGACCATTCGACAGAGCGACTACTTCAACAGCGACAGCACTGCCCTGGCCCACGCTGACTGCTTGCTACCACAATGCAGAAGCGCGCTGCTCATTCGTTGCTGCGGTACCGGTTATTTCTCGCGTGTTCCTATTAATACATATCGGTAAACCGAATATCACACTAAATTTATATGGTAGCGCTATATGGAACGGACATGTAAAATTCCGATTTAAAAATAATTTTGTTTGAAACAGGAGTCAAACCGATACGTTTCGTCGACGCTATTCGTCGCATGGAAGATGTCATGAGCACTATTTGTTTGGGATGACACCAGCTACACATTGCAAAAATGAAATTGAAAATCTCTGCCGAAACGCCAAAGAAAGCGCTCCTGACGACTCTTAAAAGAGACACCAGGTATATCTCTCTCCTTTTTCGCCCATTGATTTACAGTTCATTCCATTTCCCCTTTCTCCTTTTGTCTTTCCTTCCCCTTGCCGCAACAGTACCTCAAGAGCTCAAAAATTCCGGGAGGTCCAACGTTTTTTCCCCTATATTACACGTGTTTAAACTTTCGATCCAAAATACGCCCTCCCCTATACTTACGCGTTAAAGTTCGCCGCTCTGGGATGGTCCAGATCCCCCCCCCTCCCCCCTCTCCAAAGCCTATGTATGGTCTGCACTCATCTCTCTTTTTCATTTCCACTGTCTGCTCCCACTGCTTCTACGAGTATCTCCATCTCTCTTTCACTGCCACTTTTTCTCTCCCAACGCAGGCTCCTCTCTCTTTCTCTCTCACTGCTGCTGTCTCCTATCTCTTTCACTGTCACTGTCTTTGTGCTACTCTGTTTCAGCACAAAAAGTGAAAATATGTTCCCAAGCCAAAATTTTTTGTGAGGAAGGCGGAATGAGGGTTGAGGCATCTGGTTCCCCTCTTCCGTCGGAGTAGTTCAAAGAGGATGATATTCGGTTTTCTCTGCTCCGACAGGAGCATTTTTCCGCTAGTCCTCGTCTTTTCCGTATTACAGCAAACTGTGCTGCTTATATAACGAATTCTATCGGCCAGTAGAGTTTCGACAGTTTATTTGTATACTTCGACACATTTGTATGCTTTGATACATATGAACAACAAATAAGTACGCATAATATAAGGCTGACACAAAACCGTGGACTTCATATTTTTATGGATACTTTGTTCATCGATAGCAGTTCATCGAAAATGTCCGGCTTATAGTCTATTTCTATCTTAAAAGAGTAAAAACGTCATTACAAATATCTTACTGAATATGCAGTCTTCTCAATTTTACATAACTTTTGGCAGTCGTTTTAAGTTCTTTACAGGCGCGTTAAGACTGTTTTTAGCCAATTTTTGTCACTGCAATACCAATTTCGACATATTTGTACAGGCGTGGAATGCCTGTTATACGGAGACAACGCGCTATAAGGTTTTATTGGTGAAAAAAATGCCGACTAAATACATAGTTTGGCAACCTTAGAATCCTTGCGACTGCTCTAGAACCCTTGGCATATGTTCACCACGTCAGTTAAAGCTACATTGATGCCTCAAACCGAATATTACATGCATAAGTACGGTAACGTGACCTTTGGATCCCGGTGACAGGTAATTATCTCGAAAAAAGTTTCAAGGTTCCCCGAGAACATCGTCTTAGAAACACACAGTAAAAATTTCGACCATCGACGAGGAATATATCTGTCAGGAGTTGGTGTCCCTTTGGCATCGCCATTGGTCCTCCCTTCATGGGAATAAGCTCCGAATTATGAAGCCGCTCCCAGCGGCTTGGACGATCTCTTTTCGATCCTTCCACCGGGAGGACATCGTTTCTACTACGTTGCGCATTGGGCACTGCCCCACTACTTTGCACACATTTCGCCCAAGTTTTAACCGTCCGCCACTTCCTGACAGAATGCCCATTTTTTTAACCGTTTACGTTCCCGCTTGGGTTTGGTGTCTGAGTTATCGGCCGTTTTAGCAAATGACGCGCCGTCTGTCGACCGCGTTTTACTTTTATCCGTCAAAGCAATATGGCGAAGGCCATTCAATTTTTAGTACTGTACCTCCGTTTCTCTATGATGTCTTTTGTTGCCCTTTCTCCATGTCCCTGCTTTTAGCTGTGTGCACAGATATCTTACAAACTGGCACACTCTAAAGTCAACTTGTGATACTGATGTTAATTACTGACACCTATATACGGGAAAATTCCTTGTGTTTTCTCTTTCCATTTCAGATACTTTATACACATACAGTTAAAATAGAAACGTGTGTTCGGAAGAAACTGGCTTGATATTCTATGAGGCCGTCATGATTGAGATATTCAGCAGTTTTCCTAAATCACTACATCCAAAGTATGGCCGGATCCTTAATAAATTCCACGATAAAATTCCTTCCTTCTCCAATTGATTCCCATACATCAACACTTCGCAAACGATTGTGTGGAACACATAGTACACAGCCGAGAATATTACGGTCATTAGTTGAGCATCTCAGAGATGGCTACTTCTTGTCACTTCAGATTCTTGGCGATAAATGACGTTATTATGGGTGAGAGTGCGTTCTATTTCTGACAGAATAATCAACTCGCCGAAGTGGTGTCAAATCGAAAGGCTAAGAGCTGAAAAGGACAGAAATTTTACCCACTTTATTTTGGTGGTTCTAGAACTATTGTGAAAGGGGGACACGACATGGCAATATGACAGTGATTTACAGAGCGGTCTTGCTTTCCAAGTTTTTGTTTATTTCAAAACTAGAAAACAGTTGATAACCTGTAAACGAAGAAAAAGGGTGTCCACTTTCATATTTACTTGTGTATGTTTTGGCGTGTCTTATCAGTCTGTGACTCGTGTCTCAAATATGAAATATCACCCTCTGTTTACAAAGGCACGGAACACTATTTACGAAAGAGGGAAGAGCGCCCCGTTTATCTCCCTCAGAAACCAAGGGCTCTTGTGGCTCGCCTACAATGTCAGGGTACAAGCTCAGCTCTGCGTAGCATTTCTGACCCTCTGCCATCAGCCGTTAATCTGAATGATTTATGCTGAACTCTAAGCTTGATGGAGGGTCTTCTGTCATACCGAAACACAGTCTTGATTTCGGAAATTTGAACGCACGTGTATCTTGCTCAGTAGTTTTGTTGAGGCATCTTTTTGTGTGTCTTGATAAATGTGAAATTGGTTAATTTTCGTGACACGAAGTTCTACAACGTATGTTGAAAGCTAATTATTCTTCTCTTGCCTCGAAATGGCGTGATGTAATTTTATATGGACCCTTGCGTGTGCAAAGTTTTCTCATTTCCGTAGAAGAATTAAGTTTGAAACTCCGGACTTAATTTCTTACCTTGTGTATCTCGTCTGGCTCTAGAGGGATTTTTCTTTATTAGTCTGAGGAGACGCGCTGTAGTTGCATTATCGATTTGGCTGACTAACCATTTTCTTGTAGAGGAACGCTCGGCTTGATTCCCTCAGAGTGAACCGTTGATCTCGTGGTTTGGTCTCATTAACCCCACCATTCCGATCCAAACGTGTAGTTGTCCCAAGCCACAGGCAGCTGACGGTAACGTGACAAGATTGTTAATGAACAGCAACTAAAAACTATGTAAGTGTTGCCTAGATTGTTACAGTAGATGGTGGACTTCTAGTGTCAGTTACTTTTAAGTTATCACAAAATTTCATGCTAAGTTCTCTAAGTTATACAATATTTTATATACGAGGGTTGGAACTTAAACAGTGGCAACTATTTATTCACAACCGATACAAAAGAGTTATATGTTTGCACCTATTACTGTCCTTCAAAGTTGTCACCAGCGTTGTGTAGAATCCGTTGCCAGCGATGTTGAAGGCGTAGTATGCCGTCAGCAGAGCCTGTTCTGTTGATGGTGCGAATGGAGCGGTCTACTGCCTGTCGAATCTCTGGAACAGTTCTGAAGCGAATGCCACGAAGTGGTTCGTCCGTCTTCGGAATCAAAACAAAGTCACGAGGACCCAAGTCCGGGGAGTATGGTGGATGGTACAGTACTTCCCAGTATCTTACAGTGTAAGATATTTGCGAGAAAGAACGAAACTGTCCTTCGATATCAGTGATTGGCAAAGCATTATACAATTATTTATTTCTTCCAGATAGAATCACAGTAACGGGCTTTTAACGGCTGATTGTTCCAGCCATAAAAAAAAAAGAAAAAAAATAAAGTCTAGGTTGAAATTATGAAGTCTTCAATAATCGTCGAATATAGTTTGCTGTAGACTTTTCCTACTTGCTCATTATAATTTCTGCAGATAATCACGTGTGATCGAAATAGTCACAATTGCATATTTATGTGATAAAATCTCGAAGAAATAAAGAAAAGAAATGCACTGTACGACCGCTTAACGCGACACTTATTCGAAAAAACTGTGGGACCTAACCTGCAATTAACAGCATTCACGTGCTCATTGCAGTCAGGTTTCTGTTGTTCCTGAACAGTGGAAGATGATACAATGGTGTTTAGCAGCAGCAGCAGCAGATGTCGTCGAACCGTCTATTATAGTCATGTGGCCAAAATGGTGGTTGTCCCAGGACGTAGTCGCATTGTGTGATCCAGTATCTGCTCGCTGCAGCGTACAACTCAAACGTGTCACTCGTTCTGTAGAGCGAGATGGCGCAGCAATATGACTTAGAACGTGCATTTAGGAAGATTGCGATTCAGATCTCTGCCCGCCCAACCAGCTGTGGGGTTTTCACGGTTTCCCTAAATCATTTAAGGCAAATTGCAGGATGTCTTCTTAGAAACTACTTAATGGAGAGTGATCATTCCACTCACGTGTTGGTATTGCGCGCGATGGAGGCTACTGGCACTTGTTTTTTATGTTTCTATTTCGTCTTAAGGCACTTCATTGTCCGTGTGCCTGTCATAATGTCTCAGCTGTCACACAAGAAACGACGCTGTTTACCTGCGTGTGCACCACATCTCTGCAATCATTACTGGAATGGTGTTCTGCGTATTGTCATTGTTTCAATTCACTTGGGCCAGTTTTTCTCTGTGATGCAGTTTTGTTATGAACTCTGATGGCATCACATCAGTAATCGATATTAAGTAGAACGCCCTTCTGAAAACTGGACATCAGTGATTGAAGGCACTTGCTGCATATCGGATCCAGTCCTCATTTTTTCCCCTCTTTTCAAGTTAGTCGGCCTGTAAATGAGGTCCAGAGGAATTAGGCTCCAACCGGGCAGGGAGGGATCGAGCAGAAGGAAAGCTGATGAGGGCAATTTCCGGTTAGCGCGATTAATTAGTCGCTGGAATCTCTGAAATCAGGCCTCGGCCCGGCCGGTTTGCCGGTGCCTTATTAGTTCCGCACGTGCCGAACGCAACGGCGCCACCAGCCGCAACGAGCCGCCCAGCGACTTTTACAGCACTTCTGAGCTTCTCTCTTCCGTTCGTTCACCGCCTTCGCACACTTGGCATTTAGTACGGTTCGTTGGTGCGCCGTAAACTGCAGTCCGTTGCTGGCTTTCACCAGATTTTTTAATGCATGCTTGCACAGTGAATGGCAAGAAACATCTCTCACCAACACTTCACATTCTCTCGAGCAAGCACCACGATCTGGATACTGGAGACGACTTTAGCATTTGACTATGACATTTCTTATGTCAGTAGCTTGATAGAGAGATGAATGTTTGTTAGTAAAAAATGACAACTTTGGATGCCACACTTTCTTCCAACCAAGGTACACTCTATTGCTATTAATAATTGTCCATTCTGTCAAGTTTACCATCACACCAAAGGATTTTTTTTCTTCCTACCTGTAGCTACGAAAAATCAGTTAGTACTCGGAGCTTCTGTACTCAAGCAACTGTTTCGAGAAAACATCAAGGATAGCTATGTAACAACCAAATGGAAAGGATTCGAAATTTTTCATGTTGGGAAAACTTAAGAGGTAAAACGTGTCATCAATCTGAACGTTAGTTTGAACCACCCAGTGCATTTTTCCGCACAGTCCTCCTGGAGGTAGTAAGCCGTTCCATTCCTCTAACTTTTGAACTTACTGACCCCACGATTTACCGATGTGGTGCAGTTAGCACACTGGACTCGCGTTCGCGAGGCGAGGATACAAATCCGCTTACGGCCATCCAGATTTAGTATTAACGTAATTTTCCTAAACCGCTCCAGGCAGGGATGGTTGCTTTGAAAGGCACTGTCCATTTTCTTCCCCATTCTTAAAGAAACATCCGAGTTTGTGCGCCGTCTCTAATCACCTATTTCTCGACGGGGCTAAGATATTAATAGTCGTTCTTTACTTCTGCAATTCAGCGTGGATTCCGAACCACGGTGTAGCTCTGGAGTTTTCTCATACACAAACATTACTAGAAATGAAAGTAGTGATAGGTGACACACAAAAATCCCAGAACTGACCAGTGATCGAACACGAAACCTTGGGATCAGTAGTCTGGCCTTTATCACTTAGCCAGCGAGCCACACGGGGAAGACTGAAGACGTCGAATTTCAGAAAACTATATTTCAAATCCGCTAATAGAAATTGTTATTAATATTGACATCAACAAGTTGTCTGGCCTTACCGAGGCTATTGTTAATCTTTCTAGTAATTGATAGATGCTGCTATATGGGTGGGGGGTACTAGTCTGATTCCAGCATGACTTTCTTTGGGTGTTATTCCACCTCTATTGGGAGACACGCATTACTTGGTGCTTTGATCGAGCCTTGCCTGGTTGGGTGATACTGCAAGGAGCTGTGCTACCACCGGAATAGCTCTCTGTGTCATTGGCGATGTAATATCTCGCGTCTTTTCCTCCTCTCATTGAGGGTAGAAATTATGTCGTAAATCATTAATAAAATGTTTGATAACAATTCAGTGATTCGATTTGAGAGTGTGAAGTCACAGACAAGGATTAAAATGTGCACCTCTGCCTAACTTCTTATGTTTTTCTTTCTCGAGGAAAAGGACGAGATGTATCCATTTTAGAGACTTCGATTGTTCCAGTAAAGTGTCTATAGTGGCCATTGTATTTGACTCCGTAATTAAGCTGATATGTTCTGTATCCATAATTATTTATTTTCTGTGTCATTCAATACACAGTCAGGCGTACACATGTATAAACAGTTAGTAAACATTAGCAGTATCAATTTAATAAGTATGTATTTTTAACACATTTACCTCTAAGCATTATCGTACACTATACGTATAGTTAACAATAAATGTTGGAACATCGTACCGTCAACTTCCCTTGATATGTGCACACTTGGAGAACATATTGTGTTGCTTGTGAGAATGTCTCAGCGCGTTCCCTAATGAGGGCAACGGCAGCAATGATGCGACGAAGCAATTCATCTCGCGTATTTACCTTTCGTTCGTACACTTCAAATTTCAACCTAAACCATAAACAAAAATCTGATGGCTTAAGGTCTGGCGATCTTTGTGGCCAATTAATCTTACTGGTTCAACCAATTCAGCGAGTAAGATAAGACTGGTTGAGATGTTCTCTCTCACATCTGGTAAAATGTGGGGGGAGGGGGGGGGGGAGTCCATCGTGCTGGAAGTACGTTGCATGTCGCGTGGCTAAAGGAACGTGTACAAAATGCTCAACAAACGAATTTTCCAAAAGATGCAAGTAATTCACTTCCGTCATTCGTTATTCTAAAATGGCTAGCCCAAAAACAAATGCAAGTTAAATGTGTTCTATCTCAGAAACCATCCGGAATAGGGCATATGAGCATATGAATGTTTTTGCGTACCTCGTCGGCCCCTTGTACGTTAATATTTCTTTATCTTTTTTCTATAGTTTGGAAAACATTCTTTGTAATCGTTTTGGGACGTTTGTGTCTGGCAGTGCTCGGCGATGTACGTAGTTTCGTTGAAAAAGGATATCTTGAAACATATATTATTCTCGCAACGAACAGAAAAACAGTTTTGAAATTCCACAACGATGATTCTGGATATACTTGTTACTGGTCACTATCTCTCTTCATCCTTCATCCTGATCCTGAAATGGTCTGTTCCATGTCCACCCTGCTTCCCCCTCGGCTAGTGCGCCCTCGTTCGGTCTACGCTCAATTGCATCGATAAAGATTAGGAGTTTTAAGTGTCGCAAACCAAATTTTTACGTGCTAGTTGTCTGTCCTAAGAGTTCGGAAAGGTATTTCCTGTTACATTTTTCGTAATGTGTTGTTGGATTCGGCCTAAACAAAGCTGCTCGTTGAATTTTGTTTTCATCATCGACTGAGTTCTGTGAAGAAACAACGCCGTGGTACGTGATTCTTACTGCAGTGTTATTCGGCTTTGGAATAACAGATGATTGTGTTTGTTGTCACCATCTATAAGGAACATCACAATTGACTAATTCCCATTGCGAATGAAACATTAAATTTTAACAGGAGCAAAGTAGTTTATATCACTTACTGAGACGTGTGCCACGTAAATTGGAACCTTTCTCACACTAAGGCACACACAAAATGGTCAAATCGGAAAGAGCATCACTCAGCTCAAACAGCATACTACAGTACGTCCAGTAACCTTTGCAATCACCTTTACTGCACATTTTAATGACTTCAGACATAAAATACGTATTACTGAATCGATTAGGTTTTGCATGAGTTACAGGGAGGTAAACTAATGGACGGGAGGAGGAGACAGAAATCTATACGCATCTAAGGGACCAGTCTGTTAGAGACCTGAATGAAGTGAAAGACTAAAGAAATGGAGAATTTTCAACAATTTCGGATTTATTCTACGAAGTGGTGTTGCAGGACAACAGAACGCGCAGTCGTCGTCATGTCACTGTGGTGATAATTACTCGACTCAAGAACAGGGGAACCATATCCACGTAATCAAAAGTTGCGGTTGTTTTACGGTATACCTGTAAGGATACCTATTTATTGTATTTTATTTTACTCTACTGGTAAATTATACATCTTGGTCATTTCATTTGACTGCCCCATCATTCCTAACTGTACAGGAAGTAAGTTGGTAGAATAGATTATTCATGACACCTGTGTGCATCATCTGTGTATTTCTGCTGTGTAGATTAGCACAAGCTCTTAGTAAAAGCATTTTCCGTAGTACCATGCCTACATTAAGCATTGTGCGCTCATAACTTGTAAGTCGAGTGGGATGGTACGTGGAAATGCATGTATTTTTCAGTTTGTGACGTGCACCCGTATTAACGGCCCTATGAAAGTGGTTGTATGACAACTACGACCTTCGAATTCGTAAGCAGATGTCGGTGGCGTCACTCAAATATAGCATGTCCTAAGACTAATATAGTATAACGTACAATCGCTGATTTTTGTTCTCCAAGTTTTTACTAATGCTAGCATATTTTATGGCATGGCTTGTTACCGTATTTAAATTCTAACTGGGTGTTAACGCAGGGAATTCATGTTGTTTCCGTTTATTGGGATCTTCTAAAATATTCTAAGACCGAAATTGTATAATAATACAGCAAATATAGAAAAATGACAGCTGCAGGCGGTATGAAAGCATTCAAAATATTTCTCAGTTGCGACGCAAGATCACTGAATAGTTTAAACGATAGTTGATTTGTAATGAGAATTTAAACAACGTTTTCCGTTGATACGTTTTGCCACACCCACTGAGCAGTCTGTTTGGCGCCTCCCATACACATATCATAAAAAATGAATAGAAATTATCTTCCGAATCTGAAGAGAGATGGCACCTGACGGTTCTGGACAGATATATCGGGTTTTTGAGGGCCTTATTTCGCTTCATTTAGGTGACAGCAGAAACAGCGCTGATTACATCAGTACAGCAGTGTCACGACAAGTTTAAAACATGTCCATCATTCTAGTTGCAAGACTGATTCATGCATTAACAGGAAGCAAGCATAGTTGTCCAAGTATTTGCTAAGAGAGTTCAGTAATTTAATGTCAGCGATGTCATTCGTAAATTAACTCTTCCAGAAATGAGACTGCCATTGTCCCGACGCCAGACCCTACAGTTAATTCGACGCGATTTTTGAGGAATCAGCGAACTTTGGTTCGTGCTTTACGCCACTGAATGCGGAAAGAGCCAATCTTGAACATTGCGTATTTCCCCGCTTGACCGACGAAGTCGCCCGCACCTCTTGAAGCAGTTTAACCCTAACTGAAGTCTCAAGGCGTATTACAGAGTCATCTCTATATAGCGAGCCGACCACGGTCTGTACGTGGAATCTACGTCTCTAAAGACCCCCCCCCCCCCCATGTTGTAAAGATCACTGATACGGTGTCACCAGCGGATGAACTTAGACGTGTAGCCATCGATTATCGTAGACAGTCATGTAGTTGAGCTACTTTTCACCTGCGGTTGACCTAGATAATAGCTGCGGATTTAAAATTTTCTGGCTGAGAACTAGGACAATTTCTTTGGTGCGTATCCACTTCTTGAGTTCATTCCATTAACAATTGCAGTCTACAGGAAGGGTGCAAAAACTGTCAGTACATTGTGTGAGTGGTGGTCGGAGGATATATGTTAATCGCTCGCATATTTGAGTATTCAAAAGAAAATAGTGACCACTTTGATTTAACAAAACATCTACTCTTCATTACTTGGTTGGTGAATGACTTAAACATTGTCTTTAAGAGTAACAGAATCTGCATAAAGTCGAAAGCAGTTTTGATGGGCCCTTTAGGGCGTTTCCCTATGTGGTTTCTTTGATAGGGAGATTCAACTTGTAATGATTACATCGTTTACAAGACAAATGAAAAGGAATTGGCAAAGGACCAGAACAGTTTGAGCATCGAGGTAACTGGCGTCGAGACAGACAGTTTCATTTCTGGAACTGTAAACAGTGACATCGCTGATATCAAATTACTAAACGCTCTGTAGCATATACTTGGATCACTGCGCTTACTTCCTGTTAATACATGAATCTGTCTCCCAACTGGAACGACGGGCATGCTTTATACTCGTCGTGACATTCCTGTGGAGATTTAATCAGGGCTGTGGCAGCCGTCACCTAAATGAAGAGAAATAAGGCCTGCGGTTGTGCAGTTAAACTAAGAGTCTGTTACATCGAGACCTTAACAAAGTGTACTCCCGTTCCACAATCTCAGTAGCGTACGACTCATCTAAAATGCGGGCGGGTGAGTGATACAGTGGTAATTGCTCAAGTTTTTAAAATTTCCTACATCGCCCAGCTGTCTGCAGCGCAATGGCTGAGGAATTAGCGAAATACGGCTACGCTAATATATTATTAATACTAGATAAAAATAGCTGTAAGGAGAGGCATTGTATCCATCGTGTTTATAGACATTTAGGTTTGGGAGTATTTATCAGCAATACCACTATTCTCACCCTAGCAGCTCTGCGCGTCTAACTGGTCGATTTGTTCAGTAGGTATTGGAAAGATATTTTTGTTTGTAAGGTAACATTTGTTACGCGCTCAATATACTGTGTTCAAAATTATCCGGACACCGACTAATGAGTGTTCGTAGACGATGATATCACTTAGCGCAGTAGCAAGTCTATGGGAAGTGTCGTTATGGGCCGATCTCTGAAGCTCACAGATTTCCTATAAGGTTTTCTGAATATATGCTACTAGTACAGCGGTTAGTGCGGTCATATCAGCCATCCTAAATATGCTTACGTCAGGTGCGTCAGAATTCCTACAGAAGCGGCGATCTCGGGACGTAACTAGTGTAAATATTGTGGCTTCACTGTTAAATATTTAACGTGGAGTGCTTACCCTGCTCTGCCTCTTAGTTTGTAGGTGTTTGGTACTAGAACTTTTACTTTCTTCATTTCGTACTCTCTCAAGAGCTATCATTGAAAGTTACTTACGCGTAATTAGCATATTCAATTTAATACGTTCAGCTATTAAACTGAATATACTGGATGTCTAATTACCTGCTAATGGCCCACAACTAAAAGGTTATATCGAAATAGATTCACTGAATGCGAATTAACTTGGCTGCAACTGTATTGCTCTACCTATTGGTGACACATGAAAATTTGTGCCGGACACGGACTTGAACCCAAATTTCCCGGTTATCGCGAGCAGTTGCGCTAGCCATTATGCTATTCGTGTGCGCCTCCCGGCCCGAAGTAAACATCTGTCACACTGTCTGCAGCCCTCGCAACAAAACAAGAACTAATCTACAAAACATACGTGAAAAAATATTTTACTTTTGAGTTATTACTGAAAGAAAATTTTTCAGTTTGATACTCATAGCAAGTGTTCTAAATATCCCTTGCATCTGAACACACGTGTACTCGTTAATTAATGGACTGCCGCGCGGAGTGGCCGAGCTGTTTGAGGCGCTGTGCCACGGACTGCGCGGCCCCTCCCGCCGGAGACCCGAGTCCTCCCTCGGGCATGGGTGCGTGTGTTGTTCTTAGCGTAAGTTCAAGTAGTGTGTAAGTCTAGGTACCGATGCCCTAAGCAGTTTGGTCCCTTAGGAATTCACACACATTTGAACATTTGAGTTGATGGACTGTTGCATTCTTTCAGACGTCCTTGGACGGTTTCTAATAATTTCTGAAGCTTCCACGAGTCGCTGATGAAGCTTATCTGCATCGGAGAGAGGCAAGAGCGTGCCAAGTCCTGTGTGACAAAGCCTATGAATTCGTTGTACTACGGTTGCTTTAGTTTTTAATACGGTATAGATCGTGTTTCAGTAGATTTTGTGTGCTGTCATCAAGAAATGTAACCGGGCTGTCGGACACAAAAAAATTGAGTCATTATTTTGATACTTGCAAAACACAAAAAAGAGGAGGCAGTTGTGAACAATCAGAAATGAACAGTGTCGCCACTGCAAAATTGCTAATGCTTTCTTGGGCACTTGTACTAATTGCCTGTTGGCTTCTGTCTCGGGTTCTTCGGCCGACGTTTTTGTGATGTTTCACACTCCATTGCTGGTGATCCACTATCAGTGATGGAGGCTTTAGCTTTGACAATGCCAGCCATTCAAAAAAAATTTCTGGCGAAGCGTCAGAAAAATCATCGAACAAACGTCAGCTGAAGAACCCGAGTCAGAAGCCAACAGGCAGTGCGTCAGTGTTGGCACTGTTAACAGTGAACGTGGATCATTCATGTCTCTTCTGTGGTGCGTGTTCCTATCTACATTGCGGCACGGAAGCCACGTGCACGATATAAAGCAGCAACTCAGTAAATGTCGTTTTAACGAAGTGTGCAGTACTCAGAGGTCTGTTCGCTGGCTGCCTTTTGGTACGGGAAGGCGCGTTCTCTCCAGACCGCTTACGCAGCTGGCGCGCTGCCTGAAATACTCCAGCTGCTTATGCCGCTGCCACTGCTACGTTGTGATTGGAGCGGCGCAGAAATAACTGGGCACATTCGTCGCAGCCACCAGCAGTATGTTACACCTCTTCAAATAAACACGGCACGCTTCCCCCTAACGTAGTTGCGTAGTGTTTGAGCGTTGCAGTTTTGACAGTGTTCACTGATGTGTGTTCTCGGGAAGAAAAGGTCTCTATCCCGGGGATGCTCTGCTCTGTAAAAGTAACTACCGCACACGATCAAGCTTGTATCTGTTATTATTATTATTATTATTATTATTATTATTATTGGTAGTGATGGTGGTGATTTGATTTTCAGTCCGAAGACTTGTTTGATCCGTGCCTCCACCTAGTCTATTCTGTGCAAGCATCTCCGAATAATTACAGCAGCTTGCATCCATTTGAACGTGCTTATTATACTGAAGCTTTTTCTCCCTTTACAATAGCCCCCACAACCATACACAGTGTGTCTATTACCAAACCCCCGAGTCTTGGATACCTAAGAACGTGTCTGTCAACCGATCGTTCCTTGTAGTCACGTCGTGTCAACATTTTTGCCTCAAATCTATTCAGTTCCAACCCATTAGTTACTCGATCTAACCAGCAAAGCTTTGGTAGCATCACATTCCAAGAGTTTCCACTATCTTCTTGTCTGCCGAACTGCTCATCGTCCACGTCTCATTTCCGTACAAGGCCGCACACCAGACAAGTACCTTCAGAAAACAATTCCTAACATTCAAATTTATGTCATGTGTTAACAAATTCGCATTTTTCAGAAATTATTTTCTTGCCATTGTCAGTCTGTATTTCATCTCCTCTCGACTTCGACCGTCAAGAGTTATTTGGCTGCGCAAATAGCAAAACTCGTCTACTTTTATGTGCTCATTTCTTAGTCTGGTTCCGTCAGCGTCACTTGATTTAATTCGATTGCATTTTACTGCCCTTGTTTTGCTTTTGTTGATATTCATCCTGAAATATCTTTTTAAGATGATGTCCGTTCTGTACAACTGCTCTTCCAAATCGTTTGGCGTCCCTGACTGGTGTCATTGGGAAACCTCAATTTTTTAATGTATTCTCCCTGAACTTTAATTCAATTTTTAAATTTCTCATTGATTTCCTGTACTTCTTGCTCATTGCACAGAGTGATTAACAAGGGGGTAGGCTATAGCCCTGTCTCACTCCTTTCTGAAGTACAGCTTCTTTTTCATGTTTTTCGACTTTTATACCAGCAGTCTGGTTTCATGTACAGGTTGTAAATACCTTTCACTCCCTGTATTGGATCCTTGCTACATTTTAGAATTTCAAAGAGCGTATTCCAGCTAACATTGTCAAAATATTTCCTAAAAACCACAAATGGTGTTAACCGAATTTACCTTTCTTTAACATGTCGTCTAATATAAGTCAATAACTTTCAGGGAATGTAGTCTACGTGTTCCGAGGCAAGACTTTGTATAGTAAGTGGTCAAGAAATAACTGTATAAGCCAAAGTTGTTTTAGTGAGTACATCTGTAAACTCTTAACAGTGCGGTGAACTTGCAACGATTAACAAAGTTCAGCTCCCTTTCGCTATTTCATAAGCACGCTTTGATGCACGTCACACATGACCATGCGCTACCGATGCGGTGCTGGAGTTGTCGTAATCGCGATTATAATATAGGTATGCCGTTGGATTCGGGTTTCCCCGAAGATAAAAATTGAGAATCACGAGGTCCACGGATCGTATAGTTCATTCGTTCGATCTCCTCAGACGAGCACGGTGGTAAGTTATATGGATGTTGAGAGAGATGTTTCCCTTCATGGGAAAGTAGCATACAGAGCGAACCAGTAGACACAAATTTCATCGAACACCTGCCGATAGATTTCGCCCTCTGTCTTGTTCTTAAATAGCTTCTTACTTCGTACTCCACGCCATTTCACATAATCTTCTCGGCTTCGGGAAATTTTGACCATTGCCATTCCTCGCTGAATGCTTAAAAGCACAGTTTCCTACGAGTATTCAGCACCGACTCCGAACTGTTCTCATCTTGAGACAACTCGCGCACCTATTCACAAGATTCAGTTCGCCTGGCGACGCCCTCATCGCACAGCACTGATTAGTCCACATTTTAAAGCGAAGCTGTTTGTTTGCATTCAGTATTCGGCGAAGGGAACTTTCGTGTGTACAGAGTGCGGCTGCCAGCTGTCAGATATATTTCCTGCTGCTTATCACCACCATGGCAGATATGACAACCGATGTCTCCTACACAGTGACAGTACGAGGTCGTTCCATACGCGGTTCATCGCTGTCACTCCAGTTCTTTTGACATTCCGGTTACCATCGTCTAACTATATTGGATGGAATAGTCTTATCCGAAGGATGCTTTCCGTTCATCAACTTTGCTGCGTGTCAATAGTAACTACACAGGACAGAAGGACACCCACACCGCTCACATCGTGCATCGAATCGACAACGTGACAATTGTTTTTGCATACACCTGATCTTTTTCAGTGCGTTTAGCCACCCGTCTATATATATATATATATATATATATATATATATATATATATATAGTGTGTGTCGTAATAATTTACATTTTCAGTGTTTTCCTCCGAACTGAATTCTGAGACCGTTTCTTTGAAAAGGACACAGACGATCTCTTCCTTCTTCTTTAACAGTTCGAGTCTCTAATGACCTCAGAGTCGACTGGAAGTTAAACCTAATTTCCGTCTCCCCTTCTGTCCCTCCTGATCGATTGTAAATGAACACCTGCAAGACGAACGCATACGGCATTTTGACATGGACAGAGCCTTTCTGACATCGCTGGATAATCTAAAGTGTCTAAACGATACATCTAGTTCACCGTTCATATAAGTAGGAGCAGCAGATCAGTAAAATAGTTCTGGACGATGACTTCGTTAACAGCAGGAATTCTACCAGAAGACCCTTTCTAACAATTTTAATTTTTTTGACAAATCGTGATTTGTCTAATTGGTTTTAGGTTTAAGTACTGGTTCGTTCAGTTAGTGTGAGAGCGTCATCAGATCCAGCTCCAGACGATACAAGGAGCCCTTGTGCTTTACGGAGAGTTTTACTGTGGAATTCCAACAGCGTACTTTACAAGAAAGATCAAGCAACGTACTGCGTTAGTACTTCATACAATTTTCCCGCGAAATGACCATGCCAGGAAAATCTCTAAAGTTTGTACTTGTACGGTAGCTTACCTATGGTGTATTCTTTTGTGAAACAGCGCAGGTGCTTATAGTGGTACGAGAATTGCCAGTCGCCACACACCGTTAGGTAGCTTGCGCAGTATAAGTGAAGAATTGTTCTTGCCGCTGTCTATAGATTTAGTTCGTGATTATCAGTCATCCCCTCCCGGCAGCTAGCCATAGTTTTAGATAATATAATCCGCTGGACGAAACGGATTGTGAAGAAAATTTCACGATTCATCCGCGTTGTTTTGTAAGTGCACCTCCACATTTTCCCTATTCGTAACATGTCCACCATCTACAGAAACGACTTGACGATGACTTTTAGCAGCTGTTTTCGCTTTCTTCTGTAGAAAATATATCACAGCACGAAATACGCTGTTTGCAGTATTGGTAACAACGCAGCCTTCGTGATCTCTTGCCGCGAGCTCAATACAGTCGTGAAAGCGGTCTTGCGAACAGTCGCAGCGCAGTAGAACTTACTGCTGTGAGCAATAAGTTTTTATTTTTATTAGGATAGCACTTGTACTTAGTTAAGATTAGTATAGAGGTGGTGTAAACATAGTGGGTAATACGTAAAATGTGATTACTCAATAACAGTTACAAGTATCTGTAAATATTGCTTGGGAGTCAGTTACTATAAAAGTGCGTGGATACTTGTGTAACCACGGATTCTTTCACGGCTGCTTGACACAACAAATTCTGTTTTCGAACCGCGTCAGTTGACTCAGAATTCTCGAGATTCTAATAGCTGTCAACTAGAGGAGTTGAAACGTCTGACTGATGGGTCGGGTCGGTAAGGTGTTCTCTTTGACCAGCTGCACCCATAGCCTTTCGTAGGTGGGCCCAATTCCCGCATGCGCGGGAAGACGAATTAAGCAGTGCATGGAAGAAAAACCCGATAGGAATTTACTCAGTTTCGGGAGAGCCAGTGGTGTATTCTAATCGTTGTGCTTGGACGACATACTGCTAGTATTCTGTTGGGGGGGGGGGGGGGGGGGGGGAGCTTCATGTGCGATGCCGACACTGCACAGTACAGTGTACCCGAGCGCACTTTTAATTCCCGTTACGCAGGTATAAGTGGGCCAATTCTTTGACTTCCCCGGTTCGCCCTATTCATAACCATTCTACTTTTTTTCTGTGCAGTTATGCCACGTCTAAGCGTTACACACAACTTTTGTAGGCAGTTTGTGGAAGCATGCAGAGCAGTGCGCACTTTTAAGTATTTTTGGACTCTAACTACATCCTAACCCTGTAGTCAGGCTGGAGATATACTCTTTTGACATATTGAACGTCATGTGAACCGTTCGTAAGATGCAGCAAATGTCAAATTGCTCCTACTGATACACAATGCGTAACTTTTGTAACACGGAAAATAAGCATTCTGGACATGTAAGTATGTATGCTGGCAGCGCTATGTATCCCTCTGCATTAATAACTCTGACACTCTGTGTGCACTCTGTAAGAGAGACTGTGATTGGTCGCACCCGCAGTTAGAGGTGAATAGTCAGTAGTGATGGCAGTTGGAGGTGAGCAGCAAGCAGTGATGGAAGTTGGGAGTCATTAGTCAGCAGTGATGGAGGTTACAGGTTAACAATTAGCAGTGTTGGATGTTTGAAGTATTAGCGCGAGCGGACCGTCTGATTGTGTATCCGTCATGGAGATTTTTTACTGAGGTTTATATTATTTTTTGAACTGGTTGTCTCTTGATTAAGTAAAAATCTTCTAAATATATTGTATGCTGCGCAACAAAATCCTTCCTTTGCTAACCACATGCCTATTAGTAGTTAGAGCCTTCAGTAGTTAGAATCTCTTATTTAGCTGGCAGTATTGGCGCTTCTATCTCTGTAGTTCATGTCATGAATACTTTCTGTAGGATAAGTGACTTATGAAATGTATAGGTTATTGTTAGGATTTATTCTTATTCAGGGCCATTCTTTTGTATTAGTTATGTGAAGACAGGTTATCATTTTTGAGCAGTCAGATTTCGTTGCGCTAGGATATTGTGGGTCAGTGTTGAAATGACAAAATAGCAGAGAGACAGCATTCAATTTCACTCAGCAATTTGGGTAAAAATCTTTATAAAGAAGTTTCAAACATTTCTTCTTATTTTCACCTGACGAATCCAACACCTGAAGATTTTCAACCACCCAGGTTCCAAACACATTTTTACAGAGAGTGAAACAAAATCTTGTGCAACTACGTGTTACGCCGAATCCCAACTATGCATGTAGCCCAATGGAGCATTTGAAATTAATTGTCTTCGTGTGTAGAGATGAGTAAAAATGCCTGTGATCCTTCCCTCTGCAGCATTCGTATGTTTGACCATGTCAGTGGCTCATACACCCCTGCGACCAGTCGTGTTACGTGACTACAACACGCTTGGGAATGAGTTTCTCACTGTGAAAGTGAAGAGCGTGGTGGCGCAGTGACTGCGGTACTGTAGCTGTACTCCAGAAGAGCGCGGTTCAAATACTCGGACGACCATCGAGATTGTAGTTTCCTGTACTTTCCCTGAAACCGTTAGGGCAAATTCTGGTATAGTTTCTTTGAAAAGGATATGAACCTTCGCTTTCTCAGCCTTGTCCAATCCGAGATTGTGCTACATCTCTGACATCGTTGTCAACGGACGCTAAACTATAATCTTCGTTGCTTCTCAGTGTGCGCGCTCCTTTATACCCTAAATAACATAAAAGATACCTCCAGTCCCATCCATTGTTACTTCCTGCCTCTCGAACATGCTGCCCTGCCACGCATTCTTCTCGGATTCGACCATAGATAGCGTTTAAGGAAAAGCTGACCTTATTGCCTTAATCTTATAACCATGGATAAACAACACAAAATATTTACGTTTGTGAGTGTTTAATTTTGTGCGAATTGTTGTCTTAAGAAAGCAACTTTTAGTGGAAGCTAGATGTGGTAACTTTTCCCTTCGGATACTAATACGAAAGACATTTGCCTTGCCTAATAGAGAAGTATTTATTAATGTCATCTTCCAGTTATTAAATCTCCATTTTCTTTTTTTAGTCTCCAATCCTATGTAAGTTCTCGTTTTTCTCATCTTTTTTAACCTATCTTGGTGAATGATATCTGTAGTCCACATTCCTCTACCTCGCCTCTTCCATGTAAGTGGGAGTATCTACCTGTTGCGTTTATCTCCATTGTTTCCACCTTAACAAACATACATAAACAGCCGTTATATTTGATTATACTGGGTGATCAAAGAGTCAGTATAAATTTGAAAACTGAATAAATCACCGAATAATGTAGGTAGAGAGGTACAGATTGACACACATGCTAGAAGTGACGTGGGATTTTATTAGAACCAAAAAAGTACATACGTTCAAAAAATGTCCGACAGATGGCGCTTCATCTGATCAGAATAGCAATAATTAGCATAACAAAGTAAGACAAAGCGAAGATGATGTTCTTTACAGGAAATGCTCAATATGTCCACCATCATTCCTCAACAATAGCTGTAGTCGAGAAATAATGTTGTGAACAGCACTGTAAAGCATGTCCGAAGTTTTGGTGAGGCATTGGCGTCTGATGTTGTCTTTGAGCATCCCTAGAGATGTCGGTCGATCACGATACACTTGCGACTTCAGGTAACCCCAAAGCCAATAATCGCACGGACTGAGGTCTGGGGACCTGGGAGGCCAAGCATGACGAAAGTGGCGGCTGAGCACACGATCATCACCAAATGACGCGCGTAAGAGATCTTTCACGCGTCTAGCAATACTTTTTTTTGTTCTAATAAAACCCCATGTCATTCCAAGCATGTGTGTCAATTTTTACCCCTCTATCTACATTATTCCGTGCTTTATTCAGTTTTCAAATTTATACTGACTTTTGGATCACCCGGTATTTCAGTAACATGATGTAACAACTGTATCATATTGATTGTATAAGTAAAATCTCAAGAATGGCTGGTGTGGGCTTTAGGAAATCCTTGACAAACAAATAAAATATTTACCGTTGTGACTGTTTAGTTATGTGCAAATTGTTGTCTACAAGAATGCAACTTGTGGTTGAAGTAAGAGGTAGCTAATATTTAAAAGGTTTGATATGAAAATTTTGCCGGCCGCTATGGCCGAGCGGCTCTAGGTGCTTCAGTCCGGAACCGCGCTGCTGCTACGGTCGCAGTTTCGAATCCTGCCTCGGGCATGGGTGTGTGTGATGATCTTAGTTAGGTTTAAGAAGTTCTAAGTCTAGCGGAATGATGACATCAGATGTCAAGTCCCATAGTGCTTAGAGCCATTTTTGAAAATGTTTGTTAGTTTACGCAGTATGTGTCCGCGTTTCTGTTTTATTTATTTATTTAGCTTAGGTTTGCTGGACCAGATTGCCCATAGCTTGGAAAAAAATATTTTAAAAAACAGTACAGGCATTCGTAATATGAGTGTCTGAACAAATATTTAAGACTGTTTCACAGTATCCTCGTAGGCACAATACGTATAGCTACGAATCTTAACATGATATCAATTAAATGTAATGTAAAAAGAACTCAACAGTTGTTGAGGGTTATGCTCCTCGAAATTAAAGTACTAATATAACCACTCACAGTACACTAAATTTCATAAACACGTGTTACTATATCGCTTAAGTAACTTTCATGGACTTCACAAGTCGCTGCAAGTCCCCTGGAAAAATACTGAGGCATGCTGTCTCAGTAGCCGTCGGTAATTGTGAAAGTGTTGCCGGTGCCGGATTTTGTGCACGAACTGCCCTCTCGATTATGTCTCATGAATATTCGATGGGATTCATGTTGAGCGATCTGGGATGCTAAATCATTAGCTCGATTTGTCCAGAATGTTCTTCAAACCAGTCGCGAACAGTTGTGGTCCGGTGACATGACATCGTTGTTTGGGAACATGAAGTCCATGAATGACTGTAGATGGTGCCCATATATCCGAACATAACCATTTCCAGTCAAAGATCGGTTCAGTTGGACCAGAGGACTCAGTCCATGTCATATAAACAAACCCAACACTATTGTGGAATCACCACCAGCTTGCACAGTGCGTTGTTGACAGTGGCTTCGTGGAGTCTAAACCATACTCGAACCATACCATCAGCTTTTACCAACTGAAATCTGGACTCATCTGACCAGGCGACGGTTTTCCAGTCGTCTGGGGTCCAACTGACAAGAGTCCGATCCCGGGAGAAGAGCTGCAGGCGATGTCGTGCTGTTGGCAAAATCACTCGCGTTGGTCGTCTGCTGTTGTAGCCCATTAACACCAGATTTCACCGCACTGTCCGAAAGGATACATTCGTCGAACGCCCCACATTCATTTCCGCGGTTATTTCACACAGTGTTGCTTGTCTGTTAGCACTGACAAACCAACGCAACTGCCGCTGTTCTCGGTCGATAGATGAAGGCCGTCGGCCACTGTGTTGTCCGTGGTGAGAGGTGGTGCCTGAAATTTAGTATTGAAGACACACTCCTGCCACTGTGAATCTCGGAATATTGAACTCTCTAACGATTTTCGAAATTGAATGTCCCATGCGCGTAGCTCGAAGTACAATTGCGCATTCAAAGTGTGGTAATTCCCGTAGTGCGGCCGTAATCACCTCGGAAACCTTCTCACGTGAATTACTGTTTACAAATGACAGCTCCGCCAATGCACTGCCCTTTCATACCTTGTGTACACGATACTACCGCCATCTGCGTATGTGGATATCGCCATCCCATGACTTTCGTCACCTCATTGTATGTGCTGACAGCTTGCTGAAGTGCTGTGGTCGCTAAGGGTACTGACGGTGGCTGCGCGACTCATAATTTATGCCAACGGAGTGCCGCAAGAGCTAATCTAGTGCGGACAGGGCGCGTATCAGAGATAAGCGAGAGTACGGAGGCGGCTATCTCGGCGGGCCGCCCTGTGCGGGATGACTCACTGCTGTGCTGCAAAACTGCACGCAGATCAATAGCCCAGTAGCTTTTGTCTAGCTCTCACCACAACCACCGCCATCCCGTCCTGCTCATCCGCCATCGACCACGGTGTTTGCTGTCCGATTCAGAGCGTGACCTGCTTCACTGCTTGCCTGCTGCGGTCCCTGAAATTGTAACTGGCCAGTGTAGTGCAGAAGTTAAAATTCCGAAAGATTAACATAGTTTCCGTCTATCTTACAGCAAATACTCAACGTTAGTCGCTGAGTTAACACTAGCCGCGCACCAGGAGTCGTCGCAGAAGTTTGTAGGAAAGTCGGTAAGCTCCGATAGTACGGGCTAATCTATCAGTAACGCCCATTTAACACACAGACGAGGAGGACGTTTGATGATTGCCGCTAGGCCTTCGTTACTGGTGTTGTGCATTCGCACAAATGTTTTTTTAAATGTGCACCTCACCTTTCTGAGTGCGGTCATCTCTTGACGATAACGATTCAGTACCAAATTCGATGCGATATTTGATTTCGATACCAACGCCGAAAGTTATACCGGTTATTAGCTTGGAGAACGCTGCCGCTCCACAACTGTGTACTGAATCAATGAATAGCCGATCCACGCGCTGTCATGTTCTTTATTGTAGTTCACAGCAGTTTTCGACTTTTGTATTGAAACTGTTTTCTAGTGGAACTGAAAATTGTGCTGAGGTTGGAGAAAAGAAGAACATATGGTACAGCCGAAACCGGTTCCGGACTAAAATGAAGAAAATTTTAGCAACTGGAGTGGGTATTCATTGATTGTATCATCATCCATCATCATCATCAGTATCAGTGTTCTGCCTAAAGGCAGGTTTTCACATGGTAGTTCTCCAGGCTGTCCGGTCTTCTGCCATCCTCTTCAGGTCTGCATAATTTCCTCTTCCCTTTATTGATTGTATCGATGGCTGATAATATCGGGATAAAAGCGTCAATACCGACAGTATTAGGAGGTACTGATTTTTTTTTCTTTGACACAAAATGACTCAGTCTAAATACAAGATTAACTATGGAAATTATGGTATGTTTTCATAAATCAGCGCGAGTATAAAATGAAATCCGGACACAAGCTCTAAAGGACAAGAATTCCAATACAAATAAAAATTTGGGCCTTGACGTAAATTTGATTCTAAAAAGTAATCATCTTGCGGCGCAGTTCTTGTGTCCGTGCTTGCTACGAAAATGGGATGAGAAGTTCGGCCGTTTGGTAGACACTTTGTTTTGTTTCACCCATACACGTTTCAGCACTTTTGCGCTGTCGTCAGTGGGTTCAATTTTTATTTTTAAATTACATGATGTTATTGTCAATTTATTTTGGTTGCTATTCTGCTACACAGTATACAAATTGTCATAATTTTGAAGTTGTGATGCATTCTTCTGTGTTGTTGGCGAAGTAAATAGGCTTAGATCTTAACCTATGGTCGCTTCGCAGTGTCTGTAATTAAATTATTTACATTTTGATTTACTTTTAGATCGAAAAACAGTTACTTAAGAATAAGTTGATTTGTACGGCATTTCCCGTTGTAAGCGAGAAATCAACCGAAAATCACGTAAGTACAAATCAACTAATTCTTAACGAACTCTTTTTCGATCTAAAATCGAATCGAAATGTAAATAACATAATTACAGACCACTGATGATGCTTTTCCTCAGTGAAACGAAACGCGTCTGGTGAAAAAATAACGCATTTTTGTAGTTGCAACGACGAAACAAAATACCCTCAAGACTTACATCGATATGTGACATAAATTCTTGCACGTTTGTACAGCCTAACCGTATTGCCTTAGTGACACAGTTACGCCATGTAATGTTCTTTTAAATTTCTTCCTTGGATGGAATGCGATCCCTTTGGCACAAATTTCAGGCATTTAAGTTATACAAAATTTAGTCTATTCCTATACAGTGGCCGGCCGGAGTGGCCATGTGGTTCTAGGCGTTACAGTCTGGGACCGCGAGACCGCTACGGTCGCGCGTTCGAATCCTGCCTCGGGCATGGATGTTTGTGATGTCCTTAGGGTAGTTAGGTTTAAGTAGTTCTAAGTTCTAGGGCACTGATGACCTCAGAAGTTGAGTCCCATAGTGCTCAGAGCCATTTTCCTATACAGTGTATTCTGTCTTCGGTGTGTTTCACTGTCTGACGGCTGCACGTTTTACAACGGCAAGCGGAATGTATTTCGCTGTACTTCTTGCCAGCGAGTGACGTCAGAGCTGGACGGAGTTCAGTTGCGTCTAGTCAGCTGCGTGTATACTCCAATCTGGACAAAATTCTGCTTCATAGAACTCAGAAATATAACGAATGTTATTTACATTGTATTATTAATCGAATAAATGTAACTGGCGTTACAACAAATGTATTATGTTATTTTATGCAGTCCGTCTAACATGCACTATCGTTAAGCAAGAGGAATATACTATTTGTCTAGTAAAATCTGTCAACCTTCATTTATCCCTGTGTGCAGTTTGTAGACATAATGAAAAGTAGCCATTAACGTCGCAAAAAATATAGGCTGCCGTGTGCCCTTCAGCCTTTTAGACAAAACGAAATAGGTTATGCACGGATCCAAATTAGGTTTTCGAAATGAGAGTTCAAACGAAATGCGACGAGGAGTTAGGGACGACGTGGAATAACAACGACATGTAATAACAAATAGAAACACAGGTTTATTTTCCGTGAGAAACACAAATAGCGACAGCTTGATAAAACGAGAAACATTGCCACTGTATGTTCACGGGGACAGCTGTATGACGTGCACACGCATAGTGTGGGATAGGGACGTTCTTTAGCTCTCCGTAGTGTACACTACGGCCCATGCTGACCGTGCTTTCACACGCGCACAGCACAAACAGTATGGCCGTGCTTGTTATTGATGATATAAGATAATCTTCTCCAGTTGTGATGTGAGCATAGTTCGCTCTGTAATAACCTTTTGTTGATTTCAGATCTATTGTCACCCAGGTACCCATCGGCGGCGAGAAATTCCTTTTTAAGTCGGTGAATGTCTGTTTTGTGGAAATTCGTGTTTGTAGTTTCATCGAGCAGTGGTCAGGGGTCTGATGAAAGATTTTTCTTTCAACTGTCCTTTGTGCAAATCATAATCCTCTTCAGATGGATGAGATACGGTAAGAAATCCGTATCTCAATGTAGTTCGCTTGGATCCCTTTATCACGTTTACCATTTTGGCGTAAGAGTTTAAGGAATCACACCACCGCATTGAATGGATTTGCATTGATTTAAATGAACAGTTAAAAAATTATTTCACTGTACACGATACGTCATCTCACCGTTAGTTTTAAGGGCGATTGAACAGAAGCAACTACACCCCTGCTTCTGCGTTGCCATAAAAGAATCTTATAAAGGGAATTCACCACGGTCGTATCGCGGTGTCTGGTGTTTTTCCGCCGTCTCTATCGACGTTTACAAGCCCCGCAGTCTACTGACACGCAACCAGAAAAGGCGCTTGATTCAACTCATAGCATCACCTTGCTGTCCAGCCAAAAAAGCCAGTAGAAGGAAAATAGATTTTTAACACTTGCAGAAAATCCTATATCTAAGCTTTCAGCAACTGCCTCACTTTATGCTGATACAAATACGATTTGTAAAAATTTGAAATGATGATCTCCAGCACCAAGCAACTAACGGTAATGTTTGACACAAAAGCTGATATTTCGTGCAGATCATCAAAGCAAGCACTTTCAGTGTGGCTGGAATCAGGGGAGCGAGCACAAGTTGGCTAACTGTTCGCGACATCTAGGAAAGCGGTGGTGGTGGTCGGGTGAGGGGAGGGGATGCGGAGAGTACCGACGACTGCCCCAGAGGTCCAAAACTCAAGCTTTCATCGCATCACACGGTCAGTTAACGTAACGCCCAACAAAGCGGCAATAACTTCACCGCGTAATGACTACTGCAGCGCTACACATTGGTACACCGCGTAGGTTGGCAGAAATTGCAAAGAGGCACGAATACATTTAAATAGCCATCAACAAGCCCCTGTTAAGTTATCGCCAACGTCAAAACAAGGTCAACCATTCCCGGTCAAGCCAGTGCTAACTAATGAAGGGAGGGGGACCGTACAATCAGACCTTCCTTTGCCCTGCGTACAATCCGAAACAAATATTCAGCGGTAAATCCATTTTATTTAACATTATACAGTTGCTGTTTTAGCATACAGTTTTCTCATTATCGATTTATTTTGAGAATAACGTAACCTAAGAGAATAATTTTACTTGTATCAGCTCGTGGTTTGTTTACTTGTACGTATACCACCTTAAATTTCCAGGTGTATCGCTCTTTGGGAACCTCTGATTCCGTAAGTAAACATACAGTCGTAGCATATTATGGAAGCATCTAAAATTGTCTGCAAAATGCTGAATAGGTCTCTGAGGAAACAGTTATTGACTGGATGCAATCTGATTTTCTTATTCCAGTATTACACGTTTTGGACATTGCCATCATCAGATATTTTGGGACATCGTGAAGCACATAGATACATAAGTTACATGCAGTAGTAGTGGCGATTATAAGCAGTCTAAGGTTTTCCATGGTTTCCCTGAATTGCTTAAGGTATATGCCAGGATGATTAATTTAAAACGGACCTATCCGATTTCCTTGCTTCTCCTTTCCAAGTATGAGCTGCTGATCCGTCCCTAATGACCTCGTTGTCGACGGGGCTTTAAACTGTAGTCTTTCTGCCTTTTCCCTGGAGAGAAGAGCACATATCTTCAAAAGGCGTGGTGGATATTAATTACAAATATGTGAATGACGTTGGTAAATCCCATGTACTGTCTTGCATGCTAAAAAGCCTTAGTTTAAAATAAAAACAGTCGACCATGGACGGAATAAGGCCGGTTTAAGCGCCGCGTTTCTTTCTTTTTAACTGCAAGGTACTAGAGAAATTTGTGTCTAACCTACAGACCACTGATGTGCAAAGTTGTCTGCGTCCGACGTCTATGAGAGAAATTGTGATAAATTAATGCAGTGATAGAAAGGCAAATGGAAATGATAAACTATCTTTATAGTTGTACATATTAAAAGATTCCAAAAACACTATCTCTGGAGAAGTTTTATTGAGCAAAATCTATAAATAAAGCACTCAAAAATAAATGAGACAATTTATTTCCTCAGTTCCGGAGAAAAAATACAACCGATTGCTTCCCAGAAGACAAACGGCTTGGCTGCAGGTTTGTTATCGGTGTGAAGCTATAGTACAGGTTGCATACCTTCCATGGCGGAGCAGTTGATTTGCGACTGCGAAACTGTGTTATCTATCGAGAACAATTTTATCACCACGAAGTAGCAGCCGTTCCCAGGTTTCGCAGGTAGTGATACTGTTTTCTTGGAGTAGCAAATCATTATCACGTTCACTTACATAATTTGCTAAACTTACGCAAAATTATGGTGAAGAGTAATTTTCTGCCGAAGCTGTCAACTCATGTACAACTGTGCTTACTGTTTTCAAGTAACAGAATTTCATGCCTCTGTCGGACTACTTTGTTGACCTATGCCGAAGTACCTATGGTTTCTTTCTTAACCAATGCGATAATAAAGTTGGTTAGTCATAGGATTCATATTGAGGAGGTACCGCGGCCAAGTCCCCGTTCGCGCTTCTAGCGTAGATCTTCAATGGTTCTAGTAGTACCTTAGGACGAATGCCTGGATAGTTTGTTTGAAAAGAACGTGGGCGGTTGCTTTCCTTATCCGAGACGTTTCTCCATGTCCACTAATAGGACGTAACATCTTTCCTATCGTTTCCTTATCCTATACCTTCTTTTATCGGTCTTCACGCTACATCATTTACCCCCACTACTAAAGAAAGTGTATGTCCATATCGTCACTGAATCTAAATATAAAAATGTGATCCTGACTAATTTCAGAACTGTGTTTTTATTTTAATATATAATTTTTAGAGACGGAAAGTATATTTACTTGTGCTTATGTGCAAGAGGACTCTGTTGTCGGATCTTCCGATGTTAAAACGTCAGCTCAAGAAGTACTTTATTACTTAAATAGGCTTAGGGGAGAAAAATGCAATGCGGGCAATGATATAACCTCATCGTTGTACCACCGTTTTTGTTTCGGGATGGACATTACCTGAAACGTCTCTGCAAGCGAAAGACAATGTTTCGACGAATGTCATGCTCGTAACTGTCTGGCCAAGTGTCTCGACACCATAGAGCGTTTCATCAGCTGTATATGTCGGGGGAAAGTACATATTCGTAGAATTAAAGTTTATTCCTCATTAATATTCTCAGGTAAATCCGCCCAGTGCGACTTGCAGCTTTGTAGACGAGTGTGATGTGTGGTATACAGGCTCGTGCAATGTCTCCCAGGTGCTCTTTTACTCACAGTCTCTTGCGCATCACGTAATCGACCATATTTAAAACGTGATTTCCCGCGTCTAATTGCTTCGACTCAAGCGAGACTTGGGAGCAGATACGCGGAATGAGTAATGTCGCCGTCTCTTGTGTGAGCGCCCTGGTTGGATTCCTTGTGTTCACATTGGGATGACTGTGTCCAGCAAAATAAGCTGTGCGTCAGACTGTTACGTATGTAAGCCAGTAGTTATTTAGATTGCACACTTCTGACGCAACGTCGGCGCGATGCCCTGCGGAAAACCAAGGAAGGGAACTACTTTACTTATAAAGGCTGATTCGCATTCATTGTATTAATTTACGCTATTATCGAGAGTTATTGTGCGAGCAGTATCATTCCACTTAAGAGTGGAGGTTTGATAGTGATGGTTTATATTGTTTTACATATCATGTAGTATAATTGTCTTGCGTTTAGGATGCCTGTGTTAGGAACTGTAGAGCTTTACTTTAGTTCTCAGTGAAGGACGACTAAAAATTTTTTTGTAATGGCCTTTCACTAAGTGTTCGCTAGTTCAAATTTTGTGTGTTTAAACCCTTCCCTCGAACTGCCGAAACGTGTTGCCGTGTTAGAGCCCTTTCTCCCTTTCTCTATACGTATTCGGTATCACTTTCAGTTCCTCTTGTGGAGTGAAGGTGTAAGAGGGGCACACCATCGACCACTGTTGTGTGTTATAATGCTTGGAAACGTAAGGATTTGCAAACATATCGCTTAGATTGTCAATGACAATGTCACTCTTCCTATGAATCCAAGGCGAATTCCTTCAACACCTACATTGACGGCATTTATTTTACGTAAATACCGTGTATTGCAACAGTTACACACATTTACATCTAGTTTGTGTGTTTCAGTTGCACCCATTCTGCATTTTGTTTTGTTCATCTGCGCCGAAGTATCTGCACCCGGATTCGGAACTTGAATTTCGTGCTTAATGCGAGTACTAGTCATATCAACAGACTTTCCAGCATGCCTCTTAGCACGACTCAAACTGCCAGTGTACATAGGTTCTAAATTTATGCATGAAATGTATATAACAACTCGATGCTGCATCTAACGCTGATATTGGGGCACTTGTGCAAAACGACACCTAACCTTCTGGACGAACCGGTGGATACTAAATACACGTCCTATATGCATCCCGCCAATGCAGTTCCAAATGTAAAACAAAGTTATCTACCCGGTGATTATGATGGCATGGCCGTGAGTTACATTCCTCAAAAATCAGCCTATAGTCGATAAAAAAAATACCCCGTTTATTTAATTGGTAAAAACAGTAATCCTAAATTTCGACGAGTGTTGCGAGAACTTCTTTGCTTTACGTAGTTTGCTGCAATTCTACAAATATTTGAAATTTTACGCCACAAGCAGATCTGCTGTGCGTTTGTAGTGAATTTGTATGTTAGCAGAGCGACTCGAATTTTTTGTTCAGTACAGCATCATTACGAATGTTTCGTCAGATTTTATTCACATAGAATTAGTAATACATGAAATGAAATAAAACCTGTGCGGTTTTTAGCAGGGATATTCTTAATATTCACTGTGTCTTCCGTTCATCACAAAGTATATGTCGCAATTTAGGTCGGCATTCAAGCAGCGTTATGCCATGTTTCCATGTTTAGATCGACTGTCGCAAAACAGCGGTAATACATTTCTCCAATTAATACAGCAGTTCCTTTCAAGTCGCTGATACTGTAAACTAGCCTTAACAAATCCAAGCAGAAATAGTGTGATGTTGGAAGGACGAAAATCCGCCCTAATGCTCTAAAATCTTCAAACACTATCTGCAGTGTAGTTGCCTTACAAGATGATCACTTATTATTTTCCAGGACTGGTACATACACTGCACAGCAAAATTTAAGAAGCCCACTACTCTTCTCATTTATCATTCAGTACAATTCCTCTCACTTGAAAGCAGGTTTCTAAAGTGCCGCTTGCTGACCTAGCAGTCGGGTTCTTTGAAGTAGATTAGTCATTTAAACCCAGCAGGCCGTTCGAACTGTATGAACTTGACTGACTTCTTGGACCACCCATCGAGGCTCTGGCAGTGGCTATCTGTTGCAATCTTCGCTCAGAGTCTCTTTTTTTTTTGTGCGAGCTCCGAGACCGCTTACTCGCCGTCGTCAAATTCATGGCCGTCTCGGCTCATTCTAAGCCATCAGTCCTAGTTGTTCTCTTACTTGCAAATGAATCGAATATCTGGAAAGAAGCTTGAAGTAATCTTCAGAAATAGAGAATTTTGTTGTAGATACGTTCCTGTTCCTAACAAAATACACGGAAACAGAATACCAATTTTTTTACAATGAAAAACAATAACCAGAATGCAGCTGTGTATATTTGCCAGTGTCAATAAAGGACACTTACATTTATTACACATACATTATGGCTCTTCGCACTCGGCAGTACGTGCTCATTATATACGATAAGCTGTTTATTTGCCTATTGTAAATAGTGATGCGTTCCATCTGAATTATTGTAACTGTGACCGCAGACCACTTGTTTGTGGTGTTTTTGGTTGCTAGAGAAAGAAACGGCGATATTTGTAAGATACATCATTGATGCAAACATGAAGATTGTTAGAGGTGTCATGTATTTAGTCGGACACAAGCAAAAACCGATTTGTGGGTCAATTTTTAATACTGCGAGCCATGCTTTTGTAGATCTCACAACTCTATTGGATATTTCACTAAGCTAGAAATTATTGTCTCAGGCTGTCCCCTATCATCAGATCCCTTCTTTTAGTGAAGTTCTGCTACAAATTTATTTTCTCCCCAGTTGGGTTCAGTACCTCTTCATTAGTTATCCGATCCATTCATTTAATCTCCCGCATTTTTCTGATTACATAAAATACACAAAAAGCTAAGGTAAAAATATACATACCTTGTAAAGATGATATTCACCGATGAGACAAAACATTATGACCAATTGTTTAATAGCGTGCTGTTCCACTTTTCAAACACAGTACAAGAGAGATTTTGTGTGGCATGGATTCTACACGCCCTTGACAGGATTCTAGGAGTATGAGGCACCAGGTGTCTACGGACTGGTCAAGCAGTTCCAGCAAATTATGGGATGGTGGTTTACGGGCACGCAGCTGGATCCTGATGTGTGTTCCAATGGCTAGCGACCAGACATATTTGCTGGCCGACACTTCACTGTGAGTTCGCTGTAACGCCCCTCAAACCACTGCAGCGCGAACAATTATCCTGCTGGAAAATATCATCGCCGTAGGGGAAGTCTTCACAAATGAAGCTATGCAGGTGGTCCACAGTAATGTCCACGAGGTTCACTGCTGTCGTGATGCCTTCGATTACCACCACAGATCCCACGGATGCCCAGCGCAATGTGCCCATGGCACCGGCCTGCACCTGTGCCGCGGTGCATGTTTCGTGCAGCTATTTGTCTGGATGACGATGTGTTAGGACCCAAGCATCGACCAGATATAACAAAAAATGCGATTCGTTTGATCCACAGTGAAAACTCAGTGGTGCTGTGCCCACTGCAGTCATAGCTGACGATGGCGCTCCTAGTTCAACAATGGCCTTTGGAAGACGTGCTCCGAAACGCTAGTCTGCACAGGCATTGCACTTTGTTCGTCAGATCTGTTATAAATCGCTGCTTGTTCTGGATTATTCAGTTAGGGATCGTGCGACTTCTACGTTTTGTGAGGAGACGTGGTCGGCCAATACCGTAAGGCCTACTCGTTATTTCACCATCCTTCAATCACTTTCCATGTGAGCTCACGACAGTAGTTGGCCAACAGGCGACCAGCTTCGCCGCTTCAGAGATTCACAATTTCAGCCGTAGCCCCACAACAAAGTGCCCTTTGTCAAAATCGCTTACATCAGTGCATTTCCGCATTTGCGGTCCATATTTTGGCTACAATAACTTTCCATCCGTCTCTCTTCCGCTTATATTATTTCCTTACTGCGTCCTGTGCACGCAACACCACCAGGAGGCATTCAACTTCGCGACGGGCAGCGGTCATAATGTTTTAGCTCATCAGTGAACACATTTAATGCAGTATTACCTGGAACGCGTGATTAGCAAATACGATGTATTAAATTACGACATGTTCAATTCCATCTAGCGATACCGCTGCGGTAAATACTGGGAACCTAATACTTAATAAGGAAATGGTTAATATTACGTCTGCTTTCCGCCCTATGTAACATATCACGTTCTAGTCTTTGTTTAGCAGACTTTCATCAATCTTTAAATAGCGGATACGATCTCCAAATTCTTTTAGCATGAAAAATATTTGTGTGGCATTGTGGCTAGAAGAACGCGAAGAGCTATTGAGCCACCGGACTGTGAAAAATCTTGTCACTTGCACAACAGTCCTGTACGGTGTTCGTGACTGAATTAAATTGGTATTTGGCGTTTAGACGTACGAAACGAATGATAGGCACCTGCACTTGAGTGTGCCAACAGAATTGTTGTTTTACAATCTCTTGCAACAAACACGCAAATAACAAACAAAAAAGCTAGTCTGTAACGATGGCAGAGTCCATGTTGTAGGCTGACGGCGCAGCCAGGGCCCTAGTTAAACGTCGGCGTAACTTGCCAAGTGTAAACAT